>NC_059207.1:38521142-38833642 GCF_020615455.1 Coregonus clupeaformis | reverse complement strand
GTTCTCTGGCAAATGCCAAACGTCCTGCACGGTGTTGGGCTGTAAGCACAACCCCCACCTGTGGACGTCGGGCCCTCATACCACCCTCATGGAGTCTGTTTCTGACCGTTTGAGCAGACACATGCACATTTGTGGCCTGCTGGAGGTCATTTTGCAGGGCTCTGGCAGTGCTCCTCCTGCTCCTCCTTGCACAAAGGCGGAGGTAGCAGTCCTGCTGCTGGGTTGTTGCCCTCCTACGGCCTCCTCCACGTCTCCTGATGTACTGGCCTGTCTCCTGGTAGCGCCTCCATGCTCTGGACACTACGCTGACAGACACAGCAAACCTTCTTGCCACAGCTCGCATTGATGTGCCATCCTGGATGAGCTGCACTACCTGAGCCACTTGTGTGGGTTGTAGACTCCGTCTCATGCTACCACTAGAGTGAAAGCACCGCCAGCATTCAAAAGTGACCAAAACATCAGCCAGGAAGCATAGGAACTGAGAAGTGGTCTGTGGTCACCACCTGCAACACCAGTCCTTTATTGGGGGTGTCTTGCTAATTGCCTATAATTTCCACCTGTTGTCTATTCCATTTGCACAACAGCATGTGACATTTATTGTCAATCAGTGTTGCTTCCTAAGTGGACAGTTTGATTTCACAGAAGTGTGATTGACTTGGAGTTACATTGTGTTGTTTAAGTGTTCCCTTTATTTTTTTGAGCAGTGTATTTTCACTTGCTAACAGCTCTCTAGAACTCCTTTAAAACATGATTCAGCACAGTATCAATCAACCCAACCTACACTGTATGCCACAGTCCACCGCAAATAGTGGCCTCCTGGATGCAAGAGTGATAAGCCCCCTGCCTGCCCTGGCTGTTGTGAAACAATGTTTGCCCTCGTCTCAGAGGCATGGTCGTATGGCCGCCAACTATTTCCTCATCCGCCTGATAGCCTGGCTGTTAGCAGGAACAGAACAGCTTGTTTACTATCTCTAAACAACTTGGGGCAACAGCCCAGACCTCCAGGGGTAACACAACATCCCAGACCCCCAGGAGTAACACAACATCCCAGACCCCCAGGAGTAACACAACAGCCCAGACCCCCAGGAGTAACACAACAACAGAGGAGGAGATTGAGAGGGACATATCACAGGCTTGTGATGTGTTGTGCTATGCTAACGGCTGTCTTTTATATGATCTATGGTCAGTTATTTTATAATATAACAGGAACCAGGATAATCAGCGTTTTCCGAAAGGCATTGTAAATCATAGAAGGCCTATTTAAAAGTTTCTTATGCAAAATTATTCAGAGGTTTGAGAGAACATTTTGGATTAACATTAGTAAGTCATAAAACAACATCAGTTCCCTAACATTATCCTCTTAAAATTGCGAGTGTGTATTACTCACCTGAAATGGAGCTTTCCCAGTTGAACACTGGTACACTATGGTTCCTATGCTCCACAGATAAGCCTTGGCATCATAGTTCTGGGACATGATCACCTCCGGGGCCTGAGCACACACAGACAGAGCACAGTGGGTTAGGGTCACATGTACAGTATTTGACCATAATGTAGGTAAGGGTATATACAGGTATGTGTAATAGGAGTTTCTCACCATATACATTGGCGAGCCACACAGATTGGCCGCCATAGAATTACACTGGAGGTGATGTGCAAAGCCAAAATCAGCTTGAGAGAGAGGGAAAAATCATCAGCCAAAATCGACAGCCAAAAACACATATCAAAACACTGATTTTCACTTATTTTCTAAACATATAAGAAAAGTTATTTCCTTCAGAAGAGATAAATGGAGGCTAAATATTGGACTCTTCAAAGTTAATCAGTTAAGAGACTAGTGTAGCTATATCATGTATATGGCAATATGACAACTGTCATTGATCAACAACCTCCCAACCCCCTTCCACACCCTGCTGCAATAAAAGGATTACAAGTCCTCAACAACTGTGTTACTTCTGCACCCTTACCATTTATTTAAGACCAACGACACCAAACAGATCAGAAAACCACCTAACGTCTGTCTGGTGGTGGTGTTATTTTACATGACTGGTCTGCCGACGTAATCGTCTGATGTGGTTTCAACAGGCTTCCCGTTGCGACGACCACGAAGATCCATCTGCTAGCCCCGGCCCGCTAGCACACGCAATCAACAGTCGTGACTCTTGCTCGCCTGTGCCGTAGCAGCCACTGAACTGCTCCCGGACTCACCTATTGCTGTTCACTGGACCTTATGATCACTCAGCTACACAGCTGATGCCTGCTGGACTGTTCCTTTATACGGTACCCCATCCTGTTTATCTGTTTAGCCTCAGCTCAAACCTTCGTCGCCATTACCAGCTGTGGTCTTAGCTCTCTCAAATAACACCTGTGATTGCTTTATGCCTCTCTCCCATGTCAATATGCCTTGCCTATTGCTGTTTTGGTTAGTTCTTACTGTACTTTTTCACTGTAGAGTCCCCAGTCCCACTCAACCTGCCTCAGATAGCTCATTTATCCCACCCCCACACACGCGGAGACCAGCCCAATCGGTGCCTCCAGTGATGCTATCTCTTTCATCGTTACCCAACGCTTAGGTTTACCTCCACTGTCCTCATACACTTCCACTTCCTTGTCTGTACATAATGCCCTAAATCTATTCTACAACGCCCGGAAATCTGCCCCTTTTATTCTCTGTACCCAACGCACTAGAAGACCAGTTCTTAAAGCCTTTAGCCGTATCCTTATTCTATTCCTCCTCTGTTCCTCTGGTGATGTAGAGGTTAACCCAGGCCCTGTAGACCCCAGTATCACTCCTACTCCCCAGGCGCTATCATTTGTTGACTTCTGTAACCGTAAAAGCCTTGGTTTCTTGCATGTTAACATCAGAAGCCTCCTCCCTAAGTTTGAGTTATTCACTGCGTTAGCACACTCCGCCAACCCTGATGTTCTAGCAGTGTCTGAATCCTGGCATAGGAAGGCCACCAAAGATTCAGACATTTCCATTCCCAACTACAACATTTTCCATCTAGATAGAACTGCCAAAGGGGGCGGAGTTGCAATCTACTGTAGAGAGAGCCTGCAGATCTCTATCATACTATCCAGGTCTGTGCCCAAACAGTTTGAGCTTCTACTAAAAATCCACCTTTCCAGAAATAAGTCTCTCACTGTTGCCACTTGCTACAGACCCCCTCAGCCCCCAGCTGTGCCCTGGACACCATATGTGAATGGATTGCCCCCCATCTATCCTCAGAGTTTGTACTGCTTGGTGACCTAAACTGGGATATGCTTAACACCCCGGCCGTCCTACAATCTAAACTAGATGCCTTCGATCTCACACAAATTATCAACGAACCTACCAGGTACAACCCTAAATCCGTTAACATGGGCACCCTCATAGATATCCTGACTAATTTACCCTCTAAATACACCTCTGCTGTCTTCAACCAGGATCTCAGCGATCACTGCCTCATTGCCTGGTCCGTAATGGGTCCGCGGTCAAACGACCACCCCTCATCACTGTCAAACGCTCCCTAAAACACTTCAGCGAGCAGGCCTTTCTAATTGACCTGGCCCGGGTATCCTGGATTGATATTGACCTCATTCCGTCAGTAGAGGATGCCTGGTTGTTCTTTTAAAAAGTGCATTCCTCTCCATCTTAAATAAGCATGCCCCATTCAAAAAATTCAGAACTAAGAACAGATATAGTCCCTGGTTCACCCCAGACTTGACTGCCCTTGACCAGCACAAAAACATCCTGTGGCGTACTGCATTAGCATCAAACAGCCCCCGCGATATGCAACTTTTCAGGGAAGTCAGGAACCAATATACACAATCAGTTAGGAAAGCAAAGGCTAGCTTTTTCAAACAGAAATTTGCATCCTGTAGCACTAACTCCAAAATGTTTTGGGACACTTTAAAGTCCATGGAGAATAAGAGCACCTCCTCCCAGCTGCCCACTGCACTGATGCTAGGAAACACTGTCACTACCGATAAATCTACGATAATCGAAAATTTCAACAAGCATTTTGATACGGCTGGCCATGCTTTCCACCTGGCTACCCCTACCCCGGCCACCAGCTCTGCACCCTCCGCTGCAACTTGCCCATGCCCCCCCGCTTCTCCTTCACCCAAATTCAGATAGCTGATGTTCTGAAAGAGCGGCAAAATCTGGACCCCTACAAATCAGCTTGGCTAGACAATCTGGACCCTTTCTAAAATTAGCTGCCGAAATTGTCGCAACCCCTATGACCAGCCTGTTCAACCTCTCTTTCGTATCGTGTGAGATCCCCAGACATTGGAAAGCTGCCGCGGTCATCCCCCTGTTCAAAGGGGGTGACACTCTAGATCCAAACTGTTACAGACCTATATCCATCCTGCCCTGCCTTTCGAAAGTATTTGAAAGTCAAGTTAACAAACAGATCACCGACCATTTCGAATCCGACGTACCTTCTCCGCTATGCAATCTGGTTTCCGAGCTGGTCATGGGTGCACCTCAGCCACGCTCAAGGTCCTAAACGATATTATAACCGCGATCGATACACTGCACCTGTACACAGCCCATCTGAAATTAGCCCACCCTGTGATGCGTGTGATAAGAGTCAGGCGCAGGAGAGTAATACGCATCTAATGAGTTTATTCCGTCGATAAACAGTTGCGCAAGTATGCGACAACAAAACTCAGGCACAGGGGAAATATCTACCCTGGCAACAACAAGGTAAGGGTAGCTCACCCGAGCTACACACAGCTCACTACAAACAATCACCCACACAGACAAGGAAGCAGAGGGAAACTTATAGAATGACTAATTGGGGACAAGGACCAGGTGTGTGTGATTAATTAGACAAGACAAGTGGAGTAACGATAAATGGATCGTCAGCAGCTAGTAAGCCGGTGACGACAAACGCCGAAACCTGCCCGAACAAGGAGGGGAGACAGCCTCGGCGGAAGTCGTAACACACCCAAATACCTCATCCCCATATTGTTATTTATTTTGCTCATTTGCACCCCAGTATCTCTATTTGCACATCTTCTGCACATCTATCATTCCAGTGTTAATACTATTTATTGCCTTACCTCCATAACTTACTACATTTGCACACACTATATAGATTTTCTATTGTGTTATTGACTGTACGTTTTTGTTTATCCCATATGTAACTCGGTGTTGTTTTTATCGCACTGCTTTGCTTTATCTTGGCCAGGTCGCAGTTGTAAATGAGAACTTGTTCTCAACTGGCTTACCTGGTTAAATAAAGGTGAAAATAAATATATATATATATATATATATATATATATATATATATATACCGCCACATAGGGCCTTCAAGGGAGGGCCGTGCAAGTACAGTGGGAGCCAGATCCCCATGTCACGATCGTCGGGAACAGAGGACCAAGGCGCAGCGTGGAAGGTGAACATATCTTTATTATTTGAGTAATACCACGAACAAAACGATAACGTGACGTCCTCGGTTCAGACACAAACCTAAACAGGAACAAGATCCCACAAACACTGTGGGAAAACTGGCTGCCTAAGTATGGTACTCAATCAGAGACAACAAGCAACAGCTGATACACGTTGCCTCTGATTGAGAACCACACTGGCCAACATAGAAATACTAACCTAGAACGAAAAACAAATGAAAACTCACACCCTGGCTCAACATACTAGAGTCCCCAGAGCCAGGGCGTGACAGTACCCCCCCCCAAAGGCGCGGACTCCGACCGCGCCAACCAAACACCACAGGGGAGGGACCTGGTGGGCACTCCGCCTTGGCGGCGGATCCGGGCATGATCCCCACTCCCTCTCTAACCCCCCAAAGTACCCCTGGTCCGGTCTGGCCCTGCTGACCGGAGCTGGACTGCACACTGGTGGAGCGGATTGCTCCAGCTCCGGCGCGAAGCAGCTGACCCGTGCCGAACCAGGCACCGGTGGAACAGGCACGGGCTGTGCCGGACTGACGACGCACACCACTGGCCTGGTGTGGGGAGCAGGAACGGGCCGAGCCGGGCTGACGAAACGCACCCCTGACTTGGTGCGGGGAGCAGGAGCGGGCCGGACCGGGCTGACGAAGCGCACCACTGACTTGGTGCGGGGAGCAGGAACGGGCCGAGCTGGGCTGACGAAACGCACCACTGACTTGGTGCGGGGAGCAGGAACGGGCCGAGCCGGGCTGACGAAGCGCACCACTGACTTGGTGCGGGGAGCAGGAACGGGCCGAGCTGGGCTGACGAAACGCACCACTGACTTGGTGCGGGGAGCAGGAGCGGGCCGGACCGGGCTGCCGAAGCGCACCACTGGCTTGGTGCGGGGAGCAGGAATGGGCCGGACTGGGCTGGCGACACGCACCGTAGGCTTGGTGCGAGTGGCAGGAACAGGCCGGACCGTACTAGGAACACACACCACTGGCCCTACGCGGGGATCAGGAACAGGCCGGACCGGACTGGCAACACACCCCAGTACCTCTCGCCGTGCCTCTACATCCTCTTTCCCCCTGGTGACCAGTGACTCCCGTAACCTGGCGGCCTCCTGCTGCCCCGTCGTCCACGGCGTGAGCCCCCCCCTAAAAATGTTCTGGCCGTCTCTCCTACCCGTGGACCAGGTCTCCATGTGTCTCGCCAGACTTTCGCCCTTCTGCTTCCAAGTCCAGCCTCTCTCTTCCTCACACGGCTTGACCCAGTCGAGGAGGCGAAGGAGATCCGCTAGAGATCTCCCTGGCGATGGCTCCTGGACACGCTGCTTGGTCCAGTCTTGGTGGGATCTTCTGTCACGATCGTCGGGAACAGAGGACCAAGGCGCAGCGTGGAAGGTGAACATATCTTTATTATTTGAGTAATACCACGAACAAAACGATAACGTGACGTCCTCGGTTCAGACACAAACCTAAACAGGAACAAGATCCCACAAACACTGTGGGAAAACTGGCTGCCTAAGTATGGTTCCCAATCAGAGACAACAAGCAACAGCTGATACACGTTGCCTCTGATTGAGAACCACACTGGCCAACATAGAAATACTAACCTAGAACGAAAAACAAATGAAAACTCACACCCTGGCTCAACATACTAGAGTCCCCAGAGCCAGGGCGTGACACCCCACACACTACCTGAGATTGGAACATTGAGAAACTCACATACATGCAAAATGTGATCAGTTGCTACATGAACCAGATGCCAACTGACCGTAGTGAATAGATTATGACAATGTTTCAGATTAGATGTCTCACCTTTACTGGTACTGATCAAATCAAACGTTATTTGTCACATGCGCCGAATACAACAAGTGTAGACCTTACCGTGAAATGCTTACTTACAAGCCCTTAACCAACAATGCAGTAAAGTAAAAAATAATAAGTTATACAATAAAATAACAATATCGAGGCTATATACAGGTGTGGGGGTACAGGTTAGTCGAGGTAATTTGTACATGTAGGTAGGGGTAAAGTGACTATACATAGATAATAGACAGCGGGTAGCAGCAGTGTAAAAACAAATGGAGGGGGTCAATGTAAATAAGTCCAGCTGCCACTTTGGACAAACAAGTCTCACCTACTGTAGGTTACTGTATGTGTTTTATAGCAGTTCCATAAACCTCTCTAGCTCAATTGGTAGAGCATGGCACTTGTAACGCCAGGGTAGTGGGTTCGATCCCCTGGACCACCCATATGTAAAAATGTATGCGCACATGACTGTAAGTCTCTTTGGATAAAAGCATCTGCTAAATGGCATATTATTATTATTATAAACTGATCCATGCACTAACGTAAACACCTTCCAACTCCAAAAGTCATATAGGGCCCATGCCACACGTGAAGAGTTTGGAAAGTTGATCTTCTGCTTCACATAGGCAGATTTTTACAGTAACCTCTGTCTAGTCCTACTAACTTAGATACTAAATCCACAGAAAACTACAAGATCCAGAGAGCACTGCGACATAGCTCACGTCAACAAATTATGAGCCAATAGAGTACCACAGTATAAGTCATAATAGCCATAAAACCTAGAGGTCAAACAGGGAAATGGTTCCAATCGTTTTTCCATCATTCATTTTTCCCATAGGGGATTTTAGAAACACAATAAGGGCTGTGTTTTACATGAGATTTACATTGTTATCAAAACGTCAGGCGGGGTTAGCCCAAATGAAATCCATACCTTATTTACATTTACATTTTAGTCATTTAGCAGACGCTCTTATCCAGAGCGACTTACAGTTAGTGAATACATATTTTTTTTTATACTGGCCCCCCGTGGGACTCGAACCCACAACCCTGGCGTTGCAAACACCATGCTCTATCAACTGAGCTACATCCCTGCCGGCCATTCCCTCCCCTACCCTGGACAACGCTGGGCCAATTGTGCGACGCCCATGAGTCTCCCAGTCGCAGCCGGCTGCGACAGAGCCTGGATTCGAACCAGGATCTCTAGTGGCACAGTTAGCACTGCGATGCAGTGCCTTAGACCACTGCGCCACTCAGGAGACTAATCCCACTAATCCCACTAAGACTTATCTTAGGTGTTTCAAATAAAATGAATGGTGGAAAAACGATTGGCACCATTTCCCTGTTTGACCGCTAGGTTTTATGGGTATTATGACACCTCCACTGTGGGGCTCTATGAGAGCAATGTTTTGCACATGGAATGTCAACAGTTGTGAAAGCAAACTCAGGCAAAACTATGTCAGACAGCTTAGTTATTGTGTAGAAACAGAGCAGTGTGTGATGATACCGACAGGTACAGCTAGACTACTTTTGTAATGTTCAGTGATGTTGAAAATCTACACATACTTGAAAGTCAAGTAGTCCAACGATTTTTTTTCATGTTTCAGTTCCTTTGGAGATTAACAAAAATGTAATGGTTAATTTGCATATATCCCAGGCTACTTAATAGCATGAAGTTTGGTTGTTCAATAGCCAAATTCTTACCTTTTAGTATTTTGATCTCTTTTCCTAAGAGTGAATGGGATTTTGCTAAGTTCTTCTTGTTAATACACTTCACAGCTACTTCCACGTCATAGCACTATAATAATATTTTTTATAGCCTATAGGACTTATTTCACCCTGGTTATAACAACATGTAGTAGCATACACATTTCCTCCTTATTTTACATTTCAGTCATTTAGCAGACGCTCTTATCCAGAGCGACTTACAGTTAGTGAGTACATACATTTTCCATATTTTTTCATACTGGCCCCCGTGGGAATCGAACACACAACCCTGGCGTTGCAAACGCCTTGCTCTACCAACTGAGGTACACGGGACTTATGTCTCCATTTGAACACCACGGCAAAGGTACCATGTCCAATCAGGTCTTTCCAGTTGAACTCGAACTTGCCAATAGTCTCCATAATGTTCAATAATAATAATAACAGGTGCAGGTGGAATCAGGATGTTGAGGTTACCACTGGAACAATTTGGAAGTCGCCACAGTTCAACTCCAGACAGCAAGAGAGGGGTCTAGATCCTTCGGGCTGTCTCTACCCGATGAAAAACCCTAACATTTCTTGAATCATGACTGTTTCATTTAAAATATCAATATCCTACATTCTAAGTTGTCACCATTATTACTTTATAAAAAGGTAGGCTACAAAATGAAGCAAATGTCTTTCAATAGGACAGACTGAAAACTGTTTACAAAAGAGAAGAGTGAATTACCGCTCGTTCGTTGTATATATTTAGTTCCAAAGTTGTCTATAACTCTATATAAAATGCTCAAAACGTCCGTTTTCATTGCGCAGACAGACACTTCAGCTTTATACAGAACTGTTGGCTACTGGCTACATTGGTTGCGAGTTTTCACCTATCAAGTGCAAAGATCCCACTGTAATTATTCATATCCCTGGGTGGGTGTGAGCATGCGCAGTAGGGTTGTGGGTTCGATTCCCACGGGGGGCCAGTATGAAAAATAAAATAAATGTATGCACTCACTAACTGTAAGTCGCTCTGGATAAGAGCGTCTGCTAAATGACTAAAATGTTAAAGCATACTGTTAGCTAGCAAACATTAGCTTGCTGCCTCACTAGCTAATGTTACGTGTATGGTCTGTGTAGTAATGTTATTAGTATCTCAGAAAGCCATTTGCATTGCTAGTTATAGCCTAATGTTAGCTAGCTAGCCAACACTGAACCTAGTTGGTTAGCTTTAGCTACCTGCAGATTCATACTCCAGCATTTCATGCATGGTAGCTAGCTATGACAATCTGTTTGTACTGTAGCTATGGGTTGGGATTATGGTTAATTGTTTAGCTAGCTAGCTACATGTCTAAACAAAAGACTCCACTTGGCAAGAGAATGATTACATTACCCTCAAGTTAGCCAGGTGTATCTGGGGGTGATTACGGCCATCTATTGTATTTCATGAACGTGTACATGTCTAGACAATAGTGACCCATCCACTTAGCTAGATGTGGCTGGGGGGTGGTTATAGCATTTATTTCACATGACCCATCATGTGTCTGGGTAAGCATCATTTAATGATTATAAAATATTTATAAAATATTTGTATTTGGACACTTTCAAAGCCAGATTAGGATATAGGACTAGATAAAGTGTAGAGTTTTTCCTTATTGTAGGCTACTACTTAAACCACTTTTAGCCTTAATCTTTGGTTGTTTACTACACTACCTTACACACTCTGTTTAGCACATGGGGCTTAAGAGGATGTGAACGATGCTGAATAGTTGTCGACAAAGAAGAGCTCTCCAGTAGGTGTACCAAAACATTCAAGGGACATTTTCTCAAAAGTGGGGTTACATGTTTATCAACTTTCAAAGCAGAATTACTTTCCCATTGTTCCTCAACTGCAGTGTATGATTACCATTTTGTAGCTCTGAGTCTCTACTTTTATCCAATGTAAAAAACACAATGAAAAATGTTGCTACATACAGTACCAGTCAAAAGTTTGGACACACCTACTCATTCCAGGGTTTTTCTTTATTTTTACTATTTTCTATATTGTAGTTTTCTATTTTCTAAATATATTTTTGTATTTGAGATTCTCCAAATAGCCACCCTTTGCCTTGATGACAGCTTTGCACACTCTTGGCATTCTCTCAACCAGCTTCATGAGGTAGTCACCTGGAATGCATTTCAATTTACAGGTGTGCCTTCTTAAAAATTAATTTGTGGAATTTATTTCCTTCTTAATGCGTTTGAGCCAATCAGTTGTGTTGTGACAAGGTAGAAGATAGCCCTATTTGGTAAAAGACCAAGTCCATATTATGGCAAGAACATCTCAAATAAGCAAAGAGAAACGACAGTCCCTTACTTTAAGACATGAAGGTCAGTCAATACGGAACATTTCAAGAACTTTGAAAGTTTCTTCAAGTGCAGTCAAAAAACCATCAAGCGCTATGATGAAACTGGCTCTCATGAGGACCGCCACAGGAATGGAAGACCCAGAGTTACCTCTGCTGCAGAGGATAAGTTCATTAGAGTTACCAGCCTCAGAAATTGCAGCCCAAATAAATGCTTCACAGAGTTCAAGTCACAGACACATCTCAACATCAACTGTTCAGAGGGGACTGTGTGAATCAGGCCTTCATGGTCGAATTGCTGCAAAGAAACCACTACTAAAGGACACCAATAAGAAGAAGAGACCTGCTTAGGCCAAGAAACACGAACAATGGACATTAGACCAGTGGAAATGTGTCCTTTGGTCTGGAGTCCAAATTGGAGATTTTTGGTTCCAACCGCCGTATCTTTGTGAGACGCGGTGTGTGTGTGCACGGCTGATCTCCACATATGTATTTCCCACCGTAAAGCATGGAGGTGTTATGGTGTGGGGGTGCTTGTCTGGTGACACTGTCTGTGATTTTATTTAGAATTCAAGGCACACTTAACCAGCATGGCTACCACAGCATTCTGCAGCGATACGCCATCCCATCTGGTTTGGGCTTAGTGGGACTATCATTAGTTTTTCAACAGGACAATGACCCAAAACACACCTCCAGGCTGTGTAAGGGCTATTTGACCAAGAAGGAGAGTGATGGAGTGCTGCATCAGATGACCTGGCCTCCACAATCCCCCGACCTCAACCCAATTGAGATGGTTTGGGATGAGTCGGACCGCAGAGTGAAGGGAAAGCAGCCAACAAGTGCTCAGCGTATGTGGGAACTCCTTCAAGATTGTTGAAAAAGCATTCCAGGTGAAGCTGGTTGAGAGAATGCCAATAGTGTTTAAAGCTGTCATCAAGGTAAAGGGTGGCTATTTGAAGAATCTCAAAAAAAAAATATTTTAACACTTTTTTGTTTACTACATTATTCCATGTGTTATTTCATAGTTTTGATGTCTTCACTATTATTCTACAATGTAAAAATAAAGAAAAACCCTTTAATGAGTAGGTGTGTCCAAACTTATGACTGGTAGTGTATAACCAAATCGAGGCGGTCGGTCACATATAATAATATTTATTAATTATGAAACATATTAATAACATTCCACCCATGAGGCCACTAGAGGGCGATTTGACTGCAGGAAAGGGCTATATCATGCAAACATATTTATATTTATTGTGACACGGCATCAGTGAGATTCAAACCTATAATCTTCTGTTCTCTATCCATGGAATTAGTCCACTGCACCACCAGGATGGAGCAGGCATGCCATTTTTTTTAACGCATGCTGAAGTACTGAAATTCCAACAGAAGAATGTTGTTTCTTCACATTCTTGGAACAATTTGAGAATATGACTTTAAATAGAACCATGAGGAACTCTGTAGGAAACATTATGCTAATGTAATGAAATACCCACAAAAGAACGTTGTTTCTTAACGTTCTCTGAACTATTTGAGAACATTCCCAATGTCAAACCAGTTCGAGAACATTCCTAGAACATTAACAAAATTGAAATGAAATGTAACCATGTTTGAACTTTTAAGAAACGTTCTGTTAAAGTAATGAAATACCAATAAAATTGTTTTTTTGTCAAGTTCTTTAAATGTGTCCCAAAACCAAGCAACTATCCTGCACCATTCCCGGAAGGGAAGCTCTCACCAAGCTCTATAAAACATATGGTTCTCAGAATGTTATGCGCTAGCTAGGTAACTTCTTAATGCAGTTTCTACTTCCACTAGATAGTGCTGGTGTAACACCATTTTTTTTATTTAATTGATTTTGTAAAACATTTTTTACATACATTAGCTACTGAGGACTGTTGAGAGAGAAATTACATTCAGTCCCCTTTTTATGTTTGTCTTTTTATTCCACAACAGAAATAAGACAACCTTGAACATAGAAGGTACTATAGAACAAAAAAAATTTCAGGCCATATGATAGGATGGTCTGTTCTGAAATACTGAAAAAATACTAGGAAGTGCTTAAAAATTATTTCATACAGTAAATCCTAAATCCTGGTACAGTGTCAGAACAATCAAGACTTTAAACAAGACATGTCCAATCTCACAGTGAAACTCAACAAAATAAACTTTGCTGGACTGATTCAAAGTCCCACTCATGTTTGTGAAATACATGAATATGCTATTACTATGTATCCTCAAAGACAAATCATGAAAAATAAATTGAATGAAAAGTTAAATGGAAAACTAATACAAATTCACAGAACTGTCTAACGCAATAATTCTCAAAAAAAATAAAAGCAAGAAATACTGCAGCTTACAGAGACATGAGGTACATTCGGAAATAGCATTGTCAACTCATCTCAACTCATCATTGTAAGAAGAAACACACAGATAACTTCAGGAGAGGCAGAGTATCAAACATTGTGAGCATTGAGTGACTTGTGTGCTCTGGTGCTTTGCAAAACTTTAAAGAATTACAAAATGCATAAATAAATACATTAAACTGTGGGGGTCTTCATTTGATTACACTTTACATTAATGAAAGTATTCATCGCCGTATTGCCTGTATCAATCAACCATATGCTAAGACACATGTTTATTTGGTGCCAGATTCAATGTAATGCACTTTCTGGACATTAAATATTTCAAACAGAAAATAACATTGTTATTTATTCCTTCATTGGTTCAACACATAATGCTTAATGTACCATCCAGCCTGGACCCTGTAATAATATTGAAATAGAATAACCAAAACAAACCATTACCAGGCTGCTATAGCCTCCATTGGGACTTTGTCATAACCATAATTCATTCCGAAAGTAACAACACTCAAAGTTAAAGCTAAACTATGTTCACATATCACAAAATATACCAATGCAAAACATTGGATAGCCTCTGGTCAAATTGATAATTATTCATGAAAAATACTTGGGTAGAAACATTTCAAGACATTATACACAATATGGTGGACACAAACAATCTGAAACAGTTAATGGCATGTTTTAAATCAGGGGTGTCAAACGTCCGGCCCGCGGGCCAGATCAGCCCGCAAACGGGTTTAATCCGGCCCGCAAGATGATTTTGTAAAGTATAAAAATGAGCTGCAATTTTTCAATAAAATAAACTGCTGTTCCAATTGCGTCCACTGGATGGCGCAATAGCAATTGTGTTAAGCAAGCAAACTGTTTATACCGGGGCAGAGCAAGTAGGTCAAGCAAGTGCAGCCAGTCCGGATGAGCTTTATTACGGCTTCTACTTTTAACATTATGTGCTTTGGCACCCTCAATGCCTCAATATGTCTGTCAAAAAAGAGAAAAGTTGACGCAGAGTGCAAAGTGTTCCAAGAAAAATGGTAATCCTCCTATTTATTCACGGAATTGAATGGGAAAGCTGTATGTTTGGTGTGTTCACAGCATGTTGCAGTGCTGAAAGAATATAACCTTCGTCGCCACTATGTGAGTCTTCATGCCGACAAATATGACAACTTTCAAGGACAGCGGAGAAGAGAGAAGGTGAATGAACTGTTGGCGGGTCTGAAGAAACAGCAGTCTGTGTTTACTCACAGTCGAGACATCAGTGACGCTGCAGTGAAAGCTAGCTACCTCATTGCTAATGAAATCGCAGTGGCTTCAAAACCATTTAGTGAGGGTGAATTTGTAAAAACATGCATGATGAAGGCAGCGGAGATTGTGTGCCCTGAAAAGCGTCAGGCTTTTGTAAATACCAGCCTGACAAGAAACACAGTTGCAGACAGGATTTCCGATCTTTCAGTGGATTTGGACAGCCAGTTGAAGCAAAAAGTAAAGTCATTTATTGCGTTTTCGGTTGCAATTGATGAAAGCACGGACATTACAGATGTTGCATAACTGGCCATTTTCATCCGCGGAGTTGATGACACATTGACCGTCACCGAGGAGTTCGTGGAGTTGGTGCCGATGACAGATACAACGACAGCAGCTGATATTTTCACCACACTCGTCGGCGCGCTGGACAGGGTCGGAGTGGACTGGTCCCGCGCTGTCAGCCTGGCTACAGATGGTACGCCCTCAATGATCGGGAAAAAAGCAGGCGTTGTGACAAAGTTCAGAGAGAAAGTGCAATCTGCAAATGGAGGACGTGATTTTTTGACTTTTCACTGTATTTTGCACCAGGAGGCTTTGTGTTGCAAGTCATTAAAGATGGATAACGTCATGAAGGTGGTCATCCAAACTGTTAATTTCATCCGATCCAGAAGCCTGAATCACCGTCTGTTTGACAGCCTTCTCAGAGAGACAGACCACATCTATGGCCTGCCATACCACACTGAGGTAAGATGGTTAAGCCGAGGTGCTGTGCTGAGGCGTTTCTTTGATTTACGAGAAGAAATTGAACAGTTCATGGAAGAAAAGGGCAAACCAGTGTTAGAATTTCATTCCACAGAATGGATGCAGGACCTTGCATTTATGGTGGATGTTAAAGAGCACCTGAATAACTTGAACAAACAGCTGCAAGGGCGCAACAAAGTTGTCACGCAGTATTATGACAGCATAAACCCCTACAACTCATCCAGAATGCCGCAGCCCGTCTGGTGTTCAACCTTCCCAAGTTCTCTCACGTCACCCCCCTCCTCCGCACACTCCACTGGCTTCCAGTTGAAGCTCGCATCCGCTACAAGACCATGGTGCTTGCCTATGGAGCAGTGAGGGGAACGGCACCTCTGTACCTTCAGGCTCTGATCAGTCCCTACACCCAAACGAGGGCATTGCGTTCATCCACCTCCGGCCTGCTGGCTCCCCTTCCTCTGCGGAAGCATAGCTCCCGCTCAGCCCAGTCAAAACTGTTCGCTGCTCTGGCACCCCAATGGTGGAACAAGCTCCCTCACGACGCCAGGACAGCGGAGTCACTCACCACCTTCCGGAGACATTTGAAACCCCACCTCTTTAAGGAATACCTGGGATAGGATAAAGTAATCCTTCTAACCCCCCCCCAAATTGTAAAGTGGTTATCCCACTGGCTATAGGGTGAACGCACCAATTTGTGAGTCGCTCTGGCTAAGAGCGTCTGCTAAATGACGTTAATGTGCCCTTGAGCAAGGCACTTAACCCTAATTGCTCCTGTAAGTCGCTCTGGATAAGAGCGTCTGCTAAATGACTAAAATGTAAATGTAAATGTAATACGTTCTTTCAAGTTGAAGCTGTCATTGTGGGAAACGCAACTCGCCGGTGGTGATGCAGCTCACTTCCCCTGTCTGAAAAATGTGTGCGCGAACCAACATGTGGCAGACATGAAGCGGTTCAAAGATAAAATAACGGGACTGTTACGGGAGTTTGAGCAACGCTTTCAGATTTTTGGTGAACTGGAGAAAGACTTCAACGTTTTTTGCTCGCCATTCACCGTGAATCCCTCTGATCTGCCCGTCAGCATCCAACTTGAAATAATAGACTTGCAGTGTGACTCGGATTTGAAGGGCAAATTTGCCGCAGCTGGCTTGGACACATTTTATCAGAATCTCTTGCCAGGTTACCCCAACTTGACAGCCCTCGCTGCAAAACTGTTGTGCATGTTTGGAACCACATATCTTTGTGAGCAAGTTTTCTCTGTAATGAGCATAAATAAAACAAAGCTGCGCTCAAGGCTCACGCACAAGCACTTGAATCACATCCTGAAGTTGGCTGCCACTCAGGATGTGACACCTGATATTGATGTGCTGGTGAAAGCTAAAAGATGCCAGGTATCAGGAGTCAAATAAACTATGCAACCCCACTTAAAGTGCTGCACACCCTGATATAGTTCTGTGATCTGTGAAACAGTTCTGTGAATCACTGAGGCATTGTGTGTTTGTGTGTTCTTTTTCTTTAGAATTTTCAAATAAACTTGAGGTGTTTTATGATTAATAGTGATGTTGTGCTTGTACTATTTTGGACACACTGTCCTTAGGCTCCAGCTTTATGTTTTATGTTGATCGTATTAAAACAAAGAAAACAATCTGAAGTTGTTATTTTTAAGTTATATATACCATGATGTTACCGGTTCGGCCCACTTGGGAATAGATTTTCCTCCATGTGGCCCCTGAGCTAAAATGAGTTTGACACCCCTGTTTTAAATTCTCAAGGCCAAGAGCCCTTACAATCTCACAAAGTCCCCTCAGAATTCCCATCCCTACAAAAGGTGCTATCTAGAACCTAAAAGGGTTCTTCGGCTGTCCACATAGGATAACCCTTTGTAGAACCCTTTTTGTTACTAGGTAGAACCCTTTTGGTTCCAGGTAGAACCCCTTCCACATAATGTTCTATATGGAACCCAAAAGGGTTCTACCTGGAACCAAACAGGGTTCTTCTATGAGGACATGCGAAGAACCCTTTTTTCTAAGAGTGTACAGTGAGGGAAAAAAGTATTTGATCCCCTGCTGATTTTGTAAGTTTGCCCACTGACAAAGACATGATCAGTCTATAATTGTAATGGTAGGTTTATTTGAACAGTGAGAGACAGAATAACAACAACAAAATCCAGAAAAACACATGTCAAAAATGTTATAAATTGATTTGCATTTTAATGAGGGAAATAAGTATTTGACCCCTCTGCAAAACATGACTCAGTACTTGGTGGCAAAACCCTTGTTGGCAATCACAGAGGTCAGACTTTTCTTGTAGTTGGCCACCAGGTTTGCACACATCTCAGGAGGGATTTTGTCCCACTCCTCTTTGCAGATCTTCTCAAAGTCATGAAGGTTTCGAGGCTGACGTTTGGCAACTCGAACCTTCAGCTCCCTCCACAGATTTTCTATGGGATTAAGGTCTGGAGACTGGCTAGGCCACTCCAGGACCTTAATGTGCTTCTTCTTGAGCCACTCCTTTGTTGCCTTGGCTGTGTGTTTTGGGTCATTGTCATGCTGGAATACCCATCCACAACCCATTTTCAATGCCCTGGCTAAGGGAAGTAGGTTCTCACCCAAGATTTGACGGTACATGGCCCCGTCCATCGTCCCTTTGATGCGGTGAAGTTGTCCTGTCCCCTTAGCAGAAAAACACCCCCAAAGCATAATTTTTCCACCTCCATGTTTGATGGTGGGGATGGTGTTCTTGGGGTCATAGGCAGCATTCCTCCTCCTCCAAACATGGCGAGTTGAGTTGATGCCAAAGAGCTCCATTTTGGTCACATCTGACCACAACACTTTCACCCAGTTCTCCTCTAAATCATTCAGATGTTCATTGGCAAACTTCAGACGGGCCTGTATATGTGCTTTCTTGAGCAGGGGGACCTTGCGGGCGCTGCAGGATTTCAGTCCTTCACGGCGTAGTGTGTTACCAATTGTTTTCTTGGTGACTATGGTCCCAGCTGCCTTGAGATCATTGACAAGATCCTCCCGTGTAGTTCTGGGCTGATTCCTCACCGTTCTCATGATCATTGCAACTCCACGAGGTGAGATCTTGCATGGAGCCCCAGGCCGAGGGAAATTGACAGTTATTTTGTGTTTCTTTCATTTGCGAATAATCGCACCAACTGTTGTCACCTTCTCACCAAGCTGCTTGGCGATGGTCTTGTAGCCCATTCCAGCATTGTGTAGGTCTACAATCTTGTCCCTGACATCCTTGGAGAGCTCTTTGGTCTTGGCCATGGTGGAGAGTTTGGAATCTGATTGATTGATTGCTTCTGGCTCCCAGGTGTCTTTTATACAGGTAACAAGCTGAGATTAGGAGCACTCCCTTTAAGAGTGTGCTCCTAATCTCAGCTCGTTACCTGTATAAAAGACACCTGGGAGCCAGAAATCTTTCTGATTGAGAGGGGGTCAAATACTTATTTCCCTCATTAAAATGCAAATCAATTTATAACATTTTTGACATATGTTTTTTCTGGATTTTTTTGTTGTTATTCTGTCTCTCACTGTTCAAATAAACCTACCATTCAAATTATAGATTGATCATTTCTTTGTCAGTGGGCAAACATACAAAATCAGCAGGGGATCAAATACTTTTTTCCCTCACTGTATATGTGTCTGGCCAGCTGTCTATTATTAGAGAAGTTGAAAGGCACAGTCCCTTGAGTCTGTTTGTCTTCAGGGGGTGATGATGCCCCTTTTGGGGTTACAGCTTTACATCAAATCTTTGTATAGTGGAGGCGTAAGGGAGTGGGAGGCTGTGGGTTATGAAAGCTAAGCTCAGAGATGCCTGTAAGAATGGTTAGTCATTGTGTATAGAGCTCTACATGAAGACGCATGGCATCCTGACTATGTAGCTACACCACAGCACACCCCCTTATCTAAGGCTTTTCCTTTTGAGTCCATGAGAGTGGATCACACATCACATATAACAGTGGGCAACAACACAATGCTTAAGCAAGTGTTTGTCAATGAATCTAGTACACTAGTGAACCCATGGTTGGCATGGCATCCTACTTCCGCCATTACTGGAAGCGAAGTCCTGTAGTTTTACACAGCGGAGAGGTCGATCCGATTGGCTGAGTTGGTGCTTTTGTCCCATGTGTTTATCTTTGTGGGGCTCACGCCTCCCCTGTTTCCATTAATCTATGAGAGAAAAAGGAGAGAGTAAACTATTTCTCACATTTAAAGTTCTAAATTGAATTAACTTCTTTCTTCTTACCCAATTAGACCCCTCTACCTTGGTACTCACAACATCAGAGTTGAAGGGTTTCACATTGATGTTGCGAATGGAGCTGCTGGTAAGAGACCACACCTTGGTTTTGTGCTTGAAGGCAGCTCTGACCTACAGCAAAAAATTTACTCGCAACATGTAACAATTTCAATGATGAGTTAAAGTTCATAGAAGGAATTCAGTCAATTGAAATACATTCATTAGGCCCTAATCTATGGATTTCACATGACTGGGCAGGGGCGCAGCCATGGGTGGGCCTGGGAGGGTACAGGCCCACCCACTTGGGAGCCAGACCCACCCACTGAGGAGCCAGGCCCACCCTATCAGAATGAGTTTTTTTTCCATAAAAGGGCTTTATTACAGACATAAATACTCCTCAGTTTCATCAGCTGTCGGGGTGGCTGGTGTCAGACGATCCCGCAGGTGAAGAAACCGGATGTGGAGGTCCTAGGCTGGCGAGGTTACACGTGGTCTGTGGTTGTGAGGCTGGTTGGACGTACTGCCAAATTCTCTAAAACAACGTTGGAGGCGACTTATGGAGTAATTAACATTACATTCTCAGGCAACAGCTCTGGTAGACATTCCTGCAGTCAGCATGCCAATTGCACACTCCATCAAAAGTTGAGACATCTGTGGCATTGTGCTGTGTGACAAAACTGCACATTTTAGTGCCCTTTTATTGTCCCCAGCACAAGGTGCACCTATGTAATGGTCATGCTGTTTAATCAGCTTCTTGATATGGCACACCTGTCAGGTGGATGGATTATCTTGGCAAAGGAGAAATGCTATCTAACAGGGATAAACAAATTTGTGCACAAAATTTGAGAGATTTACGCTTTTTGTGCGTATGGAACATTTCTGGGATCTTTTATTTCAGCCCATGAATCATGAACACTTTACATGTTGCGTTTATATTTTTGTTCAGTACAGTACCAGTCAAACGTTTGGACACACCTACTCATTCAAGGGTTTTTCTTTATTTTTTACTATTTTCTACATTGTAGAATAATAGTGAAGACATCAAAACTATGAAATAACACATGGAATCATGTAGTAACCAAAAAAGCATTAAACAAGTCAGAATATTTTATATTTGAGATTCTTCAAATAGCCACCCTTTGCCTTGATGACGGCTTTGCACACTTTTGGCATTCTCTCAACCAGCTTCACCTGGAATGTTTTTCCAACAGTCTTGAAGGAGTTCCCACATATGCTTAGCACTTGTTGGCTGCTTTTCCTTCACTCTGCCGTCCGACTCATCCCAAACCGTCTCAGTTGAGGTCGGGTGATTGTGGAGGCCAGGTCATCTGATGCAGCACTCCATCACGCTCCTTCTTGGTAAAATAGCCCTTACACAGCCTGGAGGTGTGTTGGGTCATTGTCCTGTTGAATAACAAATGATAGTCCCACTAAGCCCAAACCAGATGGGATAGTGTATCGCTGCAGAATGCTGTGGTAGCCATGCTGGTTAAGTGTGCCTTGACTTCTAAATAATTCACAGACAGTGTCACCAGCAAAGCACCCCCACACCATAACACCACCTCCTCCATGCTTTACGGTGGGAACTACACATGCGGAGATCATCCATTCACCCACACCGCGTCTCACAAAGACACGGCGGTTGGAACCAAAAATCTCCAATTTGGACTCCAGACCAAAGGACACATTTCCACCGGTCTAATGTCCATTGCTCGTGTTTCTTGGCCCAAGCATGTCTCTTCTTCTTATTGGTGTCCTTTAGTAGTGGTTTCTTTGCAGCAATTCGACCATGAAGGCCTGATTCACACAGTCCCCTCTGAACAGTTGATGTTGAGATGTGTCTGTGACTTGAACTCTGAAGCATTTATTTGGGCTGCAATTTCTGAGGCTGGTAACTCTAATGGACTTATCCTCTGCAGCAGAGGTAACTCTGGGTCTTCCATTCCAGTGGCGGTCCTCATGAGAGCCAGTTTCATCATAGCGCTTGATGGTTTTTGCGACTGCACTTGAAGAAACTTTCAATGTTCTTGAAATGTTCCGTATTGACTGACCATGTCTTAAAGTAATGATGGATTGTCATTTCTCTTTGCCTATTTGAGCTGTTCTTGCCATAATATGGACTTGGTATTTTACCAAATAGGGCTATCTTCTGTATATCCCCCCTACCTTGTCACAAAACACCTGATTGGCTCAAACACATTAAGAAGGAAATAAATTCCACAAATTAACTTTTAAGAAGGCTCACCTGTAAATTGAAATGCATTCCAGGTGACTACCTCATGAAGCTGGTTGAGAGAATGCCAAGAGTGTGCAAAGCTGTCATCAAGGCAAAGGGTGGCTATTTTGGTTACTACATGATTCCATATTTGTTGTTTAATAGTTTTGATGTCTTCACTATTATTCTACAATGTAAAAATAAAGCAAAACCCTTGAATGAGTAGGTGTGTCCAACCTTTTGACTAGTAGTTTATATATTAACACTATAACAACATGAAGGGTGTGTCTTACCTCAGAGTTGAGAAGACAATGGAACAGGAAAATAAAGAATCCCTTTAGAAAGAAAGATCCACATGATTGCAGTCAATTACTGTAAATAAAGGCTATTAATAAAGACTAATCTTATGTAACGTATTAGATTGAATAATGGTACATTTACAGTAGGCTACTGACCTGTAATGAGTTGAACACAGCAAACATGTACTGGAACATCAGTGAGTGATCGTTGATGGCCAGTACCCCAAAGATCCAGGAGATGCCCAGAATAGGAAGGAGTACAGCCACGGCCTTTGCAGTCAATCTATACACACAGAGAGACACAGACACACTAAGTGTCAACTATCTACAAACGATTTAATAAGTACTTTATTAATGTCATTCTGACTGAGTGAGTCAGGATAGCATTATCACCATGAAGGTTTTAGCCCTAAGGACAGAGATGATGACTCACTTGACTGCGTTGGCATCTCCATGAACCTTGTAATTCTCTGAACTAATACGAGAGATGATCCTCGTCACAGATATAAGAATCACAATATTCACCTGAGTCAGAGAGAAAACAACACTCAGAAACAATCAGTTCATATCAAAATATCACTTTTATGAACAAAAAGCTTGAGCTCAAGCACTTAATTAGTTGTTCAATAAGAACGGAAATAAACTACAGTGGCGATTGCTTCAGTTCTCTTACCACAATGACAAACAGTGCTGGTGCCACAAAGGCCCAAATAGCCCCGTTCTTCAAAGACAGCCAGCAGCTGAGGGAGGGAGGAGAGATAAAACAAGCTTTGTTGACATCCCTCACATTATACTTCCCATTTCTGTTTCCCCTGTTGGTGTAAACTACTTATACATAAATGGCTGTTTCATGACAACAGTATTGATATTTTAACCCTATTCAATGGCACAAAGATCTGCCAAGTGGTTTTGAATGTTCAAGTTGGAGTGTGTTGACACAGTGACTTACTTCTCAACCTCTCCGTAGCTGTCCAAGGCTGATGTCATAGAAACCACACAGATCACCAGTGGAGACCCTAGGTGAAGAGGGGAAATGTTAATCACCACATATACAATGAGGGAAAAAAGTATTTGATCCCCTGCTGATTTTGTACGTTTGCCCACTGACAAAGAAATTATCAATCTATAATTTTAATGGTAGGTTTATTTGAACAGTGAGAGACAGAATAACAACAACAAAAACCAGAAAAACGCACGTCAAAAATGTTATAAATTAATTTACATTTTAATGAGGGAAATAAGTATTTGACCCCCTCTCAATCAGAAAGATTTCTGGCTCCCAGGTGTCTTTTATACAGGTAACGAGCTGAGATTAGGAGCACACTCTTAAAGGGAGTGCTCCTAATCTCAGCTTTTTACCTGTATAAAAGACACCTGTCCACAGAAGCAGTCAATCAATCAGATTCCAAACTCTCCACCATGGCCAAGACCAAAGAGCTCTCCAAGGATGTCAGGGAAAAGATTGTAGACCTACACAAGACTGGAATGGGCTACAAGACCATCGCCAAGCAGCTTGGTGAGAAGGTGACAACAGTTGGTGCGATTATTCACAAATGGAAGAAATACAAAAGAACTGTCAATCTCCCTCGGCCTAGGGCTCCATGCAAGATCTCACCTCGTGGAGTTGCAATGATCATGAGAACGGTGAGGAATCAACCCAGAACTATACGGGAGGATCTTGTCAATGATCTCAAGGCAGCTGGGACCATAGTCACCAAGAAAACAATTGGTAACACACTACTCCGTGAAGGACTGAAATCCTGCAGCGCCCGCAAGGTCCCCCTGCTCAAGAAAGCACATATACAGGCCCGTCTGAAGTTTGAATGATTCAGAGGAGAACTTGGTGAAAGTGTTGTGGTCAGATGAGACCGAAATGGAGCTCTTTGGCATCAACCCAACTCGCCCTGTTTGGAGGAGGAGGAATGCTGCCTATGACCCCAAGAACACCATCCCCACCGTCAAACATGGAGGTGGAAACATTATGCTTTGGGGGTGTTTTTCTGCTAAGGGGACAGGACAACTTCACCGCATCAAAGGGACGATGGACGGGGCTATGTACCGTCAAATCTTGGGTGAGAACCTCCTTCCCTCAGCCAGGCCATTGAAAATGGGTCGTGGATGGGTATTCCAGCATGACAATGACCCAAAACACACGGCCAAGGCAACAATGGAGTGGCTAAAGAAGAAGCACATTAAGGTCCAGGAGTGGCCTAGCCAGTCTCCACACCTTAATCCCATAGAAAATCTGTGGAGGGAGCTGAATTTTTAGAGTTGCCAAACGTCAGCCTCAACCTTAATGACTTGGAGAAGATCTGCAAAGCGGAGTGGAACAAATTCCCTCCTGAGATGTGTGCAAACCTGGTGGCCAACTACAAGAAAACGTCTGACCTCTGTGATTGCCAACAAGGGTTTTGCCACCAAGTACTAAGTCATGTTTTGCAGAGGGGTCAAATACTTATTTCCCTCATTAAAATGCAAATCAATTTATAACATTTTTGACATGCGTTTTTCAGGATTTTGTTGTTGTTATTCTGTCTCTCACTGTTCAAATAAACCTACCATTAAAATTATAGACTGATCATGTCTTTGTCAGTAGGCAAACGTACAAAATCACCAGGGGATTAAATAATTTCTTCCCTCACTGTAGAGATATCATGACATCTGTAACATTACATTGTCTAGTATGTGCTCCTTATATTGACTTCAGTCTAATGCTGTCCAAATCAGGTTTTGCAAGGAGTATTAGACGAAAGTTAGACAGACCGAGAGTAGAGGACACCAGATGTTTTTTTTAATGAGGGATTTCTGGGATATTTTGTCATTGCTCATATCCACCAACATGATTATATTATTCGTAATGCTTCTTTGTTTAATGTTGTAATGACTTAGTGAGTCCACAGATATTTCCAGACTTCCCCAGCGCAGAACAATTAAACTGTTACGCCAAAAGAGGAAATGAATAATAAAGGATCAGAAGCCTGCTAATAACAGGAGCTGTAAATTGCTGGACACGTCTATGCTACTTCATTTGTAGCTGGCCACAAATCGCTGCATTACTTCGGCCAACAACATAGAAAATTATAAAAATGGGATCTTATTAACATTAATCACTCCAGCATGTGGAGGCCCAGTGTTCCCAGACAGCTAAACACACACACACACACACACACACACACATTATCCTGTCTGTCTGTCCACTCTGGCCCACAGAGACCAGGGCAGTCTCAAGGCCAAACTAGAGGTCTGCTAAAACCTTTTAATTGTGCGAAACATTGTTAATTATCAATATTTTAATGCAGAGCAGTAGGGTTGCAAAATTCCAGTAACTTTCCCGAAATTCCCTGGTCTTCCAGAAATCCCGGTTGGAAGACTCCTGGAGATAGGAGGGGATGAGCAGGTAACCCTGGAACCATCCAACTGGGATTTCTGGAGAACTTGAGAATTGTAGGAAAGTTACCAGAATTGTTCAATCCTACACAGCAGATTGTTGCATGTAGCTACAGGTGTAAGTGGAAACACAGATTGATCCAGTTTGATCCGAATGGGAACCATCTTTGTCAGTAAGACATTTGTGCCTAAAAAGGACAATTAATACAGTTACAAGACGTACCCCAGCCAATCCCGTAGTAGTAGAAATGCTTGCTGCCCTCGGAGCCGAAAACCTTGATGACCATGCTGTAGAGGTGCAGCCCCTCCACCAGCATCCAGGCAAACACACTCAGGAAGAAGAAGTGGAGCAGCACAGCCATCACCTTACAGGGCAGCTGGTAGAGGAAAGGGGTCAAAGGTCAAAAATTATCATTGGGGCACAGGGTGTCTCATTATCATCATGCTTTGCTTCCTCTTCATCATCATACAGTAGGTGCAAAATCCCTTCCTGGTTCTAGCCAGTGAGATTCTCTGGCTGTGATTACGAGGTGCTTACCGTGCCTGGGTCAAAGCGGAAGCTGATGAGCAGCAGGATCTGGGCAACCAGAATGGCAAAGGACAGGTTGGCATGGATGTGGTAGCGTTGGTTACGGATAGTGCTCACTGACCTGCAAGGCCACACAAATGAAAATATGTAATTTTACAAGAAATGTATCAAATACGTTTGATTTAACATTTAATCATAATGGGGTGAATACCACTCATAAAGAGCATGTGTGGCACACAACACGTGAGGAGCTTTGATATGTTTATTTTGATTGAGTACGTGAACAATAAAGATGGAGGGATACTAACGACAGGATTGCAAATGTCACCAGTGTGATGGTCAGACAGAAGATGGAGATGGAGCAGCCAATGTAACTGATGGTTGATAGTGCCACCTGGTGGGCCTTGGTAAGCTGTGCAAAGGTGAGAATCACATCACGATTCAGTAAAACATTCCAGACACAAGTTTGATGTTTAGATTAATGTTAGGGCTGATTCATTTTAAAAGGATACAGACCAGAATATTTCGCTTTGAACACATTACTAGAGAAAGAACATTAAAACTAAAGTATTGATTTTATAGGGACGCAGTGAGCTGAGCTGAACTATGAACCAACACTGCCCTCTGTGGGATGTTTTTAAAGTAAGTGACATTGTTAAACTTCAGAATTTCAGACACTCAGAAGATCTTGCCCATACTCCTGACCATGCCACTATTTTGGAGGTCATTTTGTTGCTTTTATTGCATGGCTAGCCTCCATGGCAGGAAGTGACTCCAATATGTGTGACCTCCTCAGTGCTTAGAGTCCTGTCCAACATGCCTGGCCAGTGCCAGAGCAAGTGCCAGCAGAGTGGTGTGGTATGATGTCCTGGGCTTTAACAGGGAGCAGGGACCCTCAATACTAGTGTTCTCTCTGGAGGACCTCTGTGCCCATTGTAAAGCTGCTATGGCTTGAGACAACTCCCAGCAAAGTAAAGAAAGAGCATTCCCCTGACCTCGTTTCTGAATGAGGTCCACTCTCAAACTATGCTGCTGCACGTATTTCCTGGCCTTGTATGTCAAGAATGATTCCCCATCTCTCTCTCTCTCTGTGTGTGTGTACAGTGCCATGAAAAAACTATTTGCCCCCTTTCAGAATGTTTCTATTTTTGCATATTTTCGATACTGAATGTTATCATATCTTCAACCAAAACCTAATTAGATAAAGGGAACCTGAGTTTACAAATAAACAACTAAATGTATACTTATTTCATTTATTTAATTAATTAACAAAGTTATGCAACACCCAATTCCCCTGTGTGTTAAAGTAATTGCCCCCTTCCACTCAATAACTGGTTGAGCCACCTTTAGCTGCAATGACTGCAACCAAATGCTTCCTGTAGTTGTTGATCAGTCTGTCACATCACTGTAGAGTAATTTTGGCCCACTCTTGCATGCAGAACTGCTTTAACTCAGTGACATTTGTGGGTTTTCAAGCATGAACTGCTTGTTTCAAGTCCTGCCACAACATCTCAATTGGGATTCGGTCTGGACTTTGACTAGGCCATTCCAAAACTTCAAATTTGTTGCTTTTTAACCATTTTCATGTAGACTTGATTGTCTGTTTTGGATCATTGTCTTGCTGCATGGCCCAGCTGCGATCCGCTTCAGCTCGCAGATGGATGGCCTGACATTCTCCTGTAGAATTCTCTGATACAGAGCAGAATTCATGGTTACTTCTATTAAGGTCCTGAGGCAGCAAAGCATCCCCAAACCATCACACTACTATCACCATGCTTGACCGTTGGTAAGAGGTTCTTACTGTGGAATGCAGTGTTTGGTTTTCGCCAAGCATAATGGGACCCATGAATGCTGCCTCAGGACCTAGATGACTTGCCTTAATAGAAGGAACCATGAATTCTGCTCTGTATCAGAGAATTCTACAGGATGTCAGGCCATCCGTCTGTGAGCTGAAGCTGAAGCTCAGTTGGGTCATGCAGCAAGACAATGATCCAAAACACACAATCAAGTCGGCAGATCTGCATGGAAGAGTGGGCCAAAATTCCTCCACAGTGACGTGAGAGACTGATCAACAACTACAGGAAGCGTTTGGTTGGAGTCATTGCAGCTAAAAGTGGCAGAACCAGTTATTGAGTGTAAGGGGGTAATACCTTTTTCACACAGGGGCATTGGGTGTTGCATAACTTTGTTAATTAAATAAATAAAATAAGTATGTAATTGTTGTTATTTGTTCACTCAGGTTCCCTTGACCTAATATTAGGTTTTGGTTGAAGATTTGATAACATTCAGTATAAAAACATATGCAAAAGTAGAGAAAATTAGAAAGGGGGCAAATACTTGTTCACAGTACTGTTTGTACAGTACCAGTCAAAAGTTTGAACACACCTACTCATTCAAGGGTTTTGCTTTATTTAAAAAAACAATTTTCTACATTGTAGAATAATAGTGAATACATCAAACTATGAAATAACACATATGGAATCATGTAGTAACCAAAAAGGT
The DNA here is from genome assembly GCF_020615455.1 of Coregonus clupeaformis. Lineage (NCBI taxonomy): Eukaryota > Metazoa > Chordata > Actinopteri > Salmoniformes > Salmonidae > Coregonus > Coregonus clupeaformis. The sequence continues at coordinate 38,804,877 of NC_059207.1, read as the reverse complement.
GTTAAACAAATCAAAATATAGTAGCCATCCTTTGCCTTGATGACAGCTTTGCACACTCTTGGCATTCTCTCAACCAGCTTCATGAGGTAGTCACCTGGAATGCATTTCAATTAACAGGTGTGCCTTCTTAAAAGTTCATTTGTGGAATTTATTTCTTTCTTAATGTGTTTCAGCAAATCAGTTGTGTTATGACAAGGTAGGGGTGGTATACAGAATATAGCCCTATTTGGTAAAAGACCAAGTCCATATTATGGCAAAAACAGCTCAAATAAGCAAAGAGAAATTACAGTCCATCATTACTTGACATGAAGGTCAGTCAATACGGAAAATTTCAAGAACTGGAAGTTTCTTCAAGTGCAGTCGCAAAAACCATCAAGCGCTATGATGAAACTGGCTCTCATGAGGACTGCCACAGGAAAGGAAGAGCCAGAGTTACCTCTGCTGCAGAGGATAAGTTCATTAGAGTTACCAGCCTCAGAAATTGGCAATTAACTGCACCTCAGATTGCAGCCCAAATAAATAAATGAAGTAACAGACATCTCAACATCAACTGTTCAGAGGAGACTGCGTGAAATCAGGCCTACATGGTCGAATTGCTGCAAAGAAAACACTACTAAAGGACACCAATAAGAAGAGACTTGCTTGGGCCAAGAAACACGAGCAATGTACATTAGACCGGTGGAAATCTGTCCTTTGGTCTGATGAGTCCAAATGTGAGATTTTTAGTTCCAACCACCGTGTCTTTGTGAGACGCAGAGTAGGAGAACGGATGATCTCCGCATGTGTGGTTCCCACCGTGAAGGATGGAGAAGGAGGTGTGATGGTGTGGGGGTTCTTTGCTGGTGACACAGTCTGTTTTTTATTTAGAATTCAAGGCACACATAACCAGCATGGCTACCACAGCATTCTGCAGTGATATGCCATCCCATCTGGTTTGCGCTTAGTGGGACTATCATTTGTTTTTCAACAGGACAATGACCCAAAACACACCTCCAGGCTGTGTAAGGGCTATTTGACCAAGAAGGAGAGTGATGGAGTGCTGCATCAGATGACCTGGCCTCCACAATCACCCGACCTCAACCCAATTGAGATTGTTTGGGATGAGTTGGACCGCAGAGTGAAGGAAAAGCAGCCAACAAGTGCTCAGCATATGTGGGAAGTCCTTCAAGACTGTTGGAAAAGCATTCCAGGTGACTACCTCATGAAGCTGGTTGAGAGAATGCCAAGTGTGCAAAGCTGTCATCAAGGCAAAGGGTAGCTACTTTGAAGAATCTCAAATATATTTTGATTTGTTTAACACTTTTTTGGTTACTACATAATTCCATGTGCATTATTTCATAGCTTATGTCTTCACTATTATTCTACAATGTAGAAAATAGTAAAAATAAAGAAAAACCCTTGAATGAGTAGGTGTGTCCAAACGTTTGACTGCTACTGTATGTGTGTGGCATAAGGCTTGTTGGTGTTTTACTTAGCAGATGTTATTTACAGACATTGAGGTTTGATTCTCCATTAACTTTAGCATGTGCCTTGTCATTAGGACAGTGGAGCAGTCACAGCGTTCCAGAATACTGACGAGTGGGATGTTCCCATCCAGCTGAGGGATAAGGCTGCTGCCCACTAATTAGATAGTGACTGGAGGAAAGTACAGCGTCAAGGAGACGGCTGCTGCAATAGGCCTCCATTACTGAGTAACTGAGCAGAAAGGACGGTCTTCCTTTTCTATTTTGGGAATCCATTCAAGATGGACGGTCGGTCACCACACTCACAGGGTGAATATTCCTGGGGCCTCATTTATCAATATTTATGAATAGAATTTGGAACGTTCGTACGCATAGAAAAAGTGTGATTTATTAAACAATCCCATATGAGCGTCAATCACACACACACTGGTAGTAGATAACCATTGATAAATACTGATTGTTCTCAGTGCTCGTGCACGACCTTGGCTATTTGCATTTCGAAACGCCCATAATTGACTACATATGGTCGAAATCATCCCTTTAAAGCCCGTGGGGAATATACAACGCCGTACCATGAAATACAACCGCCCAACCACAAAAAGCTAAGATTTTTTTCAAGACTGATATAGAGGCTAGTGTCAGATTGAATACAACCCGAAGGTTTTATTTTGCTCACTCAGTTGTGCTTTGACCAGTAAAAATAATTTATATAACCTTTATTTAACTAGGCAAGTCAGTTAAGAACACATTGTTATTTACAACCCGGACGACGCTTGGCCAATTGTGCACCGCCCTATGGGACTCCCAATCACGACCGGTTGTGATATAGCCTGGAATCGAACCAGGGGGTCTGTAATGATGCCTCAAGCACTGAGATGCAGTGCCTTAGACCGCTATGCTACTCGGGAAGAGGGGACCATTGTGACAATTCAAGTTGACTTAGCAATGGCAAATATTATTCAAATGAGTAGGCAACACACCAATAAGCCATCCATCCTCAACAGCTCTAAGCCAACATTGCTGTTCTGCAGAACGAACGAGTCGTGTGTTCCACCTGGCCACCCTGCCACCACATTCAGCAGCGTCTTTTACCCTTCACATTAAGAGTGGAAATCTTTTCTGTTCACATAGTTGAACTCGTTTTGGGATGGTGCTTTTATGGCGTTGTGGGTGCAGTCTATTGCTCCGTTCATATTTGGGAATTCATTGACAGCAAAGAAATCCCCCTTGACTTAAACCTGTTGTGCGATGGTGTATGGAAATTGCATGATACTGTTCATTTAGCTGATGATTGCATCCAAAACATTGGCTCATCGTGGGCTGTGAGATGCCGACGGGCAAGCTGAAAAGTGCCAGTTGTCAAAAACCAGAGGGTGGATAGCACGTAGGAATGGCATGCGTTTGCCTTTCTAAAGTAGGTCTTAAAATCCTCGCAAAAATCCTCTAAGATTGTTTTTGGGAAACCACATCTGATGAGCCAATCTGTACTTTCTGCAAAAAAAAAGTCTCACCTGTCTCTAAAAACCCGCTCTCTGCGAAATGCAGCATGTGCCAAATCTTCCAACAGAGCAAGATCAGCCATCTCTCACTCAATTTCTCATTATCTCTCCCCATTATCTCAGTCTTTTACAGTATTTCAACAATGGTTTCACTTACACACGTGCCTCTAATTTAACAAATGACTGTTCTTTATATGGGATATTATTGTTACAAATGCACTGATGTGGTCAAATTACTATGTATGATATAGCCTGTCAAGATATGTTGCATGAATTCACAATGAAAATACAATGACATCTTCACACATTTCCAACATATATTTTCCCCATTCTAAGCTTGACAAGCAGTTCCCTTATTCCACCACTTGGCTCTGTGTATGCATGGTCATGGCTGTGCGTAAATGTATGCAATCTCTCAAGCAAACGCTCATATCGATACATTTCACACTGTGTGGAAATGATCCCACGCATGGTTTACGCACCCCTGTCCAAATACACATAAATCACATACTGTGGTGCACTGAAGGATAAACAAGAACAAAGAGGGACACGCACACAGCGAGCGTCTGCATGGGACATGTTATGGAGGAGAGGAGATCTTACCTCCATGGGCACCACCTGCATGAGGATGGCGAAGTTGGTGAGATGATTACACAGACACACCGAGTAGGACATGTTCCCTCCGGACCGCACACAGCCCTCATTGGACCAAACACCCTCCTTTGAACTGACGGAGGACAGACAGACAGACAGAGGAGACAGCCAGTCAGGTAGAGGATGGAGACACAAGAGACAGCCAGTCAGGTAGAGGATGGAGACACAAGAGACAGCCAGTCAGGTAGAGGACTGAGACACAAGAGACAGCCAGTCAGGTAGAGGATGGAGACACAAGAGACAGCCAGTCAGGTAGAGGACTGAGACACAAGAGACAGCCAGTCAGGTAGAGGACTGAGACACAAGAGACAGCCAGTCAGGTAGAGGACGGAGACACAAGAGACAGCCAGTCAGGTAGAGGACTGAGACACAAGAGACAGCCAGTCAGGTAGAGGACTGAGACACAAGAGACAGCCAGTCAGGTAGAGGACGGAGACACAAGAGACAGCCAGTCAGGTAGAGGACTAAGACACAAGAGACAGCCAGTCAGGTAGAGGACGGAGACACAAGAGACAACCAGTCAGGTAGAGGACGGAGACACAAGAGACAGCCAGTCAGGTAGAGGACTAAGACACAAGAGACAGCCAGTCAGGTAGAGGACGGAGACACAAGAGACAGCCAGTCAGGTAGAGGACTGAGACACAAGAGACAGCCAGTCAGGTAGAGGACAGAGACACGAGACAGCCAGTCAGGTAGAGGACTAAGACACAAGAGACAGCCAGTCAGGTAGAGGACGGAGACACAAGAGACAGCCAGTCAGGTAGAGGACTGAGACACAAGAGACAGCCAGTCAGGTAGAGGACTGAGACACAAGAGACAGCCAGTCAGGTAGAGGACGGAGACACAAGAGACAGCCAGTCAGGTAGAGGATGGAGACACAAGAGACAGCCAGTCAGGTAGAGGACTGAGACACAAGAGACAGCCAGTCAGGTAGAGGACTGAGACACAAGAGACAGCCAGTCAGGTAGAGGACGGAGACACAAGAGACAGCCAGTCAGGTAGAGGACTAAGACACAAGAGACAGCCAGTCAGGTAGAGGACGGAGACACAAGAGACAGCCAGTCAGGTAGAGGACTGAGACACAAGAGACAGCCAGTCAGGTAGAGGACTGAGACACAAGAGACAGCCAGTCAGGTAGAGGACGGAGACACAAGAGACAGCCAGTCAGGTAGAGGACTGAGACACAAGAGACAGCCAGTCAGGTAGAGGACTGAGACACAAGAGACAGCCAGTCAGGTAGAGGACGGAGACACAAGAGACAGCCAGTCAGGTAGAGGACTAAGACACAAGAGACAACCAGTCAGGTAGAGGACGGAGACACAAGAGACAGCCAGTCAGGTAGAGGACGGAGACACGAGACAGCCAGTCAGGTAGAGGACTGTGACACAGGGGACAGCCAGTCAATAATCTAGGACAGAGATGCAAGTAGACACACAAACATGTCTGTCATCATAATAGCAATGATAAATCTACAATCAACACTACCTAAACCTGATTATATTCTAAGTATAAAGGTTATGTGGGAGGCCAATTAACACATATGTTTTGCTGAATTTCATTTTTAAAGAGGGCTGTTAAGTATTTCAATTTGTTTCATGAAGCACAAGGGGAAGGGGAGAGTAAGCAATATGAGTCCAAATAAAACACTAACAATTCACAATGATTTATCATTTTTAAATCAAATGTCAGTGTTTTTACAGAAGGTTGCTGCACTCCCTCACTCAAGACATACTGTGCCAAATCTATTGATTATATGTATCATGGATGTAATGTATATGATTATGATTCATACTCAAGACTAGACTATATGTTTTCCTAATTTATAGGACACATTATACTAAAGCTCCTTATACATTTAGCCTATGGAAAAGCAATCTTCTCCTTGGGATTCCTAATTCCCTAATATCCGCATACAGTACAGTTACGTCACAATTTCATTAACATAGTTCTAGCCATATCTTAGTGTGAATATGTAAACCAACCTGTAGTCGAGGAAGGCACAGTAGAGGTACACTTTGTTGCTCTGGTTTAAGGCTTGACCCTGCTGATCCCTGTTCTGAAAAAAGAAAACAAGGTTGTCATTTCACGGTTACAGCTCTAGGCTACTTCCCAAACCTCTATTGTGAGGTACACTCTTAGAAAAAGGGTTCCAAAAGGATTCTGTGGCTGTCCCCATAGGAGAACCCTTTTGGTTCCAGGTAGAACCCTTTTCCCACTGGGCACAAACGTCATTTCAACATCTATTCCACGTTGATTCAATGTAATTTAATTGGAATGACGTGGAAACAAGTTGTGCCCAGTAGGTTGGTTCCAGGTATAATTATTTTGGGTTCCATATAAAACCCTCGGTGGAAAGGGTTCTACATGGAACCCAAAAGGGTTCTACCTGGAACCGAAAGGGGTTCTACCTGGAACCGAAAGGGGTTCTACCTGGAACCGAAAGGGGTTCTACCTGGAACCAAAAGGGGTTCTACCTGGAACCAAAAGGGGTTCTTTGTGGACTTCTCCTATGGGGACAGCCGAAGAACCCTTTTTGGTTCTAGATATAACCTTTTTTTTCTAAGAGTGTAGGCATGTGACATTTTGATATCCTTTGGCATTTTTCTCTTGTCACAATATAATGGCAAAGAAGGCCTCATCTTATATTTCTAAAGAAAAATTAATTTGAAGAAACACAATTCCAGGTCTCCTTTGAAAAATAGGTTGTTTTATCAATGGGACAACCGGGTAAATTAAAGGTTAAATAGAAAACAATTGACTTGATTGTATTAGTGAGTCTGGGTGATGGTCACACTAGTGTTTGTTTACCCCATAACCCAGAGCAACCTGTTAGGAAAATGCATGTTACTGTAATCATCATGACAGGGGTATGGAACCCTTTGGATGCTTTGGAAATGAGCTGCTCTCTCCAGCCTGCTTTCCGTGACTCCAGTTGGCTTCCCCTTCATCCATAAGCTTAACAAGACCATTAGAGCTGGCTCAATGCGCTCCAAAAATAGCAATCTCTTTTGAATTTGGAAGAATGAACCACCTATTTGCTTTTTGTTTTGTGAAATCAAATAACAATGCTCTCTCCACTGGTGCTGAGAAACCAATAAACATCTAAAGAAGACATCAGATTAACTAGCTAGAGCATAACAACGGCTCAGCCGCACAGCAAAGGGGATTATTGTGTTGTGTGAGACTCCCTGCTGTCTTAAAGCATTATATTTGATTATAACTCACTTTTTCCATGTAATTCCTTAAATCAGATTTGGAGTCCCCAGAGACAGTGAGCTAATGGTTGAAGGAGTAGGAATGTGGTAATTAGGGCCTGGCCATGGTTTCAGGTTCAACTTAACACTCTGTCCAATCTTTCCTCAACACAAAGCAAAGCTTTCATAGGCTGGTGTGGTGTAACATCTACAGCAGTCCCACCTCTCCTTATTCCCTGGGCCTTAATGGAGAAATTATATCAGAGTATGTTTAGATGGACTTTCTGGAAAAAGTGAGTGAGAGGGAGAGTGAAGCTGACAGTGAGGCTCGATGTCTTGTGCATGTGTCTGTTTCCTGGCCCTACCATAAGACTGTCTGCTTTATATTACGTTATTATGTTAGATATGGCCCAAACTCAGTGTGTTGCTCACCTAAACATTGTGCTAGGGACATGTACAGATAGGACTGTGTGTAGGACTATGTGCTCCATAGAGCAGCACACATGCACCCCATCAGCATGGGCAACGTCTGTCTTTGACAAGGTGCTAAAGACCCTCTGGGTGAGTTTACAGGACATAGGGGGGTTACAGTTTTTCTCAATTGTTTACACACAAATACTGGTACTTGAGACACAATGACCACAACATGTAACTCATGCACCAACCCCCTGAACCAATTATGCTAAACTACAAGCACAATTCCTGCTTTACACTCAAATTGCAGTTCTACAACACACTTTTTTCAAAACACTACACACAAATCTTTGCATTTGACACATTTTTCATGCAGAAAATCTCTTGTTTTCACAATGAACACACTGCCATTCAAATATGCACACTGACTCATCACATGGGCAAACACCCGTCACACAGTTTTACAATTAGCAATCAGAGCTTTAGCATAAAAGGGCAACAGGTGAGCTCTTCTGTTTTGGAGCAATGGATGCCAACATTGGAAACAGAGGCAGAGCCAGAGGAGTGAGAGTAAGAGGAGGAGGACGGGGAGGACAAGGACGAGGACGAGGAAGGCCAAGGACCGTAATCTCTGATGAGATCCGAGACACTTTGGTTGATTATGTGGTCAACCATGGTCTAACAATGAGGGAGGCTGGGCAAAGAGTACAGCCAAATTTGAGCAGGTACACTGTAGCATCCATCATCCGGACATTCCGAAATGAGAATAGGTAAGAAATCTACTCTCACTAGAAAATTGCAGTACTGCATATCAATACAGTACTCAATGAGTACAGTAGTACAGTATTGCCTGTGGACTGTTCTGTAGGACTGTAAAAATAAAGTATGTTTCAAGTATTTGGGAAATGTATTTCTACTTTGTATTTACAGCATTTTACTATTTGTTTGGCAGAACTGAAAGATTACCAACACAAGGTGGTCGGGAACGTGTTCTGTCTCCTGAACAGGAAACTGAAATCATGAACATGGTCCTAGAAAATAACGCCATAACATTACGGCAAATACAAAGAAAAATAATAGAAAACAATGAGATATTTCAAAATATTGATAGGGTAAGCTTATCAACACTGGACCGTGTCTTGCGCAGAAATAATCTCAGGATGAAGCAGGTCTACAGGGTGCCATTTGAACGCAATTCAGAAAGAGTCAAAGAATTGCGATATAACTATGTGCAAGTGAGTCCTATACAATCCCACAATTGATGCATACTCTCAACACTGTATAAATTATACATATTTCAGTATTGTAATCATAATGATTGTGCTTCACAATAGTGACCACTCCATGTCTATTTCTGATATTGTCATGTGTGTTTCAGAGAGTCCTTGAGCTAGAGGTGGCTGCAGTGGAGCACCAGTTCATCTTCATTGATGAGGTTGGATTCAACCTCACAAAAAGACGAAAAAGGGGAAGGAATATCATCGGCCAGCGTACCATTGTTCAAGTCCCTGGCCAGCGCGGAGGGAACATCACAATGTGTGCAGCGATTACCCACCACGGCGTCATCCATCACCATGCTACCCTTGGCCCCTACAACACCGCCCATCTGATCACATTTCTGGACACCCTACACAACACACTCATTCCACCAGATCAGGTAGATGGCCCAGAGCAGCTCAGGTACGTTGTCATTTGGGACAACGTAAGTTTCCACAGGGCTGCTCTGGTTCGTAACTGGTTCACTGCCCACTCACGCTTTTTAGTTGTTTATCTCCCTCCATATTCTCCATTCCTCAATCCTATTGAGGAATTTTTTTCTGCCTGGAGATGGAAAGTGTATGACCGAAATCCACAAACGCGTATACCTCTTCTCCAAGCTATGGAAGACGCATGTGGAGATATAGCAGTTGATGCTTTTCATGGCTGGAATCGCCATGCAAGGCGATATTTCCCCCGCTGCTTGGCCAGGGAAAACATTGCTTGTGATGTGGATGAGGTGCTGTGGACAGACCGCAACAGAAGAGAGGATGCAGCATAGGTTTATTTATTTTTATTTTACTGTATACATTAAATTCTTCTGTTTTGTATGTAGACCACTGTATGTGCAACTTTGTGTTGGTTGGGAATGGGATGTACACTGTGTACATTGTTTTTGTGGGAAAAATGAAATATATTTGTTACCGTGTATTTGTGTGTTCTGAGTATAAAAACAATATTCTCAAATATTTTACAACACACTTATGTATGTACTGTCTGTAGTAATGGCAACACTGAACTAAAAAAAGGCCTAAGTCATTATGATGAATGGAGAAGAAGTGTTTTCCATTCATCATAGTGTTCAACTGGTTCTTATAAATGTCTATTCATATGATGGTTTGTGTGTGTCATTTGAAAACAAAATACAATTTTGATAAGAAATAACATTGTTTTGAATGTAAAGTCTCATTTTGCTGGAGAATTGAGGGGTTTTGCCCATTGTGTGTGTGTTTTTTGATTTGTGTGTAGAGTTCTGAGAATATGAGGCATGCTTTCAGAAAATGTGTGTAAACAATCGAGAAAAACTGTAATAACTCACTGGTTCTTGTTGGGAGTAAATAGAAGCAGATGGGAGGGTGAGGTACAACTAGGATCCATTCACAGCCCAGGAAGAGAAATAACAATTACACACTGCCATCAGGCATCCCTTTACTCTGGACCATTTGTTCTCTACTATCGCTGAAACTTTGATGATGCTATTATGTTACAGAGGGGACGGGGGACTAATTTTCCACATTGAGTGAATACAGAGAGGGAAAATGTTACACACTCTGACACGGACCAGACACACGTTGAAAAGCACATTGACAAAATGGACAGTCACAGATGTGAGAAGTGGTATTATTCAGCCACAATGTCTCTGTGGCGACACAGTGGTTGTTGTTGTGACATATCCAGTGGGGGCGTTTCTGAGCCCATATCTGGGGAAAGAGAGAATGATGTGGAGCTGAGAGTCTCTCCTCAGTATTTAGAATGCAGGGAGAAAGAGAGACAGAGATGTGATTTGGTGTGTGTGTGCCAGCCACACACACACACACAGACACACACACGTCTCTCCCTGGTGCCCTGCGGCTTCACTGTCTGCCAGGGAAGAGAGCTCCGCTCCAGCACTTTATTAACAACAGAGGGCCAGCAAAATGAGCCTTGGAAATCACTTCAAACCTCATCGGAGGAAGAGACAGAGAGCGGACAAGAGAGAGAAAGACAGAGAGACAGTCAGAGGGAAAGAAACAGAGACAAAGGCGTATTGAGGGAAAGAGGAAGAGACTGACTGCCAGAGGGAGGCAGAGAATGAGTGACAGAGTGACTATTAAATCAGTCGTGAAGTAAGCAGTCCATCCTTAACTTTGTCTGCCAACCCACTACATCTCAATCAATGAGAGACCAGTGCCTATCATGACATCATGACTACATGCCTATCATGTGGCAGCGTGTTGCATAACAACATTTGGGGGAGATTCGGAGGGAGCGTTGTGCCGAAGGGATGAGTGGCATAAGCTGATCATTAACGGCTAGCCTAGAAACCATGTGTTTTATGTATTTGATACCATTCCACTGATTCTGCTCCAGTCATTACCACGAGCCCGTTCTCCCCAATTAAGGTGCCACCAACCTCCTGTGACCAACACACACCCTCACACACAAAGGCCAACACCACTATATCTTCTCTAACATACAGCCAAATAGCGGACTAACACACAAACTCCCTCTCACATACAGTCCTACTCTGACTTCCACACTAACCCACATTCTCTGGGCTGGCAGAGCTAGCCTGTAGTAAGACTTGTTTTGAGTGCAATACAGTTTAAATAAAGATTGTGGACACTAAATTAAAAAAAAAAAAAAACTTTAAAATCGTGACTTATGTAGAACAAAATAAAAATAAATAAAACGTATCTTTTCAATTTCCCCATGTTCCAACATACTGTAGCATTCTTATTGAGGACATGGAAAGACAGGGTGTACTGTAGCATTACTCTGTGGTGTGTGGTGTGGGACAGAAAATCTTCACCACTGAAAACAAGTCTAACAGCACGACTGTCTGCATCAGTGACACCATTCCACCGAAAAACATGAATGAATTTCCTTTGTTGCCTTATTGTTTGATTAATCAGGAGACTAAACCCTGTTTCTGGTTCCACTCTACAACATGTAGAAAGTGAAAACATATGGATCTCTCCACAGCAACATTTACTGTAGCTGAAATTAGCCACAAAAGGAAACACTTTATTGCTCTATGTCTGGGACAGGCACACAGAGGTGCAGTGAAACACTATCCAGTCCAGCAAGCCAAATGGACCACAGCACAGCAGGTTAGTATCACAGTGACACATCACTGACCTGAGATCTGTTATGAGATCCTTTCAGACTGGGATCCACTTTAAAATGCTGGGTCTAAGCTAACCCCAGCACAGTTTGGGCTTAATGAACAGGTAATGTTGCTATGAAGGTCCATGATGACAGACACACCAACTCATTTAGAGCATGTGGAGAAACCATCTGAGCAGCACTGGACAACACAACTGGCCCAGAGCAGAGTGAGGTCATGATGTCAGGGGAAATGTAAGGCTTGCAGCTGTGGTCTGGGCTGAGCCTCCTCAGTAGACACACAAAACAACTATGTAAGTGTTGATAAGTGTGAAGGGTGTGAAGAAAAGTGAAGTTGCCATTTTGTTTTGATAGGGCGGGATGCCGAGATCTGGAAGTCTAACAAGCTCACTCCAGTTATATTGCAATATCCTTGGTTGCAAAATAGTATGGCACGCTGTTGAATTTCTAGGAAGTGTCTCAAGGTACTAGGAATTGTATTCTAACAAGCTTTACTTTTGGAAATGACTTGGCTTAGTGCTGGGATAAATACAATCACACTACACCAAGCTCTGTTGGAGATATTGGTATTTTCAAAGAGTTGTGTGAATATGGGGGAATGTTACTTAAAAATACTGTATGTGCCAAACCATCACTTTCTCTTTTGCACAAGGAAATTGAAAGAAAGTTCCATCTGAGTAACTCTGGGAAAGGGGAACAGAGCAAGGGAGAAAGAAAGTGAGGCGGGGGGAGTGAGACCCTTAATGCAAAGCTCCTGGCAAGAGAAGGATAGCTATCGCCAGACCTCCATCTGCGATTGATCACCGAGCTGGCCCAAATGTGTAAGATAGTCTGTGTGTGAGGGAGGGAGGGAGGGAGGGAGAGAGAGAGAGACTCACCCACATGGTTTGGGTTGGGTGTGTACTGAGAGTTATAAAAATAATCTGGCAATAAAGACTGCTTATTATAGTGGCAGAGAGGACTGATACCAGCTTTGGCTTACTTGTTTAAAAAATATTGGGTATCAGGGTTCTTAAAAAGGTTTTGGTGGGTTTATTTGATTAATTAATCCACAGTTATTCATCATTCCACCCTTACTTGGAAGCTCCTGAAAGTATACTAGACTTGCAATCACTAGCCTGCTCTCCCCTCCAAAGAAACACTCCATCATTCTCCTATCCCCTTTTGTTTTTAAAAGACATACAGTAGATAGATAAAAATGTGATCAATTACAGGGTAAAAGCAAGATCTATAAAATGAAGTCAATATGAAACAGAACATTCATTCTAGCCCTTTCATTCCAGTACCTGATAAAAGGGGCTTCTGTAGTACAGTATGGATGTATGGGTCAGTTCTGGAAGAGACAGAGGCCACCACCGCTCCTACACTAATCCCTCTCCATTCCTCCGCTGCCCACAGTCCCTCTCCATTCCTCCGCTGCCCACAGTCCCTCTCATGGAGCTGCTGCCGCCACTCCAACACACAGCTTTATTAGCCCGTAAACTCAAGTCCTGCTTGTCAAAACCTTTTTTCTATCCTTTCAATTTTGACACTGAACAACACCGGCATTCCTCGTGAAATCACTCTTTCCATTTCTTCACCTCATACCATCAGTGTGAAGCTTTGAAGAGGAGAATGGGGAGGGGCATGGGGAGGGGCAGCAGGTCTTTTATGGATGTATTAATGTTTAACTACAGACCCCAGTGCCCCCTCTCCTCTCCGCTGGTCCTCCCACGCCAGACCCACGTCGGACAGGGCTAATAAATCACAGCTGGAGCCAGGGCCCAATCAGCACTAGTGCAGAATGGCGTGAGAAAGCTCACAGGTCTCTGAGAGACCCAATAACACTTTCGCTCTGTATCGGAGCCTCTTCCCAGAACCCTATTGGCTGGCGTGGCTTCACCTTGGACCGGACTGATACGGCACGGCCAGTTAGCTCTGGAAGGAAATGACCTCACTAGATGTTTGGTGAGGGTCTGAGCTCACAGGTTATCATTCACAGATGCAAGGCCAGATTCATTGGCCATCCGTTCAGACCTGTTTGGCCTCCCCTGTGAACGATGCTAATAGCTATAAGACAAGGTCATTATGGATTATTACGACTGGTGACAGCGTCAATGAATTCCCTATAGTTTTAGGCATTCACAGCAATAGGGTTCATGACATTGTTTTTATTTTTCTGCCCATAAGACAGGTGTCCTCCATGTGAGATAAAGGAGGTAAATGGTCAAAGGTGTCTACTGTTGTGTTCGAGACCTGACAGTGACTGCTGTTCTACTACTGTGACAGGACCTGTTGTTACCATGGCACCATGACCAGTACGGTGAAATATGGGGGAGCTGACAGGACTATGCTGCTGCTGACACAATTCCCCTTCTCAGACTTGATTGAAGTGACTAGATGTCTCTCTCTCTCCTCTCGCTGGCTAAAACCGTTGGGAAAGCAGAAGGGTCAATCACAAATCATTTAGCTACCCCTGAGCAGTGAAGGCACACCACGGGAGGCCATTTTGGGAGTGGACTTAGACAGACAGTAAAGAGTGGAGTGAACAATGACGGGAAAGGTCTTCCACATAGTGTGTTAGCAGTTTCCCTCTCCTAGTTTGGAGGGTGAAGTATCCACCAGCTCCCAAAGACACAAATTCCAAAAATAGTCAGTCACTTTTGGGCTGAATCTATCCCCCAGCTCACAGCAGACCAGTAATAGCATATTAACTTTTTTTCTGGTTATGGTTACAGACAAAAAGTGATGTGTGAGGTATGCAACTTCTAAATATACAGTGCATTCGGAAAGTATTCAGACCCCTTGACTTTTTCCACATTTTGTTACGTTACAGCCTTTTTCTAAAATGGATAACATTTTCTTTTTTTCCCTCATCAATCTACACACAATACCACTTTACTCATTACTTTGTTGAAGCACCTTTGGCAGCGATTACAGCCTCAAGTCTTCTTGGATATGACGCTACAAGCTTGGCACACCTGTATTTGGGGAGTTACTCCCATTCTTCTCTGCAGATCCTCTCAAGCTCTGTCAGGTTGGATGGGGAGCGTCGCTGCACAGCTATTTTCAGATCTCTCCTAGGGCTGTTGCGTTGACCGTATTACGTATTACCGCCACACCAGTGGTCACGAGTCATGAAGGCAGTCAAATTCCACGTGACCATTTAGTCACGGTAATTAGGCTTCTCCAAGCCAAACTTGCTAACTGCCTGGTACTCAGCACTCTATTGCCCCTCTAATCACTCTGACATCAATGCAAATGTAATCGAAAATCTAATCAAACACTTCATGAGAGCCCATGAGCTCATGTTGCGCAACATTTCTATAGGCTATGCAATTGCGCAAGAAAACAGAGTGATGGCCTCTATTAAAAAGAGGAGGATCTCATCAGCTTTCTATAGGCTTACTATATTTATTTCTCAACTTTCCTAATATTAAGCAAATATTAAGCACAATGCTTATCTTTAGACCAGGAGTATAGCCTACCTGGCTGGCATGAAAATGAACCACGGGAAAAGCGTCCTCCAGTCACTATTTAAGTGTAGAGATGACAGGTATTTTTTGCCCTGCTTCGAGACAGGTGCATGATAATGGCTCATTCTAAATCAAAACGAATTTCACACATACACTACCGGTCCAACGTTTTAGAACACCTACTCATTCAAGGGTTTTTCTTTATTTTTATAATTTTTTACATTGTAGAATAATAGTGAAGACATCAAAACTATGAAATAACACATATGGAGTCATGTAGTAACCAAAAAAGTGTTAAACAAATCTAAATATATGTTATATTTGAGATAGCCACCCGTTGCCTTGATGACAGCTTTGCACACTCTTGGCATTCTCTCAACCAGCTTCACCTGGCGTGCTTTTCCAACAGTCTTGAAGGAGTTTCCACATTTGCTGAGCACTTGTTGGCTGCTTTTCCTTCACTCTGCCGTCCGACTCATTCCAAACCATCTCAATTGGGTTGAGGTCGGGGGATTGTGGAGGCCAGGTCATCTGATGCAGCACTCCATCACTCTCCTTCTTGGTAAAATAGCTCTTACACAGCCTGGAGGTGTGTTGAGTCATTGTCCTGTTGAAAAACAAATGATAGTCCCACTAAGCTCAAACCAGATGGGATGGCGTATCGCTGCAGAATGCTGTGGTAGCCATGCTGGTTAAATCACAGACTGTGTTACCAGCAAAGCAGCCCCACACCATAACACCTCCTCCTCCATGCTTTACGGTGGGAAATACATTTGCGGAGATCATCCGTTCACCCACACCGCGTCTCACAAAGACATGGTGGTTGGAACCAAAAATCTCCAATTTCGACTCCAGACCAAAGAACACATTTCCACCGGTCTAATGTCCATTGCTCGTGTTTCTTGGCCCAAGCAGGTCTCTTCTTATTATTGGTGTCCTTTAGTAGTGGTTTCTTTGCAGAAATTCGACCATGAAGGCCTGATTCACACAGTCCCCTCTGTTAAATGTTCTCAACAGTTGATGTTGAGAACATTTATTTGGGCTGCAATTTCTGAGGTTGGTAACTCTAATGAACTTACCCTCTGCAGCAGAGGTAACTCTGGGTCTTCCATTCCTGTGGCGGTCCTCATGAGAGCCAGTTTCATCATAGCGCTTGATGGTTTCTGCGACTCCACTTCAAGAAACTTGAAATGTTCCGTATTGACTGACCTTCATGTCTTAAAGTAATGATGGACTGTCGTTTCTCTTTGCTTATTTGAGCTGTTCTTGCCATAATATGGACTTGGTCTTTTACCAATTAGGCTATCATCTGTATACCACCCCAACTTGTCTCAACACAACTGATTGGCTCAAACGCCTTAAGGAAAGAAATTCCACAAATTAACCTTTAAGAAGGCATTCCAGGTGACTACCTCATGAAGCTGGTTGAGAGAATGCCAAGAGTGTGCAAAGCTGTCATCAAGGCAAAGGGTGGCTATTTGAAGAATCTCAAATATTAAATATATTTTGATTTGTTTAACACTTTTTTGGTTACTACATAATTCAATATGTGTTATTTAATAGTTTTGATGTCTTCGCTATTATTCTACAATGTAAAAAATAGTAAAAATAAAGAAAAACGCTTGAGGTGTGTCCAAACTTTTGACTGGTAGTTTATGTAAAGACAAGATTAAATCAAGAATAGTCTGATGGGTGATAATATTAGCCTATCACTTGTGAATTATATATTATCACTTGTGCATGATGCCCTAATCATAGTCACACACCTCATGTAGCCTAGCCCATAGGCCTATATGTTTTGATAAGGTTTGTATCACAACTAAAGTGGCCAAATAACTTCTTAAAATTAAGCACATTCATCTGCTTTACAAGGGGTGTAGAGCCTAACTGGCATACATAAGCAGCGCATGAGTTTGAAGTTTGGGGAAGATAATTTTCATCATAAAAATGCACCTTTATAATAAATACATAATCGCATTTGTGGTCACTTTTGATAATGGTGTTTTCCCGCTAATGGAATATTCACGCTTATAGCCTACTGCTGTGTGCACATTGCTGCGCTTATAATGTGAAGAAATAGCCTAATGGTTTATCAAGATTTTAAGCGAAACATTCTGATCTGTTGCGTCAGCCTCATTCCGTAAAAAAGGTTCATTTGGAATCTATCACATCCCACAACTGTCCCAGACTATGTTTGGAATATTTATTTCTCGCACAGAATAGGTCAACTTTTGTACTATGAGGGATAGTAGATTGACATAGGCTAGTGCTTTTGCTGTTTGTTAGGCCTACTCATCTTGTTGACTGACGAAAAGTAAATGTGGACAGTTTATCTAATATCTTCAATATGCACCTTGGAATTGGATAAGGACGCGCGCAGTTGTGTCCCCGATGTGTCTGTCTTCACTTGTAGCCTGTGAGAAAGACCCGATCACGTGATGGAGAGCCATGTGAGTGAGAGGTGCTTCGGAGCACGTAGCATGTAGCACTCAGGGAGGCATGGATTTTCTTAGGGTGCATTACAGCCACACAAAGGGGATGCCGCCAGGAAATTCAAGGCATTATCAAATGCTTCTCAAATTGTGAATGAGAGACTGATGAAGTGTGTACAGCCTGCGCAAAAAACAAAGCAGAGCTCATGCCTTTCAAGCGACTTTTTTCAAATCATCATTAGAGTCGCATCATGCAGCCTTACAATGTATTAAAAATCTAAACATATAGCCCAACGTTTGTAGAACAACTAAAGTTACATTAATAACTGTAAATTAAGCATATAGGATTACCTATTTCTTTGTTAACTGCTCAACACCGAATAGCCCTCAAATCGTTTGGAGAAAATATCCTTTCTATTTTATTCAGCTTTGTTCAATTGTATTCTTCATACTACAAAATAATAGAAAACAATGCCACGGAATTCTAAGCAAATCTTGTCTGTTAAATGAACTAGTGTAGGCCACAGCCGTATGGCATAGCCAGATCAGTACCTAACATAACAACAACTCAGAGTATGCTATTCTGTTATCTGAAATAGACTACATTTTCTTCATATCACGTTTCTTTAGACCTGTCTAAAATAAATAATGGATTTATTGTGAAGGTGTAGGCTATATTACATGGATTTATTATACTTTTTAAAATGTAGAGGGTCTGCATCAGTGCCTTGCAGGCTATGTGTGGAAGCAAGGAGATGCTAAATGTGTTTATGTTAATTAACAGTAAATTATTGTGAGACCGACAGTTATTTGCTTGACAATCACCAGCTGACTGAATGTCGTGACCGCCACAGCCCTAGACTCTCTCCAGAGATGTTCGATCGGGTTCAAGTCCGGGCTTTGGGTGGGCCACTCAAGGACATTCAGAGACTTGTCCCGAAGCCACTCCTGCGTTGTCTTGGCTGTGTGCTTAGGGTCGTTGTCCTGTTGTCCCGTTGGAAGGACAGTCTGAGGTCATGAGCACTCTGGAGCAGATTTTAATCAAGGATCTCTCTGTACTTTGCTCCGTTCATTTTTCCCTCGATCCTGACTAGTCTCCCAGTCCCTGCCACTGAAAAACATCCCCACAGCATGATGCTGCCACCACCATGCTTCACCGTAGGGATGGTGCCAGGTTTCCTCCAGACGTGACGCTTGGCATTGAGGTCAAAGAGTTCAATCTTGGTTTCATCAGACCAGAGAATCTTGTTTCTCATGGTCAGAGTTCTTTAGGTGCCTTTTGGCAAACTCCAAGTGGTCGGTCATGTGCCTTTTACTGAGGAGTGGCTTCCGTCTGGCCACTCTACAATAACGGCCTGATTGGTGGAGTGCTGCAGAGATGGTTGTCCTTCTGGAACGTTCTCCCATCTCCACAGAGGAACTCTGGAGTTCTGTCAGAGTGACCATCGGGTTCTTGGTCACCTCCCTGACCAAGGCCCTTCTCCCCCGATTGCTCAGTTTGGCCGGGCGGCCAGCTCTAGGAAGAGTCTTGGTGGTTCCAAACATCTTCCATTTAAGAATGTTGGAGACCACTGTTTTCTTGGGGACCTTCAATGCTGCAGAAATGTTTTGGTACCCTTCCCCAGATCTGTGCCTTCAACACAATCCTGTCTCAGAGCTCTACGGACAATTCCTTCGACCTCATGGCTTGGTTTTTGTTCTGACATGCACTGTCAACTGTGGGACATATATAGACAGGTGTGTGCCTTTCCAAATCATGTCCAATCAATTGAATTTACCACAGGTTGACTCCAATCAAGTTGTAGAAACATCTCAAGGATGATCAATGGATACAGGATGCACCTGAGCTCAATTTCGAGTCTCATAGGAAAGGGTGTGAATACTTATGGAAATAAGGTATCTGTTTTTTTATTTTTAATACATTTCCTAAAATTTCTAAAAACCTTTTTTCACTTTGTCATTATGGGGTATTGTGTGTAGATTTTATTTAATCAATTTTAGAATAAGGCTGTAACGTAATAAAATGTGGAAAAAGTCAAGGGGTCTGAATACTTTCCGAATGCACAGTAAGTCTCAGCTACTGTATATTGTCTTATGTTAGGTGTTGACACTTACTGTATGGTAATTTGGCATAGGACTCATGAAAGCAGCAGTAGTGCATATTTGGTGTCACTGGAATTGACACAAGACCAATGTTGATTGGATGGGGATTTCTGTGAAAACCATTGATTTATCACGACTTTATTTTGGCACCATAACAACGAGCAGTAAGGCAATCTCAGTGACTGTAAATAGAAACACCTTGAATCAAGATGAAAGAGCACTGGAACACATCTCCAGCACTTCATAAGAGACAGACATTCTCCCCTCTCCCGTAGTGTCTGCTAAAACAAACACAGTAATCATGTCACAGGAACGCGGCCAGATCACTGCAGCATAAACATTTATTTCCAAAAGGAAAATGGAGGCAAACAGCACCCATTGCCATGGTTTCACAAAGCCGCATGGTTTGCATTTGTGCTCTTAAGAGAGACGGAATAGTAAACAACACCTTTGATGGCGGTTCACTAGGAAGTGAATATTTTCAACTGAGCAGCTCACATGGCAGGGCAAGCACATTCTCTCCAAGTGTAATGGACAGGCTGCTTATGTTAGCTGCTGATGGAAAACGATCACATCTTATTTTTGCTAAAAAATATTGGATAAAATTCCTATTGGATGATATCTTGAGGCCATTTGGTCCTTATGCAACTATCGAATGTTTATGGAAAATAAGGTGGATGGGATGATTCGATCATTCTTACTCTTTGTGTTTGTTGGAGTAAGTAGAGCGCTCTATGGATGGACTTTAGAGCTCTCTATTGCATTTCTGCATTTAGAGGAGGGCTAACAATTGCCATACACATTTTCTAAGTGAACTTTCATTATGGGTTTCAAATGCATTTCCCATGGAAAGCTGGCAACACTTTCTCCCCTAAATCCCTGCAACAAAGCAGAAAGGCAAAAAATATGCTATTCATGAACTCAAATTATTGTTCCTTTAAAAGTGCCCAAAGCCTACAGTTCAAATGTCCAGAATCACTTGTGTTTCAATAAAGAGGTTGAGACATTTTCAATCCTCTTTCCACAAGAAACACAGTTCCTTTCACATACTGTGAGAGAAAACACCTAAAAATAGTCTAAAAATCACACCCTTATACCTTCTGATAAGGTAAGAATACCACCCCCAACAATTGTGCTGCTTATTTCAGGAAAACTATTGCCAAGCAGTTTTTCAGCACAATTTCAAGTCCTTCACTAAGAACAGAGATTAAAGGTTTCTTATGGCCAATAAAATGGTAATCCATTGACATAGCTTGGTAATTCAATACACTGGAGTAATCCTAGGTGGTGTATTTGTGTTGGTGATGTACTCTTACCAGGATGTGTGTGAGGACGATCTTGATGAGCGGAGACCCAGACAGGTTGACGGATAGAGCAGGCGATGGCTCCACCTTCAGTGAGATGAGGAAACTGGCCACCTGGATCTTATGGTCTTTGAAATCAGCCGCCTCGTTGATCCTATGAGAGCGAGAGATGATACAGAATGTCTTTCTAACACCAATGAGAGCTCTGCTGGGGTGTTCTATCTACACAGTAGTGTCACAGAGGGCTCAGAACAGTAGCATGGGAGTGAGACTCTGATACATCTGTCATGTCATCAATCACAGTGAAAACACAGCATCTCGTCAGGAGCTTTTCTAGGTCAACAGGTAAGTGACACCCCGTATCATCATACAGAGGGACATTCTCACCCACTGGGGAGTGAAACACAACCATTATGAACTAACCTCACCATCAATTGTAAAGTAAACATGAGTGTTTATCATTATCATCCCGATTTACTGAGAAACTTGTTTAGAAGAAAGTATATTGTTATATATTGTTGCAGAAGCGGATTGATCCGAAGTGCCTTAAAACGTACACATATTACATTTAGAGCTGGATTTCTGAAGAGGCAGTCAAAGCTACGTGCTGTATTGAGGGCCACAATACAGTCATTCCAACTCATTGAGCATAAAAGCTGTATTTCTAGACACAATTATGCCATTGATGAAGTCTGCCAGTAACTACATGTTTTAAAGCAAAGAAGATTGTTTAGGCCTATACCACTTAATTACTTTAATAAAATTCCAAGTCATGCAAAGAATAAATGTCACAGCATTATCAAAATACGCTTCCCCTATTGATGGGGAAAGAAGTATGGGGTAAAGATCCTGTATGAAGTTAATGGCAGGGTGTATCAATCAGTGGAGGTTAAGTGGTGAGATGAGAGACAGCCTGGTGGGAGACTGATAAGGACTGGCCCCAGGCATGATCCGTTCTTGGCGACAGGAAACAGGGGCGCCACTCCACCAGGGGAGACACACAGGAAGTGATCCTGGCTGACGCTCAGAGCGCTTAGTGCCATAACATCCCTTAGATTATCTGAAATCACTTATTCTCAATGGCGGTAATTCATAATTGCACGGCGTGCAAAGTAAACAATTTTGTTTATTGCGTACTTTTCGGACTAGTCTCATTCCAAACAGATGATTCGACAACCTCAAGTCTTTTCAACTAAATGCTTATAAATTAGAATATGACATTACTTTTTGCAGGCCCTAAACCAACTTTGCTGTCTACTGTACTGTGTTTCGTCAGGATAATCTTTATGTGTCCTCCCATCCCCCTTACCTGGTCCTGAGAGGGCTGATCCCTGTGTAGTAGTTGTGCATGTTGTGGTAGAACACACCCACAATGGTGGTTTGGGCTGAGGGAGAGGGAGAGAGGGAGAGGGGAAGGGAGGGAGAGGGGGGGAAGGAGGTTCAGGAGGGGGAGGGAGTGAGAGGGGAAGAGAGGGAGGGGAGAAGGGGAGGGGAGGAGAGAGGGAGGGAAGAGAGGGAGGGGAAGAGAGGGAGGGGAAGAGAGGGAGGGGAAGAGAGAGAGGGGAAGAGAGGGAGGGAAGAGAGGGAGGGAAGAGAGGGAGGGGAGAAAGGGAGAGGGAGGGAGGAAGGGGAGAGGGAGGGAGGAAGGGGAGAGGGAGGGAGGAAGGGGAGAGAGTGGTCAAAGGTGAAACACAGACTCACAGCAGGGCTGAGAATGTGATGAGGCGCTGCTAAAATGCTCACAGGGAGGGGAACTTAATTAACACAGCCTCGCTGCCTCAGGTTGGCACTCCCTGACTAATGGGAGAGCTGTATGCTCACACACGGGTGAGACGGAGGGTTACCACGGACCACATGTGTGTTGGGAAATGATGCAAGTCACAGCGCCATGACTGAAACAGTACAGCAGGAGGCCTGTGGCCTGGTCCTATGCACTACCCGCACCACCCCACCACCTAAACCAGTCCCACCTACCGTACAACATGGTAAACAATGACAACTAGAGAGGGATCTGAAACGCTTGGTGGTCAAAGTACCCCTTTTTCATTCAATGAAATCCACCTCACTGAGTAAGAAAAAAAAAAAACGGTCTTGAAAATACATAGGCCGTGCTAGAATACCCATACTTGCATTCTAAATAGTAAGCATTTTAGGTATGCGAATATAATGTTTAATAGTATGTGAAATTTAGAAAATCGCGTATGCTTTAAATGCCAGGATGTTATACTAATTTCAGCTTTTCATGTAGTAGAATTCGCTGCACACTTTTGAAGAAGAGAATTGTCTTTCCAGACGTTTGACAACAGCTGATAATCAGTTGATAATAAGGTAAGGGGACGTGCTGTATCCAAATGAACGAATGGCGGGAATCTACACAATTGCGCATTAGATTCTCAGCATGGGGGAGCCAAGTATGTTGATCTTTTTTTACTAAACAGTACATAATAAATTATATGTAGTTCGATTAGTACACATTATATCATTTTAGTAAGTAGTAGGCAAGATAGATTTCAGACACGGCCATTGTATATGAAGGTTTTGAATGTAATGAGTGTAATGCCCCCTACCAAATCCTTTTAGAGATCAGTTGGTGGCCAGTTTGCCTTAAACTTTTTATTAATACTTGGAAGTATCTCAGTCCAAGAGAAAAAAAATAACTTTCTCTGCACTTAATTGGCTTATAAAAGCTCCACTTGGTGCCTTTAATACAGTATGCCATGTGTCAGGATACACAATGTTACATTAACTCAATCTAGGAGCTTATGTTGCCAGCAGTAACATTTATATTCCATTTCTGATAATGGTGCTTTAATAGATTATACATTTTTTAAATTTAAATGTTAGTGTAGCAACGCAGTGCGTTTGGGGGCCAGGTGGAGCCAAGTGGATCTGACCCGAACACAAGTCAAACAAACAGTTTTAATACTGCCGTAATTACTGCCTAACCAGCACTCACAGCGCTCACAGCGCCGATAAGAGTGAGCTAAGCAAATAAATGAGTTCACTGTGAGTGGAGGGGTTTCATTTTAATGGACAGTAAAGTGGATGACAAGTCTCTTTCTCTCTAACTCTCTCTGGTGTGTCTAAAGTAGTCAATGATACATCTATGCATAAAAGTCATACAGCACTGTAGCTGTACTCCTGTACTTCAAAGCATCACGAACAGTCCCACGATGGCTCTCTCACACACTACCTTCTGCTGTGTTAAAGGTCTGTAATCCTATCATCAGAAAAAACTACTGCCCAATAACAAGGGCTTCCCAGTTGGGCAATTTTCTCTTGGCAGGAACAGTGTGCAGAACTAATGAGAATTATTTATTCAAATTCAATCCAAGAGGAGTAAGAGCCGGACACAAAAGAAAGATGAGCCTATGTTATATTCTAGCAGCAAAATATGAATTGCTTTGAGAGAGTAAGTATGTAAATGTATGTTTGTAGAAAAATAGTGAAATGAGATGTAGGGAACTCACACTGCATGGTGAACGCCTCGCCGGGCACTGAGATGTAGTTCTTTCCTTGAGTGGGGAAGCGGTAGAGTGGAAGATTGTAGTTCTGTGGGATCTTCATTAGAGAGTAATCTGTTCGGGTCAGAGGTTAGAAACAGAGAGGGACCACTGTGAGTGGTTAACTAACTCCAACACCAGGCCTGAGGGGTTCTGACTGGGAGCCAAAGGCACAGTGTTATCTGGTGGTGGTGATGATTAATGTGCGGATCAAAGATTTGACTTAGCCCCTGGGAGAGAGACGATGCAAGCTTATCTACAGGTCGTGGTCAAAAGTTTTGAGAATGAAAGAAATACTAATTTTCACAAAGTCTGCTGCCTCAGTTTTGATGTTGGCAATTTGCATATACTCCAGAATGTCATGAAGAGTGATCAGATGAATTGCAATTAATTGAAAAGTCCCTCTTTGCCATGAAAATGAACTTAATCCCCAAAAAACATTTCCACTGTATTTCAGCCCTGCCACAAAAGGACCAGCTGCCATCATGTCAGTGATTCTCTCGTTAACACAGGTGAGAGTGTTGACAAGGACACAGCTAGAGATCACTCTGTCATGCTGATTGAGTTAGAATAACAGACTGGAAGCTTTAAAAGGAGGGTGGTGCTTGAAATCATTGTTCTTTCTCTGTTAACCATGGTTACCTGCAAGGAAACATGTGCTGTCATCATTGCTTTGCACAAAAAGGGCTTCACAGGCAAGGATATTGCTACTAGTAAGATTGCACCTAAATCAACCATTTATTGGATCATCAAGAACTTCAAGGAGAGAGGTTCAATTGTTGCGAAGAAGGAGTCAGGGCCAAGAAAGTCCAGCAAGCGCCAGGACCATCTCCTAAAGTTGATTCAGCTGCGGGATCGGGCACCACCAGTGCAGAGCTTGCTCAGGAATGGCAGCAGGCAGGTGTGAGTGCATCTGCACGCACAGTGAGGCGAAGACTTTTGGAGGATGGCCTGGTGTCAAGAAGGGCAGCAAAGAAGCCACTTCTCTCCAGGAAAAACATCAGGGACAGACTGATATTCTGCAAAAGGTACAGGGATTGGACTGCTGAGGACTGGGGTAAAGTAATTTTCTCTGATGAAACCCCTTTCCGATTGTTTGGGGCATCCGGAAAACACCTTGTCCGGAGAAGACAAGGTGAGCGCTACCATCAGTCCTGTGTCATGCCAACAGTAAAGCATCCTGAGACCATTCATGTGTGGGGTTGCTTCTCAGCCAAGGGAGTGGGCTGGTACCAACACATCCTCCGAGAGCAACTTCTCCCAACCAACCAAGAACAGTTTGGTGACGACCAATGCCTTTTCCAGCATGATGGAGCACCTTGCCATAAGGCAAAAGTGATAACTAAGTGGCTCGGGGAACAAAACATAGACATTTTGGGTCCATGGCCAGGAAACTCCCCAGACCTTAATCCCATTGGGGGGGGAATAATAGTGAAGACATCAAAATAAAAATAACACATACGGAATCATGTAGTAACCAAAAAAGTGTTAAACAAATCAAAATATGTGTTATATTTAAGATTCTTCAAAGTAGCCACCCTTTGACTTGATGACAGCTTTGCACATTTTCTCAACCAGCTTCATGAGGTAGTCACCTGGAATGCATTTCAATTAACAGGTGTGCCTTGTTAAAAGTTAATTTGTGGAATTCCTTTCCTTCTTAATGCGTTTGAGCCAAACAGTTGTGTTGTGACAAGGTAGGGGTGGTATACAGAAGATAGCCCTATTTGGTAAAAGACCAAGTCCATATTATGGCAAGAACAGCTCAAATAAGCAAAGAGAAATGACAGTCCATCATTACTTTAAGACATGAAGGTCAGTCAATACGGAAAATTTCAAGAACTTTTAAAGTTTCTTTAAGTGCAGTCGCAAAAACCATCAGGCGCTATGATGAAACTGGCTCTCATGAGGACCGCCACAGGAAAGGAAGACCCAGAGTTACCTCTGCTGCAGAGGATAACGTCATTAGAGTTACCAGCCTCAGATTGCAGCCCAAATAAATGCTTCACAGAGTTCAAGTAACAGACACATCTCAACATCAACTGTTCAGAGGAGACTGCGTGAATCAGGCCAAAGAAACCACTACTAAAGGACACCAATAAGAAGAAGAGATTTGCTTCGGCCAAGAAACATGAGCAATGGACATTAGACCGGTGGAAATCTGTCCTTTGGTCTGATGAGTCCAAATTTGAGATTTTTGGTTCCAATCACCGGGTCTTTGTGAGACGCAGAGTAGGTGAACAGATGATCTCCGTATGTGTGGTTCCCACCATGAAGCATGGAGGAGGAGGTGTTATGGTGTGGGGGTGCTTTGCTGGTGACACTGTCTGTGATTTATTTAGAATTCAAGGCACACTTAACCAGCATGGCTACCACAGCATTCTGCAGCGATATGCCATCCCATCTGGTTTGCGCTTAGTGGGACTATCATTTGTTTTTCAACAGGACAATGACCCAAAACACACCTCCAGGCTGTGTAAGGACTATTTGACCAAGAAGAGGGATGGAGTGCTGCATCAAATGACCTGGCCTCCACAATCCCCCGACCTCAACCCAATTGAGATGGTTTGGAATGAGTTGGACCGCAGAGTGAAGGAAAAGCAGCCAACAAGTGCTCAGCATATGTGGGAACTCCTTCAAGACTGTTGGAAAAGCATTCCTCATGAAGCTGGTTGATAGAATGCCAAGAGTGTGCAAAGCTGTCATCAAGGCAAAGGGTGGCTACTTTGAAGAATCTCAAATCTCAAATATATTTTGATTTGTTTAACGCTTTTTTGGTTACTACATGATTCCATGTGTTATTTCATAGTTTTGATATCTTCACTATTATTCTACAATGTAGAAAATAGCAAAAATGAAGAAAAACCCTTGAATGAGTATGTGTGTCCAAACTTTTGACTGGTACTGTATGTTTGGTGCACAAGCAGGAAATGCAAACTTGTAGTGTATTCAAAGGTTTAAAAAGGCTTCTAAAGTGATTTTTCCCCTAACGAAAAATTTAACAACCCATACAAAAAATTTCCATTAATAATACTGCACAAAACAATTCACATTTCCTGTTGCTACAGGATTATTTTCCTGCTGTAGCAAACTAGCTCAAATTAAGATCCTACATCTGTAGGGTCCCTAACACTCTTTTTTTTACAGTAAGACAATACAGTGTGTGAGTCATACAGTACAGTCAGGACTGGAGAGAGTTGAGTCGCCATGGTACTGACCTGCTACAAAGGACTTTCCTCCCAGAGAGATGAGAGAGTGGGGGCTGGGGCTGGACTCCAGGTTGGACACCATCTGGACCATCACTTTGTCCACTGTCTCAATCAGCCCACTGACCACAGGGGTGGACTCCTGCTCCGAACGGTCCAGTAACAACATTCATACTCACAGAGATACACTGACAACTTACTGTATTTTGAGAGTTTTTGAGAGTTGGTGAATTATCATTGATATAGACCATTAAACCAAGTAGTTACTGTACACGCTTTAAGAGTGTTATCAGCTGGGAGTGGGACTATATATACAGAGGTGGGACCAAGTCACAAGCAAGTCTCACGTCACAAGGTTCGAGTCTCTAGTCGAGTCCCAAGTAGAATGGGTTGAGTCTCGAGTCAAGTACAAGTTGTGCATTCTAAGAGCAAGTAAAGTCAAGTCGAGTCACAAGTCTCAAGTCAAGTTTTAAAAAATCTATACACGCAATGACTTGTTCAACTACAAATCGAGATCTTGGGACTATAAGGTTCCATCTGACATTTTGTCAAAAATGAGTTAGTCACATATAATAGATCTTTAGATGGTTATTCATATGTCTGTGCAGTTAGATTTGAGAAAAAGTAAATCGGAAGTGAAAAACTAGAAAGTTCGATCTACATAAACTAATTTGAACTTCGCGCTATAAGGTTCTATCTGCAATCCAATCACAAGCCTGAACAATACAGATGGACCAATCAGAACACGCCTTTGCCGTCACCCTCTTAGTATGGTCTAGGCTAGTCTAGCCAGCAATAATGGCACTCAAGCAACAACAAAAAAAACTCTGTCAGAAATAAAGTAAATGATTGTTGTTCAGTAATGACAGTAATTCATCTGATGATCTTAATATATTTCTTAATGTATTTGATGATATGTTCTGACTATCTTGGTAAAATAGTGATATTATATAATTTATGTATTCAAATAGCTACATTCTTCTTAAAAACTGAACATGTCTAATTCAGAAGTGTCAGATAGAACCTTATGGCTGAACCCAGATTGAAATTTCAGAGCCATAAGGTACAAACTGATTTACAAATGTCTCAGGATTTTGATACTCTGCACTTTAGGTACCTTTAAAAGGTGAGGACCTTAATGGGTTATGAAAGAACAATTCACTACGAAACAGTTCTAAGATCTGGGATGTGAAAACTTTGATGCTCAATATCTCAGAACTATACTTTGCGCAGATAGAACCTTATAGTCTCAAGGTCAGAAAATCTTAGTTTATTTATTGACGCTACCAGACAGCCCTTTTTATTATTTAGTCTACAACACATTTTGATTATGTAATAATACATTTTAAAAACAAATTCAAAATTCAAGCTTCATAAATAAATTATACATTTCAGGCAATTTTGACATCCCAAAAGACCAGTCGGCCTATGCTAGTAATTGTTGCTTGATGCCCCATTGCTTGTGAGCTTGCAAAGTAAACAGTTCATATTCTTGATCACCAAACAATTTTTAGATCTGCATATGTAATATTTATAGCAATCCTCTCCGACTACAATTTGATGTTTGTGATGCACCCGATCCTACACATGAAGTGCTTTGTAACACCAAAACTAGAGGCAACTGAGTTGCCACCAATGTAAAGGAGCCGAAACCTTAACTTTGCTGGAGTATTGAAACACATCATCCTGAGATGTTTTCAAACATTACATGGTATGTTGTAACACCACTTAATCAAGTGTTGTGCAACACCTTGCCAGGGACTGGGAGCACTACCGGAAAAGGTTGAAAATACAATTTTGGTGTTTCAAGTTCTGTTTAGTGCAGAATTAGATCATTTCTTATTTTAATGTTTAACATTGATTTATGTATCTGATCATTTGCCAGTTTAACCCATTTTAGCAGGCATTGTTAAGCACAGTGCTCAATCCACCAGCAGTAATCAGAGGTTTTACAGTAAACATTGCAGGATACTGTATTTGCCTCTACCATTAAAAGTTTGCAATGTGGGAATGGGTCGTCTCATCATTGAACGTCTTTTATTTTATTTTTGTACCTTTATTTAACTAGGCAAGTCAGTTAAGAACAAATTCTTAATTACAATGATGGCCAACCCCGGCCAACTGTGCACCGCCCTATGGGACTCCCAATCATGGCCGGATTATGATACAGCCTGGAATCGAACCAGGGTTTGTAGTGATGCCTCTAGCACTGAGATGCAGTGCCTTAGACCGCTCCGCGCCACTCGGGAAAATATTCTGCCTGATGGTTTTGAAAGCTTTTCATCATGATCCATTACACCTCATGGCACAACAAAATGCTTAATACTAACACTAATACCGGGTAGCCTAGCGGTTAGCGTGTTGGGTCAGTAACTGAAAGGTTGCTTGTTCAAATACCTGAGCCGACAAGGTGAAAAATGCCCTTGAAGGCACTTAACCCTAATTTGCTCCAGGGGTGCTGACCCTGTAAAACAACACATTTCACTGCAGGTGTCTGTGACAATATATATTTTTTATATAGAAGTATACTTTTATTTCTTCAAACATGCATACAACATTGTGTAAAAGAATCATTAAGTCCGACATTTTTTAATTACCCACAATCCTGTCAAAACAGAGCCACGTGGCAAGATAGGAAGTGCAAGGAGATTAAAACCAGACTTCCAATGAGTTCAATAACTACATTTTCTCTATCTTTGCTTATCCTCATAAAATATATTTACATTTTGAGCAACATATTACATTGGATTTATTCCCCCCAAAAATGGGTCAAATGAAATTAACAAATCATTAAAATGACTTGCATAAATGTATTAGGTATACAGTATGTTATTTATTTGTGTGTTTTTTAAATTTAAATTCAACCCAGAATATTTTTTTACAGTGTGGCTGTGTTGAGTGTAAAATTCCAATGAAATTCCAATGAAATGTCAGCCTACCATCTTACTGCCCCAGAAGTCGGCGGTTCAATTCCTGCTTCCGCCTGTCCCACTTTCACTCCTTCTCTGTCTCCTCCTGTTTCTAAAAATCAAATCAATATTTAGGCTATAAACCATTTGCAGTTCTCCGTTTCGTGTGTTTTGACGCTGGCTTTTACATGCACTGAAACCCAAAACGTTTTTTTCACAACACTCTCTTAAAAACACAAATATTCAGATTGAAGAACCACTTTGGGTGTTTCAGAATACTTCTATTATGTTTTTAGGAGCACTACTTTTTATAGCTTCATTACACAATCACAGTGTTTTCAGTCTTTCTATTTATACAGTGTATAGCTAGATGTACAGCAAATCAGCTATTTGTTTGCTAGTTCAGTGGTTCTCAAACATTTTGACTCGCGACCCCAAAAAGGAGTTGTTAAGATGCGTGCGCCCGCCCTTCCGCACACGCACAATCACTGAGCAAATAAAGCCTGTCATTACAGCCTTAAATGGTGATGCATTTTCAAAACGCAAGATACAGAAATAAACTGTGTTTTACACCTGCATTTTGAGCTGAAAGTCATTCATGTTAGCAGTCAATATCAACTAGGGATATCAAAGATGACATGACTGAAGGGCATTTTAAATCTATGGGGGGGGGGGCACAACTAGTATTGCGTTAGAGCCCTAATAAAACAAGGTAGATTGGTCCTACTGCTGTTCAAATGTATAAAAATGTACACGTCAACAACCGTTGTTTTATATAATAACACAAGAAAGATATATGCCCCACTATGAAATACTGTACAACTGTATCCGAAATGCAGCATAGCTGCCATAGGCCTACACTTAATTTGCGCCTACCAACACGCACAGAGCAGCTCGACACGATGAGCACCACTAGGCTATCAAAGATTATTACAGGCTTCATAGCTTAAACTTCAATAATTAGAACTATAGGCTACATTTCTGTCTAATTTGTGACACTACGCAATGAGCATAACCTACAGTAAGCAATACTTTCTGTAGGCGTGTTTCAGAAAAGCACACTAAATCAAACTAAGTGCATATTTTATATTCATAGCTGATGTGACATTTCCTACATGACAGCAGCCAATTTGAATCTGCCATGAATAAGAGTTACCTCTGTAGCTCAATTGGTAGAGCATGGCGCTTGTAACGCCAGGGTAGTGGGTTCGATCCCCGGGACCACCCATACGTAAAAATGTATGCACACATGATTGTAAGTCGCTTTGGATAAAAGCGTCTGCTAAATGGCATATTATTATTATATTATTAACACAACACAGAGGGTGTTCATTAATGGAAGCCTCGCCAACATAATCCAGGTAGATTCAGGAATTCCCCAGGGCAGCTGTCTAGGCCCCTTACTTTTTTCAATCTTTACTAATGACATGCCACTGGCTTTGAGTAAAGCCAGTGTGTCGATGTATGCGGATGACTCAACACTATACACATCAGCTACTACAGTGAGTGAAATCACTGCAACACTGAACAAACAGCT
Organism: Coregonus clupeaformis; assembly: GCF_020615455.1. NCBI lineage: Eukaryota > Metazoa > Chordata > Actinopteri > Salmoniformes > Salmonidae > Coregonus > Coregonus clupeaformis. The sequence goes on along the minus strand of NC_059207.1, from coordinate 38,772,839 downwards.
GTAGTTAGTTTCAGAATGGGTGGCAAGGAATAAGTTAGTCCTAAATATTTCAAAAACTAAAAGCATTGTATTTGGGACAAATCAGTCACTAAACCCTAAATCTCAACTAAATCTTGTAATAAATAATGTGGAAATTGAGCAAGTTGAGGTGACTAAACTGCTTGGAGTAACACTGGATTGTAAACTGTCATGGTCAAAATATGTTTATACAACAGTAGCTAAGATGGGGAGAAGTCTGTCCATAATAAAGCGTTGCTCTGCCTTTTTAACAACAGGCCCTAGTTTTGTCGCACCTTGACTACTGTTCAGTCGTGTGGTCAGGTGCCACAAAGAGGGACCTTGGAAAATTACAATTGGAACAGAACAGGGCAGCACGGCTGGCCCTTAAATGTACACGGAGAGCTGATATTAATAATATGCATGTAAATCTCTCATGGTTCAAAGTGGAGGAGACATTGACTTCATCACTACTTGTTTTTGTAAGAAGTGTTGACATGCTGAATGCACCGAAGTGTCTGTTTAAACTACTAGCACACAGCTCGGACACCCATGCATACCCCACAAGACATGTCACCAAAGGTCTCTTCACAGTCCCCAAGTCAAGAACAGACTGTGGGAGGCGCACAGTACTACATAGAGCTATGGCTACATGGAACTCTATTCCCCATAACTGATGCAAGCAGTAGAATCAGATTTTAAAAAACAGATAAAAATACACCTTATGAAACAGCGGGGACTGTGAAGAGACAGACACACAGGCACAGACACACATACACATGATAAGACACGCACTCTACACACACGTACACATGGATTTTGTATTGTAGATATGTGGTTGTAGAGTAGGGCCTGAGGGAACACAATGTGTTGTGAAAAGTGCTATGAAATGTAATGTCATGTAATATTTTAAATTGTATATAACTGCCTTAATGTTGCTGGACCCCAGGAAGAGTAGCTGCTGCCTTGGCAACAAATAGGAGCACCGTGCCAGGGCTCACCTCAGAGCACAACCAATAGGCTACATTGGTCATTGTCCCTATACCCATAAAATAACTCAAAGCTGTATATCTATTAATAGCAATTAGACCCACAAAAGCAAGCAATGACATTAAGAATCACAGATCAATCTAGCATGCATGTAAGTAAAAAGCGAAGGCCTAAAGTAGCTATACATTACATAAAACAAATCAGCCAAACAACCAGGCCATAAAGGTTGTAGCTTACCATTTAGAAGAGCTGCAGCCTCCTCAATGATGTGTTTCACCTTATGAGAAGTTTCTGATTTCCTTCTCCTTCCTGGCGAAATGTACTTGTCAGGTCCCTCTCAGATGCCAGCTGGACAAGCTGGGCTTTTCGTTTATGTAACATGCTGCGTCTGTGTTCACTGAATATGTTCTTCAGGGTGGAGAAGGCCCCAAACGTAGATACCCCAAATGTTAATCCATGTTTCAGTGCCAACAGCACAGTCGGCATTGCTGACAAAGGCCCGCCATATCTTTGAAGAACACTGAGTGGGGTCCACTTGTGATGTTACCCTTGTGATGATGGTGCTAGGCCATGGCTCTTCTCCATCTAGTTGGTCAGCAGACAGCGTGGGTGATGGGCGGGTACTGCATTTGCTGCTAGGCTCCTCGACATCGGTGGTCGGGCTAGCAAGCTGCTCGGTGAGCTCGGCATCGGTCTCGACATGGTGGTCCTCAGTTTTTGTTGCTCTTGGCAGTGCCCAGCCATTTTCAGATATCCATGCTGATCAAAGCTAAGCCAACTAGCTATAATTATTCAGTGCGCCACTACCAAAACTTAACGAAGCTAGCTGTAGCTGTCTGCAATAGTGAACAACCATTTTCCCTCTCTGTGAGAAAAAAAACCTGTCAATTTGACCCTGCCCTGGGATCCAATGAGCTTCCTAAACAAGGTAATGAAGGTGGTACCTTATGACATTGCATGGCTATATAGGTGCCCAATCAGAATGCCTTTTTGGATTTTAACTACTAAATATTACATTATTAAATCCGCCCTCCCCCTCCTCAGATCATGAGCACACATAGGCATATAGCCTCCATAGCCGCGAGAAGTAGGGGTGCTGAGGGTGCTGCAGCAACCCCTGATAAAATACAAATGGTAGGCTATATGTAGCCTATTAAAATATGTATGAAAAAAATATAATTTTTCCCATTCAGTTTAACACTCGCGACCCCCCAACACCTTCTCACTGGGCTAGCTCACCCGACCTGTGTTGATTGATCGTTTGCTGATTCAATCAGAGGGCCGAGTGTGCGTTTCACTAGCCAATCTTGCAAGTGCGATACTGTCTCTGGCTGTGTGGAGAGTAGCCTTAGCCACGGAGACTCTGTGCCACAAAATTAGTCAAAGTCAAGCCTCGAGTCTTGAGGCTGCAAGTCAAAGTCGAGTCTCAAGTCATCAAATTTGTGACTCAGAGTCAGACTCGAGTCCAAGTCATGTGACTGGAGTCCCCACCTCCATCCTGGTCTCATAGACTAGACGTAACATAGTTAATGTAAATCTGACACTCAAATTAGTGTGATATGCTCTGTTTGGTATCGTTACATAAAACAGAAGGTCACTTAAGGCAAAAAACGAAGGAGGGTGGCTGGTCAGGGTGGATGGGTAGCATATAATGCAAACATCTAGCAACCCAAAGGTTGCGTGTTTAAATCTCATCACGGACAACGTTAGCATTTTAGCGAATTAGCAATTCTGCTACTAATTACTACTTTTTAGCTATTTTGCAACTACTTAGCATGTTAGCTAATCCTTCCCCTAACCTTAACCCTTTAACCTAACTCATAACCTTAACCCTAACCTTAACCCTAACCCCTAACCCTAGCCCCTAGCCTAGCTAACATTAGCCATCTAACTAACGTTAGCATTAAACACTTAGCCACCTAGCTAACGTAAGCCACAATTTGCGAATTCGTAAAATATTGTACGAATACATTTGCTATGTTACGTCTACTCCTGGGTCCAGGTTGCAGCTAGCACACCTCTGATATACACTGTATTAACTGGCGTCTGACTTCCTTTTGATGATGCTCTACCACATCCAAGTCTAATGTTTTCATGCGCTAAGAACATCTGGTTCAGCTTGCTCATATGGAAACAAGCGTGCTTGTTCACTGTCTTCAGAACATTGAAACCACAAACTCGCTCAAAACGTTACTCTCTTTAGGCATTCCTGTGTTCGCACATGCTAGTGTTGAACTAGAGCCAGAACGAATGTGATCATATTCACAATTTAGTATCATATAGCTAGTTTACTGTAAACCCGCATTTGCCTTTATCCTGTCCAATATTGACTTTCACACAGTGATTTCACAGAGATATCATGAGCTCATTTACCTCATCCTCTTGAGCCACTTCAGAAGAGAGCACTTCCCCCACACTCTTCAGAAAGGCCTGGGTAGGACACAACATCATGGGTCTGTGACCTGATACAAACTATTACAATATTTTATTATTTTTTATTTAACATTTATTTAACTAGGCAAGTCAGTTAAGAACAAATTGTTATTTACAATGACAGCCTACACCGGCCAAACCTGGACGATGCTGGGCCAATTGTGCGCCGCCCTATGGGCCGATTGTGATACAGCCTGGAATCGAACCAGGGGGTCTGTAGTGACGCCTCAAGCACTGAGATGCAATGCCTTAGACCGCTGCGCCATACTTTGGTGTGTGTGTGTGTGTGTGTGTGTGTGTGTGTGTGTGTGTGTGTGTGTGTGTGTGTGTGTGTGTGTGTGTGTGTGTGTGTGTGTGTGTGTGTGTGTGTGTGTGTGTGTGTGTGTGTGTGTGTGTGTGTGTGTGTGTGTGTATATATACACATGTATCCTTGTTAAAGTACCTGTGTGAGGTTGTTGGCAGTGTCTTGGGGGATGGTCTTGTTGGGCAGGCTGAATGGCAGAAACTCCAGGAAGCCTTGCATGGGCACAGGGTCCTGGAAGCTGTGGATCTCCTCACTCAGCTTTGTGGTGATAGAATAGGACACATCTGTGACTCCCTGGGGGGAAAAAGCACCATGCATTAAAACAGATTTTATTCTTCACAGATACTCTCCCAAGACCAGAATGGGACCGTTATTTGACCATTACCCTATCCAGTTAAAACTCTTTCTGGATAGATGTCTGCTGTAAAAGAGTGTTGCTTATTTTCCAGCTTCATGCCGTACAGGGACCCATTTTGTGCTGTGTTGAACAGCTGTCTCTGCTTTCGCCACTCTACGTCCACAACAGCCGTTTAATAAACAGAAGAGGTCCATTCACATGTGCTCTCAATATCCCTTTTTCCATGCAATTCCTCAGTCTTAAAGGAAAACAATAGTTCCATAAGGAATTAATTGTTTGTTTGCGTTGGTGGCAGTTCAACCACCAGGCTTATACCTCATTTCCTGTGAGGCTGCCATGTGTCTGTTCTAGTTGTAAACCCTGAAAACCATCTGAAATTTCCAAGACATGCACGTTCCCATGGTAAGAGGTCAAGATGGGCACCAAATGTATTATCTGCATAAATCTCCAAAGTTGAGAACTCACTGGCATTTGTGTCGTAGAGGAGACTTCTTTAGGAACACTTGCTGTGGTAGGATAGGTCCAAGCATCACCTAGTTGGAGAAATATATGAGAACCATTAAAAGTGCTCTTCCACCTGTCATCTATGGGAACACTATCTACATGCCAAATGGATTTCTTAGAGAAGAGCTGGATTTGTTCAGGCCCCAAAGATTTATGATTCCTTGGTACGTGCCTGATGATGGTTGGACCTCCCCCAGCCAGGGAATGATGAAAATAAGTGTTTTGTGATTGTACCTGCTCTTTAGATAACTAACCACCTAATACATCATATAGGTACTATACAAGCCAAAGAGATGTTGGAAGGAAGTCATGAAATCATGCTGTCTGTAAATAACATATCACTAGGTGCACTCAGCAACACTAAATTACCATATATGGTTTTACATTTGGACCAGCTCTTCTTTAGTCCCATTCATTCTCTACAGGTATAACATGATAAAATGCTTTCCATTACCATAACAACTTTGTTGTTTATGTCTGTTATGTCTGGGGGGCAGTACTGAGACCACCTGAATCCTTCAACATGACCACCTGAATCCTTCACAATGTGTCTAGTTACTAGACAAAGCCCCAGGGAATTGGTGCCCACACCCACATTTTTAGCATTTACCATAAGCATAACTAGTGACTCATCCATTTTTACCAGCAGACACATTTCGCCATGATCTGAATAACACTTCTAGGACTATACAGAGGTCATTATCCATTTCTTTTGAGTTTTTAGAACCACACAAGATTAATCAAAGCAGCAATGAAAAAGGTAATGTATTATTTATTTATTTTTTACTTCAGTCACTCAGTCTAACATCAGTTTAGTCCCCTAATCTAAAACCAAACTGTTAGGCCTATATCCCCACTGGACACTTAGTAATAGTACAGGGCCCTTATCAGATGAAATGCTTATATATGGTAGAATATGTGAGACCCTTATAAGGTGGAAGATTGTGAAACACTTTTATGGTAGAAATATGTGAGATGATTTTAAGATGGGGAGGATTTGTACAGTTTAATATCTTGTGTCTTCCATGCGTCAGTACTGTGGATGGAATGTCTATGGCAATGACCAAGATGGAAATTGCTTTTGAACCCCTTTCTCCTCACATCCGTCAAGGGGAAATTATGAACATAGCGAACATTTCACATCATGAAAAAAAAGAGTGGAACAAATTCAGACTGACGGTGACATGTGATCTTACCTATGGCAGCCTTGTAGTACATAAGGATCTCCTCTGGTGACAGAGCCCTCTCCCAGATGACAAACTCATCAAAGGCTCCTGTCACATAGCGTCCATAGGACTGGTCATTTCCTGTCCCAATGACCAGGTCAGGGTAAGGGTCTCCGTAGTTCATGGACACGTTGCCAGTGGGGTCGCTGGTGTTGAATGTCCCGTTGATGTAGATGTTGAGACCATCCTTCAGGGTCCAGGTGAACAGAATGTGGGTCCAGAAGGGCCCTGAAAGGGAAGAGAGAAGCGGATAAATAATAATCATGACTTCACCCTCCATCTCAGAAAAGTAAAGGGCTTCTTTATTGGGCTTAGAGAATTGACATTTAGCATGAAATGAAGCAAAGTTCACCTAATATTTGTTCTACTCTTGTATGTGGGTATTATAGCCTACAGTATGTGACAGATATTTCAACTGTGCTTTTCCACTAATATCCGCCCAATATGTCCCCATGTTCCACTCAACACTCTTAGAAAAAAAGGTGCTATCTAGAACCTAAAAGGGTTATTCGGCTGTCCCCATAGGATAACCCTTTGAAGGCCCCTTTTTGGTTCTATGTAGAACCCTTTATGCAGAGGGTTCTACATGGAACCCAAAAGAGTTCTACCTGGAGCCAAAAAGGGTTCTCCTATGGGGACAGCCAAAGAACCCTTTTGGAACCCTTTTTTCTTAGAGTGCAGCCATTCAGTCAGCACCTCCATTCTATCCCTCCAAATGGTTTCAATAGACTCCTCCAAAGAGGAAATAACATCTCCAGTTCTTCTAAAGGTAAACGGACAATAACGAGAATCCCAAAATATATTCACTGTGAACAGTTCCACCAGTGGATGCTGGCTCAGAGTGCCAAAACACAGCTATCCCATTGGGATTGGCTTAAACACAAACCATATGTCCCACCAAGAACTTCCCCATTCACTCGTTCAATCTCTCTTTCCTTTTGGTCTCTCCCTCTCTTTTAGATAGAGATGTTTCTGATGAACACAGGTTAGGCTGGAACACATTGTGACAAGGTCTACTGGTACTGGTAGAGGTCTCATAAGAGCTGGTTGAGTCATAGATCTAAGGTGTTTTCCTCTGTTATGAGTCAAAGGCTAAACAACTGCATGGTGAAATTGTGACATATCATCATGTCACATTATAAGAACCAGATGATGTTTGATCTTCTGTAACTAATAATCAAATAAATCAAAAGTACACATGAAGTCCTGTAACATAAACAAGATGACGGAAGACATTTGGTCATTTTTTTCCTCTAATAAAGAATGACTGGTAAATGTTTATTTCTTATTCAAAGAACCTGCAGTGCAGAGAGCGACATGATGTGTTTTCCTCCAGAAATAGCAGATCATGTCTGAGATTGTAGGGGATGGAGAAATAGTTTTGCTATAGTAGAATGTTTATGTTATTTCAATTACTTCATTTAGAGTCCACTTGAGCCTTCAAGTTTGAAATATTTGACCATTTTATGCATATGACTTTCATACATACTATGAAAGGTTACATACGTATGCATTATTTAGCATGTGGTTCAGTATTTACCATAGTCACGCAACAATATGGAAACAGACTTGCCAGTAAAATGTGACACATTTATAGTTTGAGATAAAGAATAAATTGAATCCATCATTAAATCCATAAAATAATTATGGGACCGACAGTATAGTCTGCTGATGATTGTAGCTCCATCTGCTTACAACAACCATATTCAAGGCTGAAAATGAAAAATAATTGAAATATGTATTTATTTATTTATTTATATAAGAATATTTTTTTACCCACCATCCACATCCAAAGACCAGTTTATAACATTTTTTTAAATAATTATTTAGAATCATAGTGAATTTTATCAACTTCATTTACAAAATGGTTTTCCTTTTTTTAAATACCTGGTATTTTGATGTTAGCCCTCCACCTCTTCGAGTTTCCTCGTGTGTAGAACTCTACGTATCCAGCGTAGGCATTGGCATAGACAGAGAAGCCATTGGAGATGACTTTCCCTCCAGAGGCTATTGCAAAATGGGACTCTGCCTCCTGGTTCTTCCAAAAGAAGGAAAATGTAATCCCTGAAATACATGAACATATATTTATTACAGATTCAAAAATAGGGAAAATTGTTTCAGACCACAAATCATGCTAATTGTAATATATTTAGATCTACATTCAATCCAATAAACAATATTTTGTAGTGTTTCGTCAATTAGATAATCACTTATTATTCACTTAAATTATTATACAGTCAGTCCTGTGTAGCTGTAGAACGTTCCTGAGAGGAGTTCGAGACAGGCGGAACTCACCCTCAGGGCCACACAGAGTGGGGTCACTAATGCAGGAGTTCTGGTAGTTCCCAAAGTGGAGAAACGTGCCTCCATTATCTCCATTCAGATAGATGCCCTTGTTGACCATCCCTTCAACTATGTCTACAGTAGGATGAAAGGCCAACAACATCATTTTGCCTGATGAGAAAATGAGGCAGCTTTTCCTCTGAACTAGGCTTTTCACAGGCAAACTAACAGGCAAGCAGTTGTCATAGATTTATTTTAGACATTTAGCAGACACTCTTATCCAGAGCAACTTACAGTTAGTGAGTGCATACATTTTTTATTTTTTTTATTTTTATTTTTATTCCCCCATACTTTTTTCATTTATGAACATATTCTCTGTACTGCACCAAATATGGAATGTTCCCCACTGCATAATGATCTACCATGGTAGTCAGCTATGACCCAAGTGTTTCCCTTTGTTGTTCTCCCACTTTAACCCTCCCGTTGTCCTAGGGTCAAAATGACCCGCCACTGTGTTGAACCAACTTTATTTGATTTTTATATTTTTTGGATCATTTGTGAGAAGGAGGCAGTGATACTTTCTTTAAAGTCTCACTGCCTCCTTCTAACAAATGATCCCCAAAATATAAAAATTAAATAAAGTTGGTTCAACACAGTGGCGGGTCATTTTGACCCTAGGACAACGGGAGGGTTAAATCATGTAAGCAGACAAAACTAAATAGGCGTGGCACATTGAGGTTAAAAAGTAAAGCTTTACAGCACTCTAGAAACAGATCTCTATACCTCCAGTCTCAAAGCTTGTGTAATCGTGATTTACACACTGCAGTCTCTGCTCTTTTTCCAGTGAAGAAAACAATTGTCTCTCCCTGACTACACACACACACAGACAAATTCAACATATTCAGGTAACAGTGTGTGTGACACACTCATGTCAACTATTGGCTGAGCTGGTACACCATTTACAAAACGATGGAGACTGAATAGCCTTAACATGACAGATAGCACTACAGTAACACCGACAGAGCAGGGTGACTGACTTTACACACAAATTAATTTTCTGTGAGCAGTGATGTTCCTCACCTACTGTTGCAGAAACGTTAGTGTAGGCAGAGTCATTGGTATACACAGAGGAAGAGTTATGGGAGGAAGGGAGCACAGTGTGCTTGTGGATTTGAAGAGCTAGGTGAAACATAGAAAACAAACAGACAAAGGAGAAACAGGTGATTTACATATCTACACACGAATAACACAAAACGGCCAGAGCACACAACAGAACAGTGAGAGACAAACACAGACACTATGCATCATGAGGGATGTGGTGCGTGAGCAGGGATGAGATTAAGTGTGATGCTGGGCTCAGTACACAGTGCTCAAGGAGGAACAGATCAATCATTTCCCCTTAGGATCAAAGTACATTTTGTATGGAAAAATTCAAAATGCCGTTCTCAAGTCTAGATCTCATCCCTCACAACTGATATAATCGATTGTGAGTCCCAAAGTATCCCATTCCGAATCACTTTGATGTTTCAAACTAGCTTAACCTTATTCAAATGATCAAGATATACAATTTTGGAAGCATTTGGGAAAGTTCTTGCTGCTTCCATAGTTGAAATAATACAGTATGGTATTTGGAAATCAGTTTTGCAAACAATAGTCTTACCATTAATCTGGAAAGTCTGCATAAAATGTACCTGGGGGTGAAGGATAACTTTTTATCCCATTTTGTTTATTAAAACACAGTGCTTTGATGTACATTAGCAAGTAGCCTTTAGACGTTTCATTTTGACTCTCTACTTTGAAAGTTATTATAGCAAATTTGAGTGTAATCAAATTTGAACAATGCACACAGCTGCACCTTAAAAAGCCGGGTCTTGGTGACTGCAAGACAGACAAAAGGTGAATTGAGCTGTAGACCATGCAGACAGAGAATGGAAAAGACTGGGTATTCTATTCCTAAGTATATAGGTCTATGCACATACTTATTTTACTTCCATTAACATGACCTGGTCTGTTTCCAATCTGGTCCCACAGTCCATGGATCCCGTCCACCTTATCCAGCGGCCAATAGTGTGAGGCTGTGGCTAACACCTGCAGGCCTGGACAGAGAGTTCATGTGTAAACAAAGCTCCAGATGGGACATTTCTCTAATCACACTCAATCATGCTATTTAAATTGGTTATTTTCCTGGCATTCCTCAGTGTGTCTTTTAGGATTAAAAGGTTGACAATTTTAAACAATACAGCTAATGTGTTGATGTTTGGGTATCTCATTCAATAAACACAGTTTGCATTGCTTAATAAACCACTATTACTGAGTATTAAACTTATGGTAAGTCATAAACTATAATTCATCATCCCATTATTTATATATATATATATATATATATATATATATATATATATATATATATAAATAATTGTTTCTCCCTAAATTACCAATAATATTCATCATAAACTGTAGGCTAATTTCAGACACAACATAGAAAATCCCAAGAATTCAATGAAGTATAATTAGATTTACCTGGATGCTTGGATGGCTTTGCTACTTCGCCATTAACCTGTAAAGAAATCAAATAAACTTAACATTGCAGTCACCTACACATAATGGTGAAGGTCATGGAAAAATAACTGTTGAAATTACCTGAATCAAAGTGACAAAAGTAGTTACAAACAGAATTTGGAATAATAGTTCCATGACTTGGCACTTGATTAAAACTAAATACTGGTTAATACTGGTTAATTTGGTTTAATTCGCCAATGTATGTTCAATCCAGAAAGCATAAATCATTATTCCAAAATGCAGAAAAAAACCCTTCTTCTTCTCTGTGTATTAGTCCATGTCTCCAATAAAAACAATTGTCACCCAAAACTTAATTCCCTGACATTTTGTAAAACGGCATTAAAACTGAGCACTGAAACTGGCACATTATAATCTACTGCCAATGTGCGTAACCATTCAGAACTTTCCCAAAAATTGGTAATCCTCGTCTCTCAATACAGAATTAGAAATATTGGACGATTCCAGCGACGGATTTTGCTCCTTGTTGCTTGATGTGCTCTGCTCTTTCTATTCTAGGATTGCACTGAGTGGAGGAATTCTCCGGGCTGTTCGATTGGACGTGGTAATACAAAACGTGATGTCATTTTTGGAGCATCGGAACTCAAGGTGGGGCCTGCGTAAATAGCATATATCAAGTGCGTATTTGGTGATTATGACCCCACCCCCCACCCCCTTTTGCCCTCAGAACAGCGTCAATTCGTCGGGGCATCGACTCTAAAAGGTGTCGAAGCGTTCCACAGGGACGCTGGCCCATGTTGACTCCAATACTTCCCACAGTTGTGTCAAATTGGCAGGATGTCATTTGGGTGGTGGACCATTCTTGATACACACAGGGAACTGTTGAGCGTGAAAAACCCAGCAGCGTTGCAGTTCTTGACACACCGGTGCGCCTGGCACCTACTACCATACCCGGTTCAAAGGCACTTCAATCTTTTGTCTTGCCCATTCACCCTCTGAATGGCACAAATACACAATCCATGTCGCAATTGTCTCAAGGCTTAAAAATCGTTCTTTAACCTGTCTCCTCCCCTTCATCTACACTGATTGAAGTGGATTTAGCAAGTGACATCAATAAGGGGTCATAGCTTTCACCTGTAAACTAATGGGCTGGCCATAGAAATTGAATTACTAGAACTAGAACCTAGCCTGAAAAGAAACTGTTCTGTGGAAATTGGAAGCATGGAGATTTTGGAATGACCTGCTTCCAGGTGAATCATAGGGGGGAAAGGACACGAGAGAGGAGATTATGAAGCCACTCACAAGCGCACGCAACGCTGTATGGTCAACAGCGCCGTTGTGTGGCTAATATCCTGAACAACAACTGCGGTCACAGGAGTAGTGCTAGGTGCGAGGCTGCGAGCCTCCTCCCGCCGAGGAGACCCGAGAGGCGTATCCCATTTCCCAACATGCTCGTAGATAGACAACGTGAAGGTGATGTGAGGTATGTTGTCTGCCACAATCAGATAGCTAGCAGACTAACGGTGCATTTTGGTTGATACCTAATGTTAAGGAGTTGGACAACGCTTTCCTAGCTAATGTTAATGATTGAAAGAGAAAACATCTCACACTTATTGCATGACTATAGAAATGTATGTTGATTGTCAACAAACTCAGTTATAGTATACCTAGCTAGCTAGAAAAAATTAGCTATCCACTTGTAGAGCTAACTTAGCTACTCGAGCTAGTTGCGATGGAGTTGAGAAGTGGTTGTTTTATGTATTATTAGCCAGTCAAAAACGCATCAAACGTGATGAAGGACCGGTTGGGTGAATTAACCGCAGTAAGTAGCCTACTAATATGATGTTACTGATCTCATCAGTCATAAACATATGGCTGCAGGCTGAATATACGATTATATTCTTCTAGCTATTTCTAGGACCTAAGGAATGAAACTCTGGTCTATAGCATTTTGTTGTCATGATAATAATATGGTAAATGTAGGCCTGTTAATCACGCAGTACTTGAGCCTCAGATTTTACTCTCTAATAAATGACTGTCGGTTTGTTTTAACAGAGCAGGACACAAGCAGAGGAGGATGTCACAGTCACAGTTGACAGTGATGGATTTATGGAAGGGTTTTTCAGAAGGGTAAGAACAGTGGTTCAGTCAGTACTGTTTGTTTTCAGATACGCTAGATTTTTACTGTAAAATACTGTAAGTGTCTGTGTATTTAAATAATATTGAAAATATTGTATGTGCGTGACTCAGGTGGAAGAGGTTAGGGGGCTCATTGATAAGCTATCTTCTGAAGTGGAGGAGGTGAGGAAGAACCACAGCATGATCCTGTCTGCACCCAATACAGATGAGAGTAAGTTGATGCCCATCAATCTGGCTGAACCTTCTAGCATGGTCATTTTACTGGGTGCTTGGATAGGTTATCTACCGCAGGGAGGTTATGCATTGGTAGGTAGCCTGTATGTATGTGGCATACAGTGACTGCCTTAACTTCAGCGCCTATGCCGAACAACCTGTTTTATACAGAACAGAATTTGGAGGCTTGAAAAAAGAGAGAGAGTGTGTGTGTGTGTGCGTGTGTGCATGTGGGGATGCTTCTCACACTGAAGATGTGTTGCTGCAGCTGTGCTTGTTCAGAGTTGATCCACTGTGGAGACTGAATAGACATGAGGAGCTAATCAAGACCTGCATAGACAAAGGCCCTCAGTTGACTCTATAATGCCACAGAACAGCATCAATTATTACCAGCAGAGTAACACAGTATCAACCATTTGTTTTTAGTGATCCAATTGACATTTTAGTCATTTAGCAGACGCTCTTATCCAGAGCGACTTACAATTAGTGAGTGCATACATTTTTCATACAGGCCCCCCGTGGGAAATATAACCATCTGCTACATAATAATACTAACTGAGAATGGCCCAAGAGTTTGGTGCAAATATTTGTTGGCCCACAAATCCAGTGGGTGTCTAATGGATACTACGGACACAGGTAGGTGTAGGGTTTCTTACCTGCATAAATATGAAGAATAGGCTATTATTATAGAAGAGTTGCCAAGTGATTAATGCTAATATTTGTCCAGGCCTATGTTGGGGAAATTTGCAATAATACATTTATTTTCTGTCGCTGTTATTTCCTGAAGAGATGAAAGATGAACTTGACCGGTTGACCAATGAGATCAAAAGCAATGCTAACTCTGTGAGAGTTAAGCTAAAATGTAAGTTTAACACCACGACGTACAGTACATAAAGAAATATATTTTTTGTTGTCATTTTGACATTGATATGACTGGATCAAATGCCTCATCCCAAATGCTGCTAGATGTAGAGTGGTAGAAGTGGGGAATTTGTCTGAGGTGATGTTATAGCTGCTGTAATCACTGTTCTTTCTGTTCTCTGTAGCTATGGAGCAGAGCCTGCCCAAGGATGATGTTTCTAACAGGGCCTCGGTTGATTTCCGTATTCAGAAAACCCAGGTCAGGAAACAGCCTTCCTGGGACTCATTCCTCACATGTTTGCGACTGCTGACGTGTTCTTACAGGTTGTAGTTAAGAACAGAGCTTGACAATAGATACTTGGAGGCTAACTTACAAGCCTGTATACAAAGTTGATCATGATTTGCTGTGATGTTTGCTGCTATGTTTTGATGTGGCTGTTTGACATCTCAGCCTTTCAAAAGTTTACTGAGCCTTTATCCACTTTACTTTTGCCAGTGGTTGGAACTCTCATTCCTCTCTCTTCTCTCAGCTTGTGTTTTCTCTAACCCCACAGCACATGGTGCTCTCCAGGAAGTTTGTGGAGGTCATGAGTCAGTACAACAAGACTCAAGTGTCGTTTAGGGAGAGAAGCAAAGGAAGGATCCAGAGACAGCTGGAGATAAGTGAGTGACAAACTGGGCCAGCAGCAGGGCAGACAGGATCACGGAAAGGAGCCCGACCACACCTAGGAGCTTTTCTCTCCCACCATGATAACACATAGGCTACACTGTTCACAATTACAAAATAACATCCAACATTATCCTCATTATTGCCTAGTTTCATTGTGGATAAGTCAGGTTGTTTTCTGGCTCCTTGACCTGTCACTGTATGTTATTATCTATTGTCATGGCATGGACAATTTTTTAAAATTATTTTACCTTTATTTAACTAGGCAAGTCAGTTAAGAACAAATTCTTATTTACAATGACGGCCTACACCGGCCAAGACTTGCTGTAAATACACCATATGGCAGACACCCATGTATTGTTCATATAGAGCAGGGTTCTTCAATTCCGGTCCTGGAGGGCCGAAACACTTCTGTTTTTTATTTCTACCTGGTAGTTAATTGCACTCACCTTGTGTCCCAGGTCTGAATTAGCCCCTGATTAGAAGGAGAGGATGAAAAACAGAGGTGTTTCGGCCCTCCAGGCCTGGAATTGAAGAACCCTGATATAGAGTATTTGTTTAGAATGAGAATAATTGATGATGACAGAAATAGTCGTAGCCCCTCCAGTCCCTTAGGATAGTCTTAATGAGGCTCTCTACTACAGCACACTCCAGAAGGAAGAGAAGAGTCTGACACAGGACACATACACCTATCTGTGCCTACCTGTGTTAGTGTTGCCAAGGAAACGGAAGGCTACCTTCACTGGGGTGGAAGGGCTTATGTACATGATCCCAGGTTTGTAAGCCACAGTGGGTTTGATCATGTTAGGCAGTGAGGGTTGAGTCACTCTGAGGAATAGCCTAGATCATAACACTGTGGCTGTGACTACAGAGACTATTCTCCCTACAGAGTGGAGGAGAGAGAACAATTATTTTTGTTTTCTGCTGATGTTTTAGCACATGTTTGGTAAAAGTATTTTATTTCCTGGTTATAGCTGGGAGAGTGACTAGCAATGAGGAACTGGAGGACATGCTGGAGAGTGGCAACCCATCCATTTTCACATCTGATGTAAGTTCCTCCTCAATCTCCAGCCTTTCTCTGATGCTACTTTCTTGCATCCATTCTTTTCACAATACAGTCAAATACCAACACTATCTAGTATACCAAGATAACTCAGGTTGTGGTTGGAAGTATTCCAAAACAACTAATATTCTGTGTAAATGCAACACCAATCCTCCCATATATATGTATTTGAATGAAATAGACTGTCTTACTGGCTGTCTTCCTGTTGTCCACCTCCTCCCTCAGATCATCTCTGACTCTCAGATCACGCGCCAGGCCTTGAATGAGATTGTGTCACGGCACCAGGATATCATCCGCCTGGAGTCCAGCATCAGGGAGCTCCATGCCATGTTTATGGACATGGCCATGCTGGTGGAGAATCAGGTACTGTAGTGCAGTACTGTAATGCTGTCCTGAATATTATTAGTTCTGTTTTTAGTCAAACTATATGGAACTCATGTGGTGCTGTTTTAAAAGGGGGATATGGTGAACAACATAGAGAAGAACATCTCCAACGCTGCTGAATACATAGGCCGTGCCAAAGAGGAGACCAAAAAAGCTGTGAGATACCAGAAAAGATCCCGCAGGGTAAGTCTCCTTTTCCCCAAACGAAAGGTCACATGGTGCATCTGCTAATAATACTGGATAATACTGCTCAAGTTAGACTCTTTTAACCAGTGCAACAGCTCTGAATATTTTGGTCATAAGAATAATATTATTTCAGTACCATTCTAAATGTCGGACAGAATGTTTAAATGCCATATCTAATGTCGAAATTGAATGTCAAAATGCCTCACTATCACTAATGAGCAGTCATTTACATTGTCTGTTACCTGACTAATGTTTTCACTAAAATCACTGTAGTGTGTTTTGGGTCACGCATTATTAACCTAACCACTTTGTTTCTGTTCTGGGCAGAAACTCATCCTCCTTGCCTTTGCTCTATTGATCCTGCTTGCTGTCATTGCACTAATTGTTGGCCTGTCTGTTGGACTAACCAAATCCCCTGTATGAGCCCTGTCCTGCTATCTGTCTGGGGTAACTACTACTGTACATTTCATCATGATCAACATAACATTCAACACCAATTCCTTCCATTCACGTCTTTTAACCCATTGAGTCCCACCACGACGCTGGCAGGTCTTGGACTTAAACATTGTGTGTTTGAGCTACAGACTTCTGAGTTGTACCATTATATTTGTCAATTTCTTCTGCATCTGTTGGTACTGTTAGTCTTTGTGATTAACGGGGGCTTAGCTAGTGTGGTGTTTGTGAGACGAGGGCGGATCCCGAAGGGGCCTGGGGCTGGGTATTTTTACAAAAATGTCTGTAGAGTCGGAATGGTTTGAGTTACAAACTATTAAAAGCTATCTATGAAAAGCTGCTCTACGATGCTCACAAGCTACACTAGAGTCGTTAGAAGATAAGGGGTTCTTCTACATAGAAGATCACAGGAAATCCAAGGACATAGTGTCTATAATACTATAATAAGCTCACATAGTTGCTGTCACAAACTCCAAACTCCACACAGTTGTCACTGAATAGTTGGATATTCATTTCCCACTGAACAAACCATTTCTGTACTTTTCTGTATATAAATTCATTTTTATCAGGGTTTTTGCTTTGGCAGACCTTATTTTTGTTATTGACATTTGTCAATAAAACTCATGAATGCAACTGTTTATGTCAAATTGTTTTGTTTTCTACTTGTAGCCCTCGTTGTCCTGAAAATAAAATGGTAAAACACTTAATTGTGAGGCTAAATATACGGGCTGAACATGCAGATAAATAAAAGTCAGATAAATGAAAAGCCAATTTTTGCTGGGCTCTTGGGACTCATAGGGTTAACACAATGAGGTACTGTACTTGATAGTGTTTGATTTAGCGGTTCAGTTTTGATTTTGAGAATCTCCGAATTTGAGAATCACAATAATGGGTAAATTGCCAAGTTAGGTTCATAGTAACTACATTCAAAGTGATGAACACACACATAATTATGTCAGTTAAAATAGGTCGTTTTGGTTTGATATGTACTAAATGAACAGTGAACCAAACTTTTGCTCTTCCTCTCTCACAGAAATTGTTCTGGCTTGCCATTTGTATGGCACTGGGTCTCCTCATCTTAATCATCATAATAGCAACAATATTTGACTGACCATTGAGAGGCCCCACTGTTCAGAACAGCAGATGAGTCTACAGCAGTTTCTCACACCTTTGGGACCAAGTTCCAGTCATCATACCCTGCTCAATGTTCAACTACTCCTCCAATACCAAGATGGGCATTTCACTTCTCAGAGGACAATAGATCCAGCTGTATCCACCATGTTATTATACTATTACACGTCTTGACTCCATGTAATGACTGAGTCAGTGGCCTTGGCTTACACAATTTCACAGAAACCCTAGGGTTCCCAGAGCCACAGTTACTCCTAGGAAAACACCCCCTCTTGCTGCAATAATACAGGGTTGCCTTTTTTACTGTCCGTGCAAGTAACTAGAATGAAGTCTCTACAGGACTGGCATAGGCTACATGTCAACAATGACTACCGTTGCAAACTACATGGACACACACAGACTCTGCCTTTATGGCAGCAGTAAAGGGAATGCATAGGAAGTAGAGAGATGTCACTTTCAAACTTTACTGAGCAGAATGATTTTTTTGTACACCATCATTTATACGCTTTAAAGTGATTCATTCCTAGCTCTGTGTTAAAATATGTAATTTTGTTTATTTTAGTCTAACGATCAGAACAAGATGATTTCATACAACTTAGGTGTAACAATTTTTGCCGTGTGATGATCATGACTGAATGTGCTTTAAGAGAAACAAACACTGTAGTACTTAAGTGTTCTAAATAATATGTATGAAAACTTTGTTTGGAAACCATTTCACTGTTGGGATGCAATGATTGTGTCTTGTTTTGACTACACCTATCACTTTGGTCTGCACTTAGATGTTTTATTTATTTATATGATTTATTTAAGTGTCATACACCTACCGGTGCCCAGCCCACATGGGCTTACAAGACACTACAGAACAAAATAACATTTGAGAAATTATACATATTATAAGCATACAATAATCATGGCTACCATCTAGCCACTCTACACAAAACGTAAATATCTCCTTCTCCTGCTGGCATTGTGAACAAACTGAGCAATCTCAAACACCATGTCTGAAACAGAATTCAAGCTTCTGCTCATCCCGTAACCAGAATACTTCAGGGTTATCACCAAAATGTTACAAAAAATAACGTGTCTCAGATCATCATACAGAGGGCAATAAAACCAGAGACAGCAGGGGGTCAAACTGTAGAACCCAGTTCCTAAATTTGAATATAAAAATTGATTTTATCAAACAAAAATATGCTGCATTTTATCTCTGGGACCCTCAGGATGACAAATCAGAGCAAGATTACTGAATGTAAGTACATTATTTACCTTCAGAGGTAAATGTATCAAACTAGTTGCCGTGACAAAAGTGTTTTGTTGTTGTGCACTATCCTCAAACAATAGCATGGTATTTGTTTTTAGCTGTAATAGCTACTGTAAATTGGACACTGCAGTTAGATTAACAAGAATTTAAGCTTTCTGCCCATAAGACATGTCTATGTCACAGAAAGTTGGCTGTTGTTTACAACGCCATTCTAGTCACATATCACATATTGAGCAGCAACCGTCCCGGTATAGGTACGCCCATCCTGTAGAGGTTAAATCTACCCGCCTCAATAGCCAGCGGGTGGGTGCCGGATCTGAGTTGTGCACAAACTGACCTTTTTGTTAGGTTCAGGCGGACACATGGTTCAGGGGTGTAGTTCTCTTTGATGAGAGTGTACGTTCTAAGTTTAGGTTTAAACCAATCATCAATCATTTTTTCTTGTGGATCAGCAAAAGCTTGTCCTTGATTTGGTTAACACTACATGGTAATTTGTTCCTGATTTGTTCCTTTGTATGAACAAATTGTTTGTAATACACACTCCTGAGATCTTTGTCTCCTGTGTCACGATCGTCGTAATGAGTGGACCAAGGCGCAGCGTGAAATGCGTACATCTTTTATTGAGTACTATTAACAATAACAAAACAACAAAACGAAACGTGAAGTCCTCGGTCATAAACACAACCTACACGGAACAAGATCCCACAAAAGACAAGTGCACAACAGGCTGCCTAAGTATGGTTCCCAATCAGAGACAACGAGCCACAGCTGTCTCTAATTGGGAACCACCCCGGCCAACATAGAAACACATAAACTAGAACAAGAACATAGAAAACGAAACATATAACCTAACACCCAGAAACTAACACATAGAAACTAACACCCTGGCTCAACATATAAAAGTCCCCAGCGCGTGACAGTACCCCCCCCCCAAAGGCGCGGACTGCGACCGCGCCAACTAAACCCAACAGGGGAGGGGCCGGGTGGGCATTCCGCCTTGGAGGCGGATCCGGCTCCGGGCGTGACCACCACCCTCTAACTAACCCCCCATAGCGCCCCTGGTCTGGTCCCGCTGGCTGGAGCTGGACTGGACATCGGTGGAGCGGATTGCTTAGGCTCCGGTGTGGAGCAGCTGACCGGTACCTGACCAGGCACCGGTGAAACAGGCACGGGCTGTGCCGGACTGACGACGCGCACCACAGGCTTGGTGCGGGGAGCAGGAATGGGCCGGACCGGGCTGACGACGCGCACCACTGGCTTGGTGCGGGGAGCAGGAACGGGCCGGACCGGGCTGACGACGCGCACCACTGGCTTGGTGCGAGGGGCAGGAACAGGCCGGGCCGGGCTGGCGACGCTCACCACTGGCTTGGTGCGAGGGGCAGGAACAGGCCGGGCCGGGCTGGCGACGCGCACCCCAGGCTTGGTGCGAGGGGCAGGAACAGGCCGGGCCGGGCTGGCGACGCGCACCCCAGGCTTGGTGCGAGGGGCAGGAACAGGCCGGGCCGGGCTGGCGACGCGCATCACAGGCTTGGTGCGAGGGACAGGAACGGGCCGGACCGGACTGGTAACACACCCCAGTACCTCTCGCCGTGCCTCTACACTCTCCTTCCCTCTAATGACCAATGGCCCCCGTAACCTGGTGGCCTTCTCTCCTAGTCCACAATCTCGCCCTGTAGCTGCCTCCAGCAGCCCCGTCGTCCATGCCGTGTGCCCCCCCAAAAAAAATTATTGGGGTTGCCTCTCGCCTGTCCGACGACGGCCCGGTTGGCGCCGCTTCTCCTCTCCTGCCTGGGTCTCCCCCTTCATCGCCCTCCGGTAACGGACGGCCTCCTCCTCCGTTATCCTCCCCCAACCGAGGAGGACATCTACCAACGTTACCTCCGGCGTTTGCTCCTGGAAACGCTGCTTGGTCCTGTCTTGGTGGGATCTTCTGTCACGATCGTCGTAATGAGTGGACCAAGGCGCAGCGTGAAATGCGTACATCTTTTATTGAGTACTATTAACAAGTCCTCGGTCATAAACACAAACCTACACGGAACAAGATCCCACAAAAGACAAGTGCACAACAGGCTGCCTAAGTATGGTTCCCAATCAGAGACAACGAGCCACAGCTGTCTCTAATTGGGAACCACCCTGGCCAACATAGAAACACATAAACTAGAACAAGAACATAGAAAACGAAACATAGAACCTAACACCCAGAAACTAACACATAGAAACAAACACCCTGGCTCAACATATAAAAGTCCCCAGAGCCAGGGCGTGACATCCTGAGTGTGGCGCTTTTTGATAAATAGGTCATTTTGTTGTAAGATCATCTCTGCACAACATGAAGTCAGATCTTTCTGCAGTTGATAAAGCTAAAAACGGTTTGCAACTGCACATGGCGACAAATATTGTACTTTTTGGAGAAATGTCCTCTGGTCTGATTAAACAAAAATATAACTGTTTTGCCATAATGACCATCGTTATGTTTGGAGGAAAAAGGGGGTGGCTTGCAAGCCGAAGAACACCATCCCAACCGTGAAGCACGGGGGTGGCAGCATCATGCTGTGGGGGTGCTTTGCTGCAGGAGGGACTGGTGCACTTCACAAAATAGATGGCATCATGAGGAAGGAAAATGATGTGGATATATTGAAGCAACATCTCAAGACATCAGTCAGGAAGTTAAAGCTTGGTCGCAAACGGGTCTTCCAAATGGACAATGACCCCAAGCATACTTCCAAAGTTGTGGCAAAATGGCTTAAGGACAACAAAGTCAAGGTATTGGAGTGGCCATCACAAAGCCCTGACCTCAATCCTATAGAACATTTGTGGGCAGAACTGAAAAAGCGTGTGCGAGCAAGGAGGCCTACAAACCTGACTCAGTTACACCAGCTCTGTCAGGAGGAATGGGCCAAAATTCACCCAATTTATTGTGGGAAGCTTGTGGAAGGCTACCCGACATGTTTGACCCAAGTTAAACAATTTAAAGGCAATGCTACCAAATACTAATTGAGTGTATGTAAATTTCTGACCCACTGGGAATGTGATGAAATAAATAAAAGCTTAAACAAATCATTCTCTCTACTATTATTCTGACATTTCACATTCTTAAAATAAAGTGGTGATCCTAACTGACCTAAGACAGGGAATTTACTAGGATTAAATGTCAGGAATTGTGAAAAACTGAGTTTAAATGTATTTGGCTAAGGTGTATGTAAACTTCCGACTTCAAATGTATGTGGGAACTTCTTCAAGACTTTTGGAAAAGCATTCCAGGTGAAGCTGGTTGAGAGAATGCCAAGCGTGTTCAAAGCTGTCATCAAGGCAAAAGGGTGGCTATTTGAAGAATCTCAAATATTAAATATATTTTGATTTGTTTAACACTTTTTTGGTTACTACATGATTCCATATGTGCTATTTCATAGTTTTGATGTCTTCACTATTATTCTACAATGTAGAAAATGGTAAAAAATAAAGAAAAACCCTTGAATGAGTAGGTGTTCTAAAACTTTTGACCGGTAGTGTAGATTATTACTGTCACGGTTTCGGCCGAGGCTGCTCCTCCTCCTGGTTCGGGCAGGCTTCGGCGTTCGCCGTCCCCTGAGTACTAGCTGCCACCGCTCTATGTTTCTGAGTTTGATTGCTTTTGTCTGTCTGTCACACCTGTGTCTGTTTGAGAGTTGATTACGTGTCTTATAAGTTCCGTGTTGTAATCTAGGGTATTTGTGTGTTGTTTTTCCGTTGCCACTTTGTATATGATACGTGTTTGTTTTCCGTGTCATTTTTCCATGTTTAGTGTTTTACGCGTGTGCGTAATTTTCCCTCGCCACTTCGTGTTATCGAGGTCGGGGTTTGTTATCTTGCATTTGAGACTATTAAAAGTCTTGTTGGACTAAACCTCTGCTTCCTGCGCTTGACTCCTCCACCACATCCACGACGGTTTATGACAATTACAATTCACAGCTGATAATTCTGAAGTAAAACCTTTGCTTTGTGTTTATCTTGTTTTGTCTTAATTGTTGCCATTGTCCTGGCTGGAAGATGGTTTAGTGAATGGGGAGGTGAAGCATGAGGTAATACAGCAGGGGGAGTGCGAGCGCTTCTCAAATGTAATGTTCTCCACACTCTCGTCCTCACAAGAACGTACTCAAGAGAACGTCCTCAGAAAATGCACTCGGAGCATGAGAGTGTGGAGCACAGTAGTATGCATATTGAGAAACACCCTAAGTCATTATTATGAGAATTGTAAGTCATAGTTATGAGATAGTAAGTCATAATGACCCTGTGTAGCTCAGTTGGTAGAGCATGGTGCTTGCAACGCCAGGGTTGTGTGTTCGATTCCCACGGGGGGCCATTATGAAAAAATGTATGCACTCACTAACTGTAAGTCGCTCTGGATAAGAGCGTCTGCTAAATGACGAAAATGTAAATGTAAAAATGTAAAATAATTATGACATAGTAAGTCTGGATCATGGACATTGAATAGTCCCCTTTTAAAGAGGCAATCTGGGATTCAAACAATAACAAATTGTACGCCCCGCCACTTGATTTGGTAAACAGCTTAGGAATGGGGCAGGAGAAATGTAACCACTCTCAATACATAGACGCAAGAACTCTCACATAATCACATATTATGGCTGCAAGGACTAACCATCCATGAGATCAAAATGATCGTTTTAACCATGTTTTGAAGCTATACAGTGTTTGTTTACAATTACATTTTTTAGAAACAATGGAGTAAAATAAGCTTCTATGTTGGGTTCTGATGGGGTCAGACTGTTGCTCATGAGGCATTTCTAAATTACATTCTTTAAGAATCAATGAACTGAATAAAAAAACTGAAATATCACATTTACATAAGTATTCAGACCCTTTTCTCAGTACTTTGTTGAAGCACCTTTGGCAGCAATTACAGCCTCGAGTCTTCTTGGGTATGACACTACAAGCTTGACACATCTGTATTCGGGGAGTTTCTCCCATTCTTCTCTGCAGATCCTCTAAAGCTCTGTCAGGTTGGATGGGGAGCGTCGCTGCACAGCTATTTTCAGGTCTCTCCAGAGATGTTCGATCGGGTTCAAGTCCGGGGCTCTGGCAGAGACTTGTCCCGAAGCCACTCCTGTGATGTCTTGGCTGTGTGCTTAGGGTCGTTGTCCTGTTGGAAGGTGAACCTTCGCCCCAGTCTGAGGTTCTGAATGCTCTGCAGCAGGTTTTCATCAAGGATATCTCTGTACTTTGCTCCATTCATCTTTCCCTCGATCCTGGCTCCCAGTCCCTGCCGCTGAAAAACATCCCCACAGCATGATGCTGCCACCACCATGCTTCACGGTAGGGATGGTATTGGCCAGGTGATGAGCGGTGCCTGGTTTCCTCCAGAGGTGACGCTTGTCATTCATCAGACCAGATAATCTTGTTTCTCATGGTCTGAGAGTCCTTTAGGAGCCTTTTGTCAAACTCCAAGAGGGCTGTCATGTGCCTTTTTTGTCACGTTCGTTGTGTAAAGGATCGGACCAAGGTGCAGCGTGGTATGCGTACATGGTCATTTATTATTATAAACACCGACAAAATAACAAAATCCAACAGAACGTGAAGTTCAAGAGGCTAAACATCCAACAAGCCAAACAGTAACAAGATCCCTCAACCAAAGGTAGGCAAAATGGCTGCCTAAGTATGATCCCCAATCAGAGACAACGATCGACAGCTGCCTCTGATTGGGAACCACACCCGGCCAACATATAAATATATAACCTAGATATGTCAACATTCACACCCTGACCAAACTAACTACAGAATAACAGGGTTCTCAAGGTCAGGGCGTGACAGTACCCCCCCCCCCCCCAAAGGTGCGGACTCCGGCCGCAAAAACCTGACTTCTTAGGGAGGGTCCGGGTGGGCATCTAGCCTCGGTGGAGGCTCCGGCTTCGGATGCCGTAAACTCCTCTCCTTTCCTGCATCCCCGTAGCACACCTGGTCCGGTCTGGACCCCGGCCCGATGCTTCCCCTCTCAGTCCTCCCACGATGCACCAAGCCCTGTTTGGACCCTGGTGTGGGAGCCCTCGACCCTGGAGAGGGGTTGACGTCTGGTTCCGGCTCGAACCCCGGTGGAGCAGATGGCTCCGGCATGGAGGAAGAGTAGACGACCGGACCCGGACTGGGCACCGGTGAAGTGGACTACTCTGGCACTGGAGTGGAGCCGCTGACTGGAGCTGAACTGGACCCCGGTGGAGCGGACTACTCTGGCACTGGACTGGAGCAGCTGACCGGAGCTGGACTAGGCACCAGTGGAGCGGACTGCTCTGTCACTGGAGTGGAGCAGCTGACCGGAGCTGAACTGGACCCCGGTGGAGCGGACTGCTCTGGCACTGGACTGGAGCCGTTGACCGGAGCTGAACTGGACCCCAGTGGAGCGGACTACTCTGGCACTGGACTGGAGCAGCTGATCGGAGTTGGACTGGCCACCGGTGGAGCAGACTGCTCTGGCACTGGAGTGGAGCAGCTGACCGGAGCTGGACTGGGCACCGGTGGAGCGGACTGCTCTGGCACTGGAGTGGAGCCGCTGACCGGAGCTGGACCAGGCACCGGTGGAGCGGACTGCTCTGGCACTGGAACGGGCCTTACCGGGCTGGGGACACGCACCACTGGTCTGGTGCGAGGAACAGGCACGGGCCGTACCGGGCTGGGAACACGCACCACTGGTTTGGTGCGAGGAGCAGGTACGGGGCGCACTGGGCTGGCGACACGCACCACTGGTTTGGTGCGAGGAGCAGGTACAGGCCGTACAGGACTGGAGACACGCACCACTGGTTTGGTGTGAGAAGGAGGTACGGGGCACACCAGGCTGGCGACACGCACCACTGGTTTGGTGCGAGGAGCAGGTACGGGCCGTACAGGACTGGAGACACGCACCACTGGTTTGGTGCGAGGAGCAGGAACGAGGCGCACCGGGTTGGCGACACGCACCACTGGTTTAGTGTGAGGAGCATTGACGGGCCGTACAGGACTGGAGACACGCACCACTGGTTTGGTGCGAGGAGCAGGTTCGGGGAGTACCGGGTTGGCGACACGCACCACTGGTTTGGTGCGTGGAGCAGGCACAGGCCGTACAGGACTGGAGACATGCACCACTGGTTTGGTGCGTGGAGCAGGCACAGGCCTTACCGGGCTGTGAAGTCGCACTGGCTACACAGTGCGTAGAGCCGGCGCAGGATATACTGGGCCGTGGAGGCGCACTGGAGGTCTGGAGCGTAGAGCTGGCACAACCCGTCCTGGCTGGATGCCCACTTCCGCACGGCACGTGTGTGGTGCTAGCACAGGACGCACTGGGCTGTGAAGGCGCACTGGCTACACAGTGCGTATCTCCGCATAACACAGAGCCTGAACGGTCACACGCTCCTTAGTGCGAAGGCGGGGAGTTGGCTCTGCTCTGAAACCTGGCTCCGCCAACCACCCAGTGTGCCCCCCCCCAATTTTTTTTCTTGGGGCTGCCTCTCAGGCTTCCTTCCTAATCGTGCACTTTGGAGTCGCCGTTTTTTCTCCCTCGCTGCCTCCGTCTGCTCCCAAGGAAGGCGATCCATACCAGCCTGGATCTCTTCCCACGTCCATGATCCCTTTCCATTTAATATCTCCTCCCATGTCCATGATGTCTGCTCCTCCTGGCCTCGCTGCTTGGTCCGTTGGTGGTGGGATCTTCTGTCATGATCGTTGTATAAAGGATCGGACCAAGGTGCAGCGTGGGATGCATACATGGTCGTTTATTATTATAAACACAGACAAAATAACAAAATCCAACAGAACGTGAAGTTCAAGAGGCTAAACATCCAACAAGCCAAACAGAAACAAGATCCCACAACTAAAGGTAGGCAAAATGGCTGTCTAAGTATGATCCCCAATCAGAGACAACGATCGACAGCTGCCTCTGATTGGGAACCACACCCGGCCAACATAGAAATATATAACCTAGATATGTCAACATTCACACCCTGACCAAACTAACTACAGAATAACAGGGTTCTCAAGGTCAGGGCGTGACACTTTTATTGAGGAGTGGCTTCCGTCTGGCCACTCTACCATAAATGCCTGATTGCTGGAGTGCTGCAGAGATGGTTGTCCTTCTGGAAGGTTCTCCCATCTCCACAGAGGAACTCTGGAGCTCTGTCAGAGTGACCATCGGGTTCTTGGTCACATCACTGATCAAGGTCCTTCTCCCCCGATTGCTCAGTTTGGTCGAGCGGCCAGCTCTAGGAAGAGTCTTGGTGGTTCCAAACTTCTTCCATTTAAGAATGATGGAGGCCACTGTGTTCTTGGGACCTTCCATGCTGCAGACATTTTTTGTAACCCTTCCCCAGATCTATGCCTCGACACAATCCTGTCTCAGAGCTCTACAGACAATTCTCTCGACCTCATGGCTTGGTTTTTGCTCTGACATGCACTGTCAACTGTGGGACGTTTGCCTTTCCAAATCATGTCAAATCAATTGAATTTACCACAGGTGGACACCAATCAAGTTGTAGAAACATCTGAAGGATGATCAATGGAAACAGGATGCACCTGAGCTCAACTTATGTAAGCTCAACTTATGTAAATAAGGTATTTCTGTTTTTTTATTTTTTATACATTTGCAAAAATTGATTAAAAACGTTTTTTTGCTTTATCATTATGGGGTATTGTGTGTAGATTGATGAGGGAAACAAACGAATTTAATCCATTTTAGAATAAGGCTGTAACGCAACAAATAAAATGTGGAAAAGGTCAAGGGGTCTGAATACTTTCTGAATGCACTCTCAATATATATACATGATGTATATATATTTATATTCCGGTCTCTGACATTGCTCGTTCTGATATCTCAGCATTTTTTATTTTAACAAATCTGGATTATGTGTGTATTGTGTTTTATGTATTTATTGCTAGGTATTACTGCACTGTTGGAGCTAGAAACACAAGCATTTCGCTGCACCTGCGATAACATTTGGAAATTCTATGTATTTTAATTCATTTTCGTTCCCACGTCCTGATCTATCTTGATCTATCTGACTACCTGTGTGGCTGTGCCTGACTGTTGATTATTGTTCGCTGTTCGTGACCTTGATTTTAAGCTTATTTTATTTTTCAAATGTTTTGAGAGTCATATTTACATAGTACAATTTTATATCCGTTTTTAAATGTGTTCGCTTTAGGATACTCGTTCCCGCGTCCTGATTTGAACTATGCCTATTCAGGCTACCTAGCCTACCTTAGCGGCTCCTGCCTCCTGCCACACTCCCGTAAAAAAAAAACTCCAATCTGGTGGCCGCTTTCTCTGCACTGGGCATGACTATAAAGAGGAAAGAACTCTCAGTCCTAGTGCTATGGTGCCAGTGTAACAGGTCAAAGAATTACAGATTTTTGCAACCGTTCATTTTCTATTTTTTATTTTATTTTGTGAGTTGATTTCAACAAAATATTGTATTGTTCAGCATTTTGTGTAGTTTACAGATATTGGGAGAGTTAGTTGTGTAAGTGCGCCCTCTAGAGTGTTGGTTTGGTTATATGCGGAGTTGTCTCATGCTTTTCTCAGTCTGCATTCTACTCGACTGAGAGAGGTATGTGTTCACTTCGGCGTGATATAAACTTGATATACCTGTTAAAACTAAAACACTTCAGTGCACATAGTAACTTGTATGTATATTATATGATGAGTGTACATACATTTAATCATGCTGTGTCGTGATTTTAGCTATTTTTGAGAGTTTGAGAAATTGCTAACTTAGCTAACCTCGTGTTTTGTTTAGCTGTAAGTTAGCGATCGTCATTCTATCCTCTTGTGTTGAAGCCCACGTTTCAGTTTTTTTTTTTATGTTAGGCGGATTCTGGTCGAGGGTAGAGTTTTGAACATTTTCTCTCCTTGATGTTGAACAGGTATGTATTCCCTATATCAGGTTAAAAATATGTGTTCATTTAAAATGTTTTCATGTATTGATTAGTGTTTAATGGCACTGAAAAGCTCAAATGTGAAGGATTACATGTTGCTTCGTGCATATTACTGTATGTATTACCTATTTGAAAGATGGTTTATGTCATGTTGCACAGTATTAATGTAAAGGCTAAAAGCTCAGAGTTTTTGGCAGAGATAACATGCAATATGACACATACATAAGATATACACCAGATGCGATGTTTATTTTCCAATTATGTTGTATTTTATTCCTTGGATTTTTGAATGTGATTATACTCAGTCTGCATTCTACTCGACTGAGAGAGGCGGATTCTGGTCGAGGGTAGAGTTTTGAACATTTTCTCTCCTTGATGTTGAACAGATTGAGAGAGTTGTACACAATAAAGTGCCTTCAAGTACGCCAGTGTCTTGTCTTCAGTGCACCGGAACACAACGCAGTAGTCGGCAACGAGCAGACCGCGCCGGCTACATTGGTGCCGTGACCCGGATATCTTCGCTTCAGATCATCGCCAGGGTGATCGCCGGTGGTTGCTGTGACGAGTAGGAACCTCTTCGGAACGTTGACAAGTATAAGGGCAAACATTAATGTGTAAATTGTAGCTCTTAATTGCTTACCTCAGCTACTTCTATCATTTTACTTTTATTTTTTCATATTCACATGTTCTGGTGATTCACATATCATTACCATAGTCTATTACAACTTTCTATTTAAAAATAAAAAATGACTGATGGTAAGGATGCGCAGACACCATTTAGTGTTGGAGATGCTGCAGGGGTAAGCCTGGGGAGGGGCAGGTTTATGAGTAGGGTGGAGAGCACGCCGGTTAGGGGTGCTGGTATACTAGGCAGACCTGTACTCTCGTCCACACGCTTACGCACTGATGAATATTCCCCCGCACCACACATGCGTAGCTTAAGAGATGCTCCAGACATTGCAAGCAGCGTTAGTTCAGTGGACCGTCCTGCATTTTCATACACTCACACCCAAACAGATGAACATTCTCCACGTCAGCCAGTGTCTAGTTCACATGTGAGTTCTGCAGACCTAGGGAGTCTCATCACACAGTTAGCTCATGAAATAGGAGAGAACATTGCTAGCCAATTACAGAGATCTGTTGGTAGTGCAGATAACCAAACCACTCCTATGCCTAGCCTGAACTTAGGATATGGACAGTCTGATTTGAACATGACAGGAGTAAAGTTAGTCATGAAGACAGATGTCAAAGAGCCGCCGTACTTCAGGGGTGATGGAACAGACAAACACACAGTGCATGAGTGGGAAGAGATTATGAGCGTTTACCTGAATAAGAGGGGTGTACACCCGCAAGAGCACTCCCAGGAGATAATGTCAAGACTAATGGGAAAGGCTAGAGACATTGTTAAAGTTACCCTGCGCAGTATGCCATCGCTGCAGCCAGCTGAGAACTCCAAGCTCGTCTTTGATATTCTGAAACAACATTTCAGTGAGTTAACCTATTCCTCTATGCCTTTAGCAGATTTCTATAACACACTTCCTCTGGCCGGAGAAAGTCCCATGGACTATTGGATACGCTTGAACAAGGCTGTGGATGTCGCAGATGAGTGTCTGAGAAGGCAGGGGCGAAACATTGAGGACCCCTCTCAAGAAGTCACAATGATGCTGGTGAAACACTGTCCCGACCCCGCTCTTGCAAGTGTCCTAAAGTGCAAAACAGCTGAAAAGTGGACAGCAAATGAGATTCAGGAACACCTCGTTGAACATCAGAGAGAGGCTAGAACAATGTGTCAAGCCAAATCTTATCGGCCAAAGAACATTGGTGCACATGCTCAGGCATTAACCACAGAGACAGTCGCTGCTGAAAACCCAACAGACCTTACTGGTTACCCAAAGGCAATGGGGCTTCCATCCTCTCCTCAGACAGAGAGCATCTGCATGCAGTCTCTCATTGGCTTGCTGAACCGTGTGCTAGAGCAGACGGCACACACAACAGCAGTCGTGCCACCAAGCAGGGGGCCAGCAGCTATTGTTCAGAGTAGATGTAAAGTCTGTCAGTCTGCCGAACACTCAACTACTGCACACTGTAGACAGGCGAACCTCTGTATGGGCTGTTACAAGCCCGGCCACTGGAAGAGAGAATGCCAACAGCGCCGGCCAAGAATTAACGCTCAGCCACAGTTAGCGCACACACCACCTAACTCTGAGCAAGGTGGAGCCAGTTTAAACTAGATAGCTCACATACGGAAAGGGGATGTGTGAGCGTTGAAGATTCAACCCTTGAAGAAAGTGAAGAATTGAAGGAGATGTATGTCAATGTCTGTAAAGCAATGTCTGATAATTGCACGGTAATTGTTCAGAATATTCACCGAGTTGAGACGTTCAGTGAGTTATTTCACGCACCGGTGACAGTTAATGGCTGTGCTCAGTTGCAAGGGCTCCTCGATACAGGCTCAATGACCTGCACGATAAGTGAAGAGGCAGAGCAGAGACTACTATCGGATAGCGTCTTGACCCCACATCAAGAACTCTCACAGCATATCATCCTTGTTGGCTGTGGAGGAGTACAAGTGCGCCCCAAGTGCATGTATGACATGGAACTAAGTCTGTATGGGGTAAAGTGCATGGTCCCAGTTCTGGTGATCACTGGTCAGAAAGACGACATAATAGTAGGCACCAACATGTTGAAACGTGTACTGCATCAGCTGAAAAACGAGAACAGTTATTGGACACTTATCTCGAGCAACACAAAAGGGTCTCCAGATGGCGAACAGTTTCTAGAAATGATGACCAGTCTCACAAGATGGAGGGATGAAGATGTCCCAGGAAAAGTAGGGACAGTGAAGCTAACTCAGGCGGTGACTCTCCTTCCCAAACAAGAGTACCTGCTGTGGGGAAGACTGCCAAGTAATATGCCCAAGTCACCTGGGAGTACAGTTATGGTGGAGCCTACAACCTCCAGGTGTGTGCCTCGGGGTATTATGGTGGGGAGAGTGGTAACACCGCTATGGGGAGATGGCTGGACTCCCATGAAAATCACTATCTCAGACAAACCACTCACACTGAAAAGGAACAGCAAGCTTGCGGACGTCTCTACTTGTGTTGCAGCTGAAGATCTCACACTGTTCCAGGGTTCCTGTCAGAGTGATGCTGGCTCTGTTAAAGTGACTCATGTGAAACAGGACGACAACGGTGACCTGAAAGACAGACTGCAGAAGTCTGGTCTAGAAAATGTCGACATTGATCATTGTGAAGCGAGCCCCTCCACCAAGCTCCAACTTGTGACATTGCTGGAGAAATATCAGGATATATTTTCAAAGCATCATCTTGACTGTGGAGAAGCCAAGGGCTTTGCCCATAGGATCCGCCTCACTGACGACCGTCCCTTCCGTCTTTCATATCGCAGAGTGCCGCCAGCCCACTATCAAAAGCTGCGCCAAGTTCTCACCGAGATGGAGGAACAGGAAATCATACGGAAATCAATGAGTGAATATGCTTCTCCACTCGTGATGGTTTGGAAGACAAATGGCGACCTCCGGATATGCACAGACTTCCGATGGCTGAATGCAAGAACTATCAAGGATGCTCATCCTTTGCCCCATCAATCGGACTGCTTGGCTGCCCTTGGCGGTAATGCTGTCTTCAGCACCATGGACCTCACGTCTGGATTTTATAACTTGCCCATGCATGAGGAGGACAAAAAGTATACCGCCTTCACAACACCATTAGGCCTGCACGAGTATAACAGAATGCCACAGGGGCTTTGCAACAGTCCAGCGTCCTTCATGAGGATGATGCTGAGTATCTTTGGTGATCTTAACTTCAGCAGTCTCTTGTGCTACCTAGATGATCTCTTGATATTTGCCCCCAATGAACAGCAGGCCCTCAGCAGATTAGAGGTTGTTTTCCAGAGGCTACGGGAGCACAATCTAAAGTTGAGTCCAAAAAAATGCCATCTGTTGCGGAGATCTGTGAAGTTTCTCGGATACATCGTTGACAGTGACGGTGTTGCTGTTGACCCAGAGAAGGTCGAGGTCATCACCAAAATGTCAAAGAGGGACTTGATGGAAGATGATGGCTGCACTCCTTCAGTTCACAGAGTGAAGTCGTTCCTGGGGATGGTATTTTATTACCAACACTACATACCAAATTGCTCCTCCATCGCAAAACCCCTGTTTTCTCTCACAGCTGGCCAGAAACGGAGAGGAAAGGCCGGGAAGTACAGTCAGAATGCGGGAGTCTACAGAAAGCTCAAACCTGCGGATTGCACCCTTGACTGCGATTCCGCTTTCGCCTGCCTTAAGGGGAAGCTCCTGAATTGTGTGGTCCTTAGCCATCCAGACTTTTCTAAGCCCTTGGTTCTGTCCATTGATGCGTCTCTTGATGGCCTTGGGGCAGTTCTGTCCCAGATACCAGAAGGAGAAACGAAGGCACGCCCGATCGCCTTTGCCAGCAAGACCCTCACTGGCTCACAAAAGAGGTATCCTGCTCACCGACTGGAGTTCTTGGCGCTCAAATGGAGTGTTTGTGAAAAATTCTGCCACTGGTTGAAAGGCCACACTTTTACAGTGTGGACCGACAATAATCCTTTGACCTACAGTGAGGGAAAAAAGTATTTGATCCCCTGCTGATTTTTTACGTTTGCCCACTGACAAAGACATGATCAGTCTATCATTTTAATGGTAGGTTTATTTGAACAGTGAGAGACAGAATAACAACAAAAAAATCCAGAAGAATGCATGTCAAAAATCTTATAAATTGATTTGCATTTTAATGAGGGAAATAAGTATTTGACCCCTCTGCAAAACATGACTTAGTACTTGGTGGCAAAACCTTTGTTGGCAATCACAGAGGTCAGACGTTTCTTGTAGTTGGCCACTAGGTTTGCACACATCTCAGGAGGGATTTTGTCCCACTCCACTTTGCAGATCTTCTCCAAGTCATTAAGGTTTCGAGGCTGACGTTTGGCAACTCGAACCTTCAGCTCCCTCCACAGATTTTCTATGGGATTAAGGTCTGGAGACTGGCTAGGCCACTCCAGGACCTTAATGTGCTTCTTCTTGAGCCACTCCTTTGTTGACTTGGCCGTGTGTTTTGGGTCATTGTCATGCTGGAATACCCATCCACGACCCATTTTCAATGCCCTGGCTGAGGGAAGGAGGTTCTCACCCAAGATTTGACGGTACATGGCCCCGTCCATCGTCCCTTTGATGCGGTGAAGTTGTCCTGTCCCCTTAGCAGAAAAACACCCCCAAAGCATAATGTTTCCACCTCCATGTTTGACGGTGGGGATGGTGTTCTTGGGGTCATAGGCAGCATTCCTTCTCCTGCAAACACAGCAAGTTGAGTTGATGCCAAAGAGCTCAATTTTGGTCTCATCTGACCACAACACTTTCACCCAGTTCTCCTCTGAATCATTCAGATGTTCATTGGCAAACTTCAGGCGGGCCTGTATATGTGCTTTCTTTAGCAGGGGGACCTTGCGGGCGCTGCAGGATTTCAGTCCTTCACGGCGTAGTGTGTTACCAATTGTTTTCTTGGTGACTATGGTCCCAGCTGCCTTGAGATCATTGACAAGATCCTCCCGTCTAGTTCTGGGCTGATTCCTCACCGTTCTCATGATCATTGCAACTCCACGAGGTGAGATCTTGCATGGAGCCCCAGGCCGAGGGAGATTGACAGTTATTTTGTGTTTCTTCCATTTGAGAATAATCACACCAACTGTTGTCACCTTCTCACCAAGCTGCTTGGCGATGGTCTTGTAGCCCATTCCAGCCTTGTGTAGGTCTACAATCTTGTCCCTGACATCCTTGGAGAGCTCTTTGGTCTTGGCCATGGTGGAGAGTTTGGAATCTGATTGATTGATTGCTTCTGTGGACAGGTGTCTTTTATACAGGTAACAAGCTGAGATTAGGACCACTCCCGTTAAGAGTTTGCTCCTAATCTCATCTCGTTACCTTTATAAAAGACACCTGGGAGCCAGAAATCCTTCTGATTGAGAGGGGGTCAAATACTTATTTCCCTCATTAAAATGCAAATCAATTTATAACATTTTTGACATGCGTTTTTCTTGATTTTTTTGTTGTTATTCTGTCTCTCACTGTTCAAATAAACCTACCATTAAAATCATAGCCTGATCATTTCTTTGTCAGTGGGCAAACATACAAAATCAGCAGGGGATCAAATACTTTTTTCCTTCACTGTATATAATGACCAAACCAAAACTTGACGCTTGCGAACAGAGGTGGGTGGCAAAGCTTTCCCCATACACCTTCAGTATCAAACACATTCCTGGGGTAAAGAACATTGTGGCAGATGCCCTGAGTAGAGATCTGTTTGCTAAATCAGTGAGCCAAAGGTTGATCAGCTATGAAAGTCTTTTGGCCGAGGCGGAGGCAACCAAAGAGGAGAAAGTCCAAGATCTCTTCCGGAGTAAGACCCAGTGTCTCCAGGCACATGATGCAGGGTGCTGTGTAACTATGGACCCCACTCAAGACAGGCTGGCCGGCAGTCAAGAACCCTCTCATGTGAAATCTGCTTGTGAAGCTCATGTAGAGTGGGAAAGGGGAGCAGAGATAAGAGCAACACAGTTTCTCAATGTTCTTCCCCAGGCGGTGCCCTCAGAACAAGACACACTTCCAGCCCTCTCCATCGGCGAGCTGAGGCACAGCCAGGAAATAGAGCCAGTTATCAGGGAAGTCCTGCCACTCATTCAGAGGGGTGAGCCACCACCTAGGCGAGGGAGGAGGAGGTTAGCTCTTACGACCCAGACACTGTGCAAGCAGTGGCATCATCTAAAAGTCCAGGACGGAGTCCTATATAGGGTAACCAAAGACCCATTAAGCAGAGAGAAGAGGTATCAGTTTGTGCTGCCTGCTAGCTTGAAGGCCAAAGCTCTCGCTGGTGTGCATGATTTCGCTGGGCATCAAGGGCAGGCTAGAACAACACACCTCGCCCGACAGCGTTTCTTCTGGCCGCAAATGGGAAGAGACATCAAGGAATATGTGAAATGCTGCCAACGCTGTATCCTTGCAAAGACCCCTGAACCAGCTGCCCGAGCTCCCTTGGAGAGCATTCGCACTTCGGCACCCATGGAGCTGGTGTGCATTGATTTTTGGAGTGCTGAGGACTGTAAGCAAAGATCTGTCGATGTGTTAGTCATAACAGACCACTTTACAAAGTTGGCTCATGCCTTTCCCTGCATAAACCAAACTGCAAAGCAAATAGCAAAGAAGTTATGGGATAACGTATTCTGCATCTACGGTTTCCCAGAGCGAATACATTCTGATCAAGGGGCCAATTTTGAAAGCAAACTCATAGCTGAACTCCTCAGCCTCACAGGGATTATGAAAACACACACAACAGCATACCATCCCATGGGAAATGGGCAAACCGAAAGGTTCAATAGGACACTTGGCAGTATGTTGCGTGCCCCTACCCCTGACAGCTAAGCAACACTGGGTCCAACAGATACAGACTTTGACTTTTGCGTATAATGCCACCACTCATGAAACAACTGGATATCCTCCATTCTATTTGATGTATGGTCGAGTCCCCAGACTCCCAGTAGACATGGTCTTCAAACAAGTCTTGAGGGATCCAGTCGTGGTGAATTATAAGACCTATGCAGAGAAACTGATGGCGAACCTCCATGTGGCTGCCGACATAGCTCAGCAGCATGCGAGGAAAGGACAGCAACATCAAGCTGATGGCTACAACAAGAGAGTTCGTGGAACCCACTTGAACGTTGGCGACCGAGTTTTGTTAGCTAATAAAGCAGAGAGAGGGAAGAGGAAGTTAGCGGATAAGTGGGAAGCCACTATGTATACCATCATAGACCGGAACCCTCAGACTCACGTTTACAAAGTCAGAGACGAAAGTGGGAAAACAAAAGTTGTTCATCGGAATTTGATGTTGGACGTGAGCTTCTTGCCCATGCCAGAACTAAGCGATGAAGAGATGAATGGAGCTGCCTCGGATGTAGCCAGTGAGTTTCAGCCTCCTTCTGTTGATGCTTTGAGTGGCCTAGCAGTAGATGCTTCTGAGGACCGTACATGTTCGTGGTTAAACGCATCCTCTGACTCTGAGTCTATTGGAGAAGCTGATGAGTCTGAGATGGAGAATGAGATGCCCCACTCTCTGTCCAGGAAGTCTGTTCAACTGACACCCACGAGAGCCCAGTCTAAAGAGGTCAGAGGCCAAGGGGAAAATGAATACTCACCTGTGAGAGATTCCAGTGACCCCCCTGATTTGCACATGACTGACACTGACTCTGTTGCCCCAATTGATGTTCCTGACTTAGATGAGACAGGGTCTTCGGACGTCAATTCACCTGTTACACTGACTGATAGTCAGATACCCCCCCAAGTACAAGGGTTTGAAAGTCAAGTTGTCAGAACACGTACTGGCAGGGTTGTTAAGGCAGTCGATCGCTTGATAGAGAACATGGTGCAAAAACCACTCACCAAGGGTTTTGTTACAGGAGTCAGAAGGTCACTGTCTTTCCGTTCTTTATTTTAGATACATTTTTGAGATTAAGATATTTTTCTTTATTACCAGTAGTATGACCTGGGTCATGAGATGTTCATATTGGAGGGAAAGTGTTCCAAGATCTCATATGGTGTATAAGGCATCATATTCACTAGAAGGGGCAGTAGCCTGATCAACTGCTGTTTTCTTTTAACTTACTTTGTAAGTAGCTTTATGCGCTGTATATGGGAAATGGAGTCCCAGGGCTATCTTGGACCAAGTGGACAAGAGTTTTATTCTATATGTTTTTGGTTATTTTCCACCCTCGACGTGCGAAAGATTTTTGTGAAATTAAAGAGGGGTGAATGTAACAGGTCAAAGAATTACAGATTTTTGCAACCGTTCATTTTCTATTTTTTATTTATTTTGTGAGTTGATTTCACCAAAATATTGTATTGTTCAGCATTTCGTGTAGTTTACAGATATTGGGAGAGTTAGTTGTGTAAGTGCGCCCTCTAGAGTGTTGGTTTGGTTATATGCGGAGTTGTCTCATGCTTTTCTCAGTCTGCATTCTACTCGACTGAGAGAGGTATGTGTTCACTTCGGCGTGATATAAACTTGATATACCTGTTAAAACTAAAACGTTTCAGTGCACATAGTAACTTGTATGTATATTATATGATGAGTGTACATACATTTAATCAAGCTGTGTCGTGAATTTAGCTATTTTTGAGAGTTTGAGAAATTGCTAACTTAGCTAACCTCGTGTTTTGTTTAGCTGTAAGTTAGCGATCGTCATTCTATCCTCTTGTGTTGAAGCCCACGTTTCAGTTTTTTTTTATGTTAGGCGGATTCTGGTCGAGGGTAGAGTTTTGAACATTTTCTCTCCTTGATGTTGAACAGATTGAGAGAGTTGTACACAATAAAGTGCCTTCAAGTACGCCAGTGTCTTGTCTTCAGTGCACCGGAACACAACGCAGTAGTCGGCAACGAGCAGACCGCGCCGGCTACACCAGTGGGTCCCGAACTGAGAGAATGGCGAGCGATAGGCCTACATACGGTAGGCTACCATAAGTGCATCTGTGTTCTAGCTCTGGCCCGAAATGACCTAGGCTAGAACGGCCTGGTTTGGTAGGCTATTCAGTGCTCTAACTGCAAGCTATGTTTGTCTTCGTGTCATGACCATGAATGTTCTGCTGAAATGTAGCCTAGTCGTAGCATCATGAGGCTTCATAATTCAAGTTTTAAATGTCTGTCCAGTGGTGGGCATATTAATTGTGTCAGTAGTTTCAATTCAACCTTTAGAAATGCTTTGGCTGGAATTTAATTGAATATAAAAAGTCCTCATCAGTCTGGTAATATCCTAATAATAAAAACTACGGTAAATCAAAATTAAATCAACGCTGCAGCGTCCATAATTGATGAGTCAATCCAAGTAGATGAGTCCTCATATCTGCTGACATCTACATTTACATTTTAGTCATTTAGCAGACGCTCTTATCCAGAGCGATTTACAGTTAGTGAGTGCATACATTTTTCATACTGGCCCCCGTGGGAAACTAACCCACAACCCTGGCGTTGCAAGCGCCATGCTCTACCAACTGAGCTACAACGGACCTACATCTAGTGTCCATAATCGAGCACTGGACCACTTGACTCATTACCTTATTATACCAGATGCAAAATGTATTGTTTTTTAATATTCCTCCTTGCAAATTCAAGTATTTAATTATTCTTTAGCTTCAAATGCTTTTCAATTATTCAAAACTCTTTGGCATACAATGAGAGTCCTATAATTTATTTGTGTGATAGCATTGTAATGATGATACCATATTAGTGGTAGATACAGTAGCTGTTGACTATTATGTTTAGCATGGGTTGTGTTTTATGCACGGGTTTCAGTTTTAAGGACATTTCTCACTGACTCAAACATAGATTTTTTAAAAGCTAAAACAAGCCTACCGGTATGTTTGGTTTGTCAATTAATAGCCTAAAACATCCAGAAATCCATATTTGAAGCTGTTGAAATGGCCTCTCACATGTTTATTTCTGTTTAATTTTTAAAGGCTTATGTCTGCGAGGCAGCAGTGTTGTGTCTGTAGTGTTTTCTATGCACTAACAAATAATCCAACATCCACCATTATGTAACTCCCCGGAAAACAGATATTAATAATCTCAGCATGCTATAGTGACATCATCAGTGGCTTCTGACCATGGCCAGAGCCCAGAGCTTTTGGGAAAACATGCGGACGGCACTGCCATGGTAGGTCATTCCGAAGATCAGTGGGGGATTCATAATTAATATGCAATGTTACATTGATTATATGGACTTCGTGCAGTCTGAGAGGACACACAATTGGGTCTGTAAGAGCAGTTTTGAGTGTCCCTGTGGTTGTATTTGATTGTAGTGTGTGTGTGTATGTGGGTGTGTGTGTTTGTGATACACAGGAGACAATGGGTGGTCAGAAAGAGCAGAAGGCTTGTTCTGAAGTGGAGAAACTACTGAGACCGTTCCAGTCCCAGAAGGAAGTGCTGTGGAGCCAGAGACAGTGGTCAGACACAACTAATACCAACTCCACCCACATAAGGGACAAGGTGAGTGGATCCTTCTCTACTGACTGAGGTGGTGTATTTCTCCAGGTTGTAAGGTTTGATTATGCCAATATCTTTATGTGGCGATATTACACAGAAGTTATGGTTATTGTCACAGTCTGGTAGCTTACAAAATGGAGCATGCTGCAAAAAAGCGTTGGTTTTATCAAGTGGGAAGTTGTAGTGTGTCTTTAAAGGATTAGTAGTTGATGATGCTGCGATTAGGATTTGACCTCACCCTGCACCATTCAGTCCCAAGGCTCTCCCAAAGCACTCACCATTCAGTCCCAAAGCTCTCCCAAAGCGCTCACCATTCACTCCCAAAGCGCTCACCATTCACTCCCAAAGCGCTCACCATTCACCCCCAAAGCTCTCCCAAAGTGCTCACCATTCACTCCCAAAGCTCTCACCATTCACTCCCAAAGCTCTACCAAAGCTCTCACCATTCACTCCCAAAGCTCTACCAAAGCGATCACCATTCACTCCCAAAGCTCTCCCAAAGCGCTCACCATTCAGTCCCAAAGCTCTCCCAAAACACTCACCATTCAGTCCCAAAGCTCTCCCAAAGTGCTCACCATTCACTCCCAAAGTGCTTACCATTCACTCCCAAAGCTCTCCCAAAGTGCTCACCATTCACTCCCAAAGCGCTTACCATTCACTCCCAAAGCTCTCCCAAAGCGCTAACCATTCAGTCTCAAAGCTCTCTCAAAACGCTCACCATTCAGTCCCAAAACTCTCTCAAAGCGCTCACCATTCAGTCCAAAAGCTCTCCCAAAGCGCTCACCGTTCAGTCCAAAAGCTCTCCCAAAGTGTTCACCATTCAGTCCCAAAGCTCTCCCAAAGTGTTCACCATTCAGTCTGTGATGTCACGAGAGGCTACACAGCTTTCAGCGGGATTGCTCAAGTAGTGCAAGGAGACCAGGTTCAACCAAAACAAGGATTTTATTAAAGGTCTGGGGAAACTAACGAAAGTATAACACAATACTGTTCTCTGGTGGCTCTTAAGGGTTAACAGTTCAGGGATGTCTCTTCCACATCCAAAATCATAACTCTCCCTTGCTCAAATAACTTTTCCCCAGTCTTACTGTCTTCCACGTTGCAGCTAGTGGCCAACCCAGCAAAACGTCCTTCCAAATGTCCCACACGTATTTCCACAGGTGTATATATCCAAAGGTGAGTATTTCCCAAAGGTAAGTATCTCCAAATCCTTATATTCCTCATGGAAGTGGACGTGCAGCACTCTTGTCCTCCAGAGAGCCCCGCTTGGAGACCGTGTCTCTTCCCTTCAACAAACCTTCAGCCCATCAGCTCCTCATTTGTTCCAGCTGCGTGGGAAGATTGGCCATAGAGGGGTGGAGTTCCCGACCATACCAGCAGATGGAGCCATAGCTGTCTGGGTTTGCAGCCACCTCAGGGGGATGTAACGTCCCTCCAGGACACAGCCTCTCGTGACATCACACATCCCCCTCCTCGGGACCGACGTCCTCGTCGGGGTAAAGGCAGCGAAGAAGGCATCACGCCGGGAGAGGGCGTCCGCATCGCCGTGGTGCTTGCCAGACTGCTCTCTCTTCAACTCCTCCAACTCTAGGACCAGGGACTCCGCCTCCTGTTGTCTCTCCTTGAGTTTCTTACTGAACGTATCAGCCTTGGTTTTAGCAGAGTTTAGCTTCTGTTGAGCAGCTTTCAGTTCCTTCTCTCTCTCTGCCTCCGCATTCTTCATCTTGTTCTCCAACACCTTGTACTTCTCCTCTGCCTTCTTCTGGACCTCCTTACTACTGCGCAGGGTCTCCTCACACTCCTCGATGGTCCTGCGCAGCCTCTCCAGCTCCTCCTGTTGCTTAGGGAAGGAGCTCTGTTGGAGTTTAGCCTGGAGGATATCTAACTCTTCTGTCTTCATGTCTAACTGTTGCTTTAACAAACGATACCTCTCAGCGGTCCCCTTCAGACCCGACAGTTCTTTGTCCAGATTCTGTAGCTCCGTCTCTGTGTCGGTCTGGGCACCTGCCATCCCTATCAGAGCCCGGGTGGGAGTGAGTAACTCGGAGGATTGCACCGGAGCCTTCCCAGGATGAGTCTTGCCTCTCCGTTTCCGAGGTACTCGGGTTATCCTCTCCTGAGACTCTCTCCAGAGTGGGTAAAAGGCTGGGCAGTCTCGTCCAATTAGGACAGGGACGGGGAGGGAATCAACCACCCCCCGCCGTCGTGTGTATGGTTCCCCGTGTGCTGGTCATT
This sequence comes from Coregonus clupeaformis, assembly GCF_020615455.1. Classification (NCBI taxonomy): domain Eukaryota; kingdom Metazoa; phylum Chordata; class Actinopteri; order Salmoniformes; family Salmonidae; genus Coregonus; species Coregonus clupeaformis. The sequence goes on along the minus strand of NC_059207.1, from coordinate 38,730,686 downwards.
GTAAGTTCAGTAATGGGGTATTCTCTGGTGTCCCCATGGACACAGGAAACTGGGAGGACTTTCCCCGGGGTCAGACACGTTGGGCCCACCAAATCCTTACGCACCAGGGTGGCCCGGCTACCAGAATCCAGTAAGGCCTCCACATCATGGTGATTCACAGTTACCGGGCAGGTGGGGGTCGATCTGGGCCGCCATCTACGACTCCCAAGAGCGAGGCAAAACGGTGTGTGGGTGCTGAGCTGGAGGACTCCGCAGTGGGCATAGGTTCATCGGCTGGTTTCCCACACTGCCAGGAGATATGTCCCATCTCCCCACACCGGTAACACTGTCGAGTTTCCCCCTCCTGGTGTACTCTTCTTGGACCCGCCTGGTTTCTGGCTCCCCCTGGAGCCGGGATAAGTCCTGACGTGGCTGGGTTCGAGACCTTGGGGGTCCTTTGGACGGGTTCTTCCCATTTGTGGTGGGGCCGCCCTCCTGGGGTCTTTTCGGGAAGCATTCAGCATCTCCGCTGTGGCCTGGTACTTTTCCACAGCTTCCACGGTCAGATCAGCCGTGGTCAAGGCCTGTTGACTGATGAACCGTTTTGCCTCATAAGGCAGGGCGCGTAGGTAACGATCCACCACAACGGCCTCCACCACCGCCGCTGCTGTATTCCTCTGCGGATCCAGCCATTTCCTTGCGATTCGGACAAGTTCATGCATCTGCGCCCGAGGAGGTTGGTCTGGTTGGAAGGTCCAGCTGTGAAAGCGCTGGGCCATACCAAACTTTGTGAGTCCATATCTGCTGAGGATCTCAGACTTCAGGGCATCATAGTCAGTAACCTGGTCAGGGCCCAGGTCCCGGACAGCATTCAGCGATTCCCCGGTTAGAAAGGGGGGCTAACAGACCAACCCACTGTTGCTTGGGCCAGGCTTCCCTAGTGGCCGTGGCCTCAAATGCATGCAGGTATGCCTCAATGTCATCGGTAGCTCCCATCTTAGATATAAAGTCACTTGCCTTTATTGGGCGGGTATTTTGGACCACCCTCTGTCTCTGCAACTGCAATTCCTCTGCCTTCAGAAGGTTGGCTTTCTTTTGCTCCTCCAAGAGAGCCACGTTTGCTTGCATCTGGGCTTGCTGGCCAGCAACAAGGGCTTTCAATATGTCCTCCATTTCAGTCGGTGGGGAGCCTACGGCCAACTTGGAAAACTGGGTGATCAAACCTTCGGTATCCTCCTCTGACATGCACTATTAACGCTTGAGCGTGCCCGTATTCTCCACCATCTGTGATGTCACGAGAGGCTACACAGCTTTCAGCGGGATTGCTCAAGTAGTGCAAGGAGACCAGGTTCAACCAAAACAAGGATTTTATTAAAGGTCTGGGGAAACTAACGAAAGTATAACACAATACTGTTCTCTGGTGGCTCTTAAGGGTTAACAGTTCAGGGATGTCTCTTCCACATCCAAAATCATAACTCTCCCTTGCTCAAATAACTTTTCCCCAGTCTTACTGTCTTCCACGTTGCAGCTAGTGGCCAACCCAGCAAAACGTCCTTCCAAATGTCCCACACGTATTTCCACAGGTGTATATATCCAAAGGTGAGTATTTCCCAAAGGTAAGTATCTCCAAATCCTTATATTCCTCATGGAAGTGGACGTGCAGCACTCTTGTCCTCCAGAGAGCCCCGCTTGGAGACCGTGTCTCTTCCCTTCAACAAACCTTCAGCCCATCAGCTCCTCATTTGTTCCAGCTGCGTGGGAAGATTGGCCATAGAGGGGTGGAGTTCCCGACCATACCAGCAGATGGAGCCATAGCTGTCTGGGTTTGCAGCCACCTCAGGGGGATGTAACGTCCCTCCAGGACACAGCCTCTCGTGACATCACAAGTCCAAAAGCTCTCCCAAAGCGCTCACCATTCACTCCCAAAGCGCTCACCATTCACTCCCAAAGCTCTCACCATTCACTCCCAAAGCTCTCCCAAAGTGTTCACCATTCACTCCCAAAGCGCTCACCATTCACTCCCAAAGCGCTCACCATTCACTCCCAAAGCTCTCCCAAAGTGTTCACCATTCACTCCCAAAGCTCTCACCATTCACTCCCAAAGCTCTACCAAAGCGATCACCATTCACTCCCAAAGCTCTCCCAAAGCGCTCACAATTCAGTCCCAAAGCTCTCCCAAAACACTCACCATTCAGTCCCAAAGCTCTCCCAAAGTGCTCACCATTCACTCCCAAAGTGCTTACCATTCACTCCCAAAGCTCTCCCAAAGTGCTCACCATTCACTCCCAACGCGCTTACCATTCACTCCCAAAGCTCTCCCAAAGCGCTAACCATTCAGTCCCAAAGCTCTCCCAAAACGCTCACCATTCAGTCCCAAAGCTCTCCCAAAGCGCTCACCATTCAGTCCCAAAGCTCTCCCAAAGCGCTCACCATTCACTCCCAAAGCCTCCCAATGCACTCATCATTCACTCCCAAAGCTCTCCCAAAGCACTCACCATTCACTCCCAAAGCTCTCCCAAAGCGCTCACCATTCAGTCCAAAAGCTCTCCCAAAGCTCTCCCAAAGCACTCACCATTCACTCCCAAAGCTCTCCCAAAGCGCTCACCATTCAGTTCAAAAGCTCTCCCAAAGCGCTCACCATTCAGTCCCAAAGCTCTCCCAAAGCGCTCACCATTCAGTCCAAAAGCTCTCCCAAAGCGCTCACCGTTCAGTCCAAAAGCTCTCCCAAAGTGTTCACCATTCAGTCCCAAAGCTCTCCCAATGCGCTCACCATTCAGTCCAAAAGCTCTCCCAAAGCGCTCACCGTTCAGTCCAAAAGCTCTCCCAAAGTGCTCACCATTCAGTCCCAAAGCTCAACAGTGCAGGGTCATTACTATCCATGGATTTTAATTGTACAGTTTATGAATCAACCAAGATGAGTTTAATTGTATTCATTTACAGCAGCAATACTCAGTTCTATACAGTATAATAGAGTATATATATATATATATATTTTTTTTTTTTTTTTTTTACAATAACTAACTTGATATGATATACTTTGAAAGTGTAGTACTATAATTATATAACTTTTTATTTGTATATGCATTTCTTAAAACAAAACATTATAGCTTCCCTTACAGAACCCAAAGGTAGAAACATCTTTAGCGGTCTTCCTTAGCAGCTAAAGTGGCCTAACAGATCAATAGAAAGGGCCTTGTCCAAGGTCCCACTTTGGAGCACTCAGAGACATTCACAGAGAAATTAGCTCTGTTTCTCCTCTTTGACCCTTTATTCTGACGTTGTGGTCTAAAGTGGGCTTTTAGCCCACAGGTCGCTCCCAGGGCTGACATGAACTTTAAAAGCAAGCAGCAGTTTGACCCACATGGCTTTGATCTGCAGCATGAAGGCAGACATCCTCACTACCTCTCCAGTCTAAGCCACATGGGGACTTCTATTCTATAATTGTTCTTTCTCTCATAACTGCATATTATCTCATATTTGTGCTGATGTGTTAGGGTATGGTGGCGTCGGGATCCAAGCAGTTTTTTTAAAATGCAGAGCTATTACACAGTCATTGTTTGTTTATGTGTCTGTAATTTATCAAACAGGTAGGATTTTTCTTTTTTCTTGCCAAGTATTAAATTAATTTGCCAAGATAGAGACGATGAAAGGGGAAATATTAAAATGTTGGATTGGAGGTGGCCTGGCCTGTAATGTGTATTGTAATGATCAGGTGTGTGTCTGCCTGCAGCTCATAGCCAGTGCTGAGCTCCTCCTTGCGTGTTTGCACTGAGAGTAGAGGACATGGGCGGGGAGCATTTGACATCAATCGCGTGTGATCTAGTGCCAGAGCGTTAAGCAGCAGTTGTGCAATGGAGGCTCTCAATTGGGATTGCAGAGAGGGTCCCGCTGGAAGGGGAGGGAGGACACAAAACAGAGAGAAAAAAAGAGCTGCTGTGGTTGCTAGGCAGCCAAGCAGAGGAGAGCATATCAGTTTTGGGTTCTGTTTATTCGCTCCCTCCCTCTCCAGAGTGCACTACCACAGCCATCCAGAGGGAGCAGCCTCTGCATGTGTTTTTTCCCCCTCTTTCCTCTATCTCCCAATAGGGGAAAAACCCAGGACGACACGAATAATCCCCTTTAATACCCATCTGCGTTTGATTTCCCAATCTAGGATTGGATGAGCAATGTTCTTGCCAATGTTTGGCGTAGCTGATTGGTCGTGCCCACTGTGCAATGAGAGAGGGTTTGTTGGGTTGGGCCTAGGGGGATCCTCTTTAGCATAATGACCCATGAGGAGGCTGAGCAGAGTCCCAGAGTCAGCTTGCAAAAAGAATCCAAGAAGCACTGCTACAGAGCAGGGAGGAAGGAGAAGGGGAGGCCACAGCCAAACAGAACCTAATTTGACCTTGTCCGCTTTAATCATGGCTTCTCATCAGCTGTGGGGAGATGGGCTGGCGGTGTGTTGGGAGAAGGTACTAGAAGGGCATATGGACATATCCATTCTCTGTAATTGGTGAGAGTGAAGACGAAGAGAGAAAAAGAACAACAGTGATTTAAGGCAGAGACTGAAAGAGCCCTCCTGGAGAGAGCGCTGCTTCAGTGCTGCCGTGTACTGCACTCACGGCCTCTGCACCCCTGCGTGCCTGTGTCTGTGTGAGTAAGCGTGTGAGAGAGAGCGAGAGAGAGAGGGGGGAGAGGGGAGTGTGTGTGTGCTTGCTGCACAACCACAGTAGTGTGAGCTGAATTATGCTCTCTGGCTGTCTCTCTCCGCGCTGATGAACCATTTTAAACAGCAGCGGACACACACAGCCCCGACCAACCAACCGCTTCCCTGCCACGGTCATCGTCCTGGTTCTACCGCCAGCTGATGGTCTGACACAGTAGGACACTGCTGCCTCTGCACCGCTCCTACAACAGGGAAATGCAGAGACAGGACTGCTGCTCGTGAGGTACTGTCAAACCCCCTCTGTTTTTCTGTACAGGCTGCACTGTACTGTCTTTTTTCTACGGCTGCTGATGCTGCTGCTGCAGAAGCACTGTGCTGCTGGGGGAGTGATGATCATAACATACCTCTGAGTCACAGCTCAGCTGCTCTGCAGTTCTCTACATGGATCTCTCTCTGCTGTACGTGGAGCTGAGAAGGAGAATGCAGAATATTCCAGCAGGACCAGACAGAGAATGCCAGCAGCCAGAGGACATACAGTAGAATAGCTTTAGCATGTAGGAGAGGATCTGGAAGTATGTTGTATAGGAATCCTGTGCTCTAGAGTTGAAATGATTGGAGGACATTAGTATTTGTGTAGTGTGGTTGTGAAGACTTTAGGGACTGTAGTGTGTTTGGGGAATGGTCAATAAGAAGCCAAACTAAGGTATTTGTGCTAGTAATGTTTCATGCTAATACTGTATGCTAAGGAAGACACATTGTGCTGGTGTGCTGGGGAAGTTGATAATTAGGGGGCTTTATGTATTAGAAGGGGAAAGGTATCATTAGGGAACATAGATGATATGAATAGGGAAACCTGTGTAAATGTGTAGGTGGAATTAATATGGTAATTAGGGGAAAGCCTATTGGTCTGTTTTAATGGATGATATGGGAACTGAGTGTTATATTAGCGGTCAAGGTGTTAGTGTACATCACTTGTGAGAAATTAGAGGATTCTTGTTATTACAGTTTGTGTTAAGGGGGTTGAATAATTTAGGAATAGGATGTCAGTGTTTCATTTGCAATGAGTTGCTGAATTAGGGCACAACAGAGTGTGGTTGGTAAGTTGATCGTTAGAGGACATCGTTTAATTGGGATGGCACTGGGGGTGGCATTGGTGTGTCTTCTCAGGGATTCATTCAGCATTCAGCAACACTTTTTGAATAAAAGCAGAGATGAGAAAAAGGAAAGAAGAACTGTATTTTAGTGTGTGTGTGAGAGAGAGAATGTGTGTGCGTGTGCGTATGCTTGTGTGTGTGTGTGTGTTTGTGTGTGTGAATGAGTTCTCTCTGCCTCCCAAGGTCGCTTCTCAGAAGTCCCGTAATTAGGGCTGTCACTCTCCACCAATCACCTGGGGCGTGAGAGAATAGCCCTCCATCCCTCCACCCCCTATCCCCATTCACAGCTCCACCTGCCCACCTTGACAAGGAAACATGGTCATTTATCATTCCAGTTACTATCCATGAATAGACATCAAGCTGCTTTCATCTTCACTATGTACTGTAGTACACTGGTAGCCGTTTGAAAATCAAATGACTCAAATAGAAGTTTCCCGTTCAGTGTAAGAAAAAAATAATAATATGCCATTTGATGCCAACAAAATGACATGATTCAATGATCATTTTAGGGGAAGGGTTTGTCTAGCTACAATCCTATTAAAATGTTTAATGTGCCCCTCTTTCACTGATGAAACGACTGTATCGCGAGAAGCACTGTGGTGCTTCCAAGCTGAGTAAAATAAAATGGTTGACTGTGTCAGAGCTATATCATGCAGCCTAATGCAGCCAGTGAAACCAGCAGCAGTACAGCACAGTACAGCACTACGTGTAGAGGTTTCTTAACGATAGAAGCCTTATGTAAGCGTGCGAGGGTCAGTGTTCCTCCTGTGCTAGCGAGGATGCTGTGGTGATGTGGTGTACAGCACAGTAGTAACAGCTGGAGCAGTGCTGAATGAGGCTGAGAGTGATGCAGAGACATAGGTCAAGGCTGGCCCCTCAGTGGAGGAGGGAGGATGGGTTATGTGAGAGGAGAGGAGCGTGGCCCTGTGCACTCACTGCTTTCTTTGATGACTGAGCCTAGGCTGTAGTAACAGCTGGAGCCCTGTATTACTGCTGCTGCTGCTGTTATGGGCTGGCCTGGCTGCAGCACGTGACCGGCCCTAGCTGCCACGGTGGGAGGTATTAGTGATATGAACAGAAGGGTCCGTGTCCAGGATTACGCAACAGCATCTTCTCTGCCTGGGAAAGCAGCTCTGTAAAGATGACAGTAGTAGACCGCCCAGTCAGTGAAAGTGCATCATCATCAGCCCCGTCATTGTTGCTGTGAACCTGTCCGGTGCATGATAAGGCCAGCATGTGATTTTTGTCTTATTTTTTCCTGCTGCTGAAAAGCGGCAGGGCTTTTCTTACTTATGCGAGCAGATTTAATTGTACCATAGATTTGCAAACCTGGTTCATCCATGATTTGTAATTCCTATCTCTACACACTCAATCTTAAGCTACCAGAAGTGTGTGTATGTGTGTCTGTTTTTGTGTGTGTACATTTACACAGCACAGCACATCACAGTACACACACACACACACACACACACAACCATATGTGCACATGTTTGCGTTATGCTCTGGCTCCCCCGAGCACATAACTTGTAATTGAGATGTAAATGAGATGTAAGTGGATATGGGAAATTCCACGGAATCAGAATGACGCCGAGACTCTGATTATTCACTTTAAAAGTATGCCAAACAAAAACCATTGATTGCGAAGTTAAACAAACCATACAACTCTATGCACGAGTACTACTTTTAACAATTACCACTGAAAAGAACAGTGCAGATGTAAAGTTTGGTAACAGAATGACGGTAATATCACCCTCAGTTTTTTATGTGACCACGTTTTCCAAAAAGTCTCTTAAATATCTACTCAGAATTAAGATTCAAAGATGTCTGCAGAAAGAATGAATTTGAAAATAACTATTTTGGTTATTGAACTACAGTAAGTGAAGTGGATTAACACCCGGTAACATAATTATATCACGGTCCCTGATCTGTACTATACAGAAATGCATAATTATGAATGTCATTCTGTTAATGGTGATGTACAGTTGAAGTTGGAAGTTTACATACACTTAGGTTGGAGTCATTCAAACTTGTTTTCCAACCACTCCACACATTTCTTGTTAACAAATTATAGTTTTGGCAAGTCGGTTAGGACATCTACCTTGTGCATGACACAAGTAACTTTTCCAACAATTGTTTACAGACAGATTATTTCACTTATAATTCATTGTATCACCATTCCAGTGGGTCAGAAGTTTACATACACATTGACTGTGCCTTTAAACAGCTTGAAAATTCCATAAAATGATGTCATGGCTTTAGAAGCTTCTGATAGGCTAAATGCCATCATTTGAGTCAATTGGAGGTGTACCTGTGGATGTATTTCAAGGCCTACCTTCAAACTCAGTGCCTCTTTGCTTGACATCATGTGAAAATCAAAATAAATCAGCCAAGACCTCAGAAAAAAATTGTAGACCTCCACAAGTCTGGTTCATCCTTGGGAGTAATTTCCTGAAGGTACTACGTTCATCTGTACAAACAATAGTACGCAAGTGTAAACACCATGGGACCATGCAGCCGTCATACCGCTCAGGAAGGAGGCGCGTTCTGTCTCCTAGAGATGAACGTACTTTGGTGCGAAAAGTGCAAATCAATCCCAGAACAACAGCAAAGGACCTTGTGAAGATGCTGGAGGAAACAGGTACAAAAGTATCTATATCCACAGTAAAACGAGTCCTATATCGACATAACCTGAAAGGCCGCTCAGCAAGGAAGAAGCCACTGCTCCAAAACCGCCATAAAAAAGCCAGACTACGGTTTGCAACTGCACATTGCAACAAAGATCGTACTTTTTGGAGAAATGTACTCTGGTCTGATGAAACAAAAATAGAACTGATTGGCCATAATGACCATTGTTATGTTTGGAGGAAAAAGGGGGTGGCTTGCCAGCCGAAGAACACCATCCCAAACATGAAGCACGGGAGTGGCAGCATCATGCTGTGGGGGTGCTTTGCTGCAGGAGGGACTGGTGCACTTCACAAAATATATGGCATCATGAGGAAGGAAAATTATGTGGATATATTGAAGCAACATCTCAAGACATCAGTCAGGAAGTTAAAGCTTGGTCGCAAATGGGTCTTCCAAATGGACAATGACCCCAAGCATACTTCCAAAGTTGTGGCAAAATGGCTTAAGGACAACAAAGTCAAGGTATTGGAGTGGCCATCACAAAGCCCTGACCTCAATCTTATAGAACATTTGTGGGCAGAACTGAAAAAGCATGTGCGTGCAAGGAGGCCTACAAACCTGACTCAGTTACACCAGCTCTGTCAGGAGGAATGGGCCAAAATTCACCCAACTTATTGTGGGAAGCTTGTGGAAGGCTACCCGAAACATTTGACCCAAGTTAAACAATTTAAAGGCAATGCTACCAAATACTAATTGAGTGTATGTAAACTTCTGAACCACTGGGAATGTGATGAAAGAAATAAAAGTTGAAAGAAATAATTCTCTCTACTATTATTCTGACATTTCACATTCTTAAAATAAAGTTGTGATCCTAACTGACCTAAGACAGGGAATATTTACTAGGATTAAATGTCAGGAATTGTGAAAAACAGAGTTTAAATGTATTTGGCTAAGGTGTATGTAAACTTCCGACTTCAACTGTATCTTAAATAGGTCCACAAAGGTATAAAAAATTTATATCCTCCTTTGCATGTTTGGGTATTATTCTACACACTGGCTATTATTCTAATAAGGTCCACCACCAAACAATACCAAATTTGGTTGGTCTGGACCGGACCAAATCTGTACTAATCATAGAAATCTATGTTTCACAACTTTGGAAATCAAAGTACAGCACAGTACAGTACAGCACAGTAGAGTAGAGTTCAGTACAGTACAATACATTACTACATTAAAGTTCAATACAGTACAGTAAAGTACAGTACAGTACAGTAAATGATACTGTACTTACTCTAGTGTGCTCTACTGTACTGTACTGTACTGTACTGTATTGTGCTGACCTATACTCTACTCTACTTTTCTTTATTGTACTGTACTATACTGTGCTGTACTGTGCTGTCCAAACTTGTGAAACAGACGTCTATGATTGGTTCAGATTTGGACTGACCAAATTTTAACTACTTTTCAAAGTCCATGGATGTCCGGTGTCGGATGGTGCTCAGTGGGTGAGAGGGCTGGTTACAGTAAATGGAAACGGGGCTCATGGGTAGGTGTCAGTAAGAACCGGGATAAGTTACATTAACTGGAGAGCGAGGGAGCGAGAAGAGAGACAGGGAGAGAGAGAGGGAGATGTTGTCCAGACTGTCACATAAACCAAGTAAAACATAATATAAATGTTGATATTAGTTGTCAGGAGTTATTACTTTAACATTATTCTGATTTTATGTATTTCTAATACCTTTTAAGACTTTTTCTGCTAGATGTTTTCTAAGACCCTTTTTCCATCTGTTTGACCAGAAATCAAAGCCTTTGCGTATTCCTAATTTTTTGGATGGAGAATGGTTGAAAAATGTATATATGCCTTAATCTCTCAAAAATATAGACTCTTAGCTTTCATTTGACACCAAATTTGATGTGCGCCTATGAACTTCACATGTTAGTGCTCATGGGGCTTTTTACATGGAAATGACCATATGTTGTGCCACCTGTCGTTATGTTATGTTAGCAGTTTACATTTACATTTACATTTACGTCATTTAGCAGACGCTCTTATCCAGAGCGACTTACAAATTGGTGCATTCACCCTATAGCCAGTGGGATAACCACTCCTTAAAGATGTGGGGTTTCAAATGTCTCCGGAAGGTGGTGAGTGACTCCGCTGTCCTGGCGTCGTGAGGGAGCTTGTTCCACCATTGGGGTGCCAGAGCAGCGAACAGTTTTGACTGGGCTGAGCGGGAACTATGCTTCCGCAGAGAAAGGGGAGCCAGCAGGCCAGAGGTGGATGAACGCAATGCCCTCGTTTGGGTGTAGGGACTGATCAGAGCCTGAAGGTACGGAGGTGCCGTTCCCCTCACAGCTCCATAGGCAAGCACCATGGTCTTGTAACAGATGCGAGCTTCAACTGGAAGCCAGTGGAGTGTGCGGAGGAGCGGGGTGACGTGAGAGAACTTGGGAAGGTTGAACACCAGACGGGCTGCGGCATTCTGGATGAGTTGTAGGGGTTTAATGGCACAGGCAGGGAGCCCAGCCAACAGAGAGTTGCAGTAATCCAGACGGGAGATGACAAGTGCCTGGATTAGGACCTGTGCCGCTTCCTGTGTAAGGCAGGGTCGTACTCTCCGAATGTTGTAGAGCATGAACCTGCAGGATCGGGTCACCGCCTTGATGTTAGCGGAGAACGACAGGGTGTTGTCCAGGGTCACGCCAAGGCTCTTCGCACTCTGGGAGGAGGACACAACGGAGTTGTCAACCGTGATGGCGAGATCATGGAAAGGGCAGTCCTTCCCCGGGAGGAAGAGCAGCTCCGTCTTGCCAAGGTTCAGCTTGAGGTGGTGATCCGTCATCCATACTGATATGTCTGCCAGACATGCAGAGATGCGATTCGCCACCTGGTTATCAGAAGGGGGAAAGGAGAAGATTAGTTGTGTATCGTCAGCGTAGCAATGATAGGAGAGGCCATGTGAGGATATGACAGAGCCAAGTGACTTGGTGTATAGGGAAAATAGGAGAGGGCCTAGAACTGAGCCCTGGGGGACACCAGTGGTGAGAGCACGTGGTGCGGAGACAGCTTCTCGCCACGCCACTTGGTAGGAGCGACCGGTCAGGTAGGACGCAATCCAGGAGTGAGCCGCGCCGGAGATGCCCAGCTCGGAGAGGGTGGAGAGGAGGATCTGATGGTTCACAGTATCAAAGGCAGCAGACAGGTCTAGAAGGACAAGAGCAGAGGAGAGAGAGTTAGCTTTAGCAGTGCGGAGAGCCTCCGTGACACAGAGAAGAGCAGTCTCAGTTGAATGACCAGTCCTGAAACCTGACTGGTTTGGATCAAGAAGGTAATTCTGAGAGAGATAGCAAGAGAGTTGGCTAAAGACGGCACGCTCAATAGTTTTGGAAAGAAAAGAAAGAAGGGATACTGGTCTGTAGTTGTTGACATCAGTGGGATCGAGTGTTGGTTTTTTTGAGAAGGGGTGCAACTCTCGCTCTCTTGAAGACGGAAGGGACATGGCCAGCGGTCAAGGATGAGTTGATCAGCGAGGTGAGGTAGGGGAGAAGGTCACCAGAGATGGTCTGGAGAAGAGAGGAGGGGATGGGGTCAAGCGGGCAGGTTGTTGGGCGGCCTGCAGTCACAAGTCGCAAGATTTTATCTGGAGAGAGAGGGGAGAAAGAAGTCAAAGCATAGGGTAGGGCAGTGTGAGCAGGACCAGCAGTGTCATTAGACTTAACAAACGAGGATCGGATGTCGTCAACCTTCTTTTCAAAGTGGTTGACGAAGTCATCCACAGAGAGGGAGGGGGGGGGGAGGATTCAGCAGGGAGGAGAATGTGGCAAAGAGCTTCCTAGGGTTAGAGGCAGATGCTTGGAATTTAGAGTGGTAGAAAGTGGCCTTAGCAGCAGAAACAGATGAAGAAAACGTAGAGAGGAGGGAGTGAAAAGATGCCAGGTCGGCAGGGAGTTTAGTTTTCTTCCATTTCCGCTCCGCTGCCCGGAGCTCTGTTCTGTGAGCTCGCAATGAGTCATCAAGCCACGGAGCTGGAGGGGAGGACCGAGCCGGCCGGGAGGATAGGGGACACAGAGAGTCAAAGGATGCAGAAAGGGAGGAGAGGAGGGTTGAGGAGGCAGAATCAGGAGATTGGAGGGAGAAGGATTGAGCAGAGGGAAGAGATGATAGGATGGAAGAGGAGAGAGTAGTGGGAGAGAGAGAGCGAAGGTTGCGGCAGCGCATTACCATCTGTGTAGGGGCAGAGTGAGTAGTGTTGGAGGAGAGCGAGAGAGAAAAGGGATACAAAGTAGTGGTCGGAGACATGGAGGGGAGTTGCAGTGAGATTAGTAGAAGAGCAGCATCTAGTAAAGACGAGGTCAAGCGTATTGCCTGCCTTGTGAGTAGGGGGGGACGGTGAGAGGGTGAGGTCAAAAGAGGAGAGGAGTGGAAAGAAGGAGGCAGAGAGAAATGAGTCAAATGTAGACGTAGGGAGGTTGAAATCCCCCAAAACTGTGAGGGGTGAGCCATCCTCAGGAAAGGAGCTTATCAAGGCGTCAAGCTCATTGATGAACTCTCCAAGGGAACCTGGAGGGCGATAGATGACAAGGATATTAAGCTTAAATGGGCTAGTGACTGTGACAGCATGGAATTCAAATGAGGAGATAGACAGATGGGTTAGGGGAAAAATTGAGAATGTCCACTTGGGAGATATGAGGAATCCTGTGCCACCACCCCGCTGACCAGATGCTCTCGGGGTATGCGAGAACACATGGTCAGACGAGGAGAGAGCAGTAGGAGTAGCAGTGTTTTCAGTGGTAATCCATGTTTCCGTCAGCGCCAAGAAGTCGAGGGATTGGAGGGTAGCATAGGCTGGGATGAAGTCTGCCTTGTTGGCAGCAGAACGGCAGTTCCAGAGGCTGCCTGAGACCTGGAACTCCAGGTGAGTGGTGCGTGCAGGGACCACCAGGTTAGAGAGGCAGCAGCCACGCAGTGTGAGGCGTTTGTGTAGCCTGTGCGGAGAGGAGAGAACAGGGATAGGCAGAGGCATAGTTGACAGGCTGCAGCAAATGGCTACAATAATGCAGAGGAGATCGGAATGAAATGAACTAAACATCTGGGAAAGGAGAGCCAAATATAACTCTCCCAACTTCCACCTCAGAAACTATAATTGTTGTAAACTACAGCGGTTCAATGTTTCTATGAATAGACTAACTCAGCTAGCTACCTAGGCGCAGCACGAACGGCACGAACACACAGAGAGAGCCAAACTAACGTTAACTAGTCACCCATGTCCCGAATTCCCTGAACGACTCGGGCTATCAATATGTAAAAAACAAAACACAAATGTAGGTTATGACTTACCCCTAGCAGCTACTGTTAGCTAGCCAAGTGCAAAGCTAGCCACTGAATTTACTCAGCCAGTTCGCGTCTGTTCGCTAGGTCGTTCCAGCTATTGTTTACTAGTAGCTATCCAGGTAGCAACAAGCTAGCTAAATTTCAAGCACAGTAGCCACTTGCTACCTAACGTTAACGGTTCAGACATGAGGTTAGAAAACAGCTGAAGTTTAGCTGTGAGTACGTCGTGGTAGCCGCTAGCTGGTCTGGGGGAGTTGATCTGGGTGTATCCACTCAGTCAGAGGGCTACACTGATTGTGCTGTTTGGACAGAAAATCTGATGGAACTTTATGTTACCCAGAAATCAGGGGTCCTATTCAAACAAACCTGGTGTCCTGAATAAGTCAAATATGATAATTCATGTGTTGCTAGAATGTGTTTAGATGCATATAAAAAAAGGTTAACAGAACAGTGTGAAAGAAAAAGACAGTAAAATGCATATCACTCGTCTGCTACAAAGTCGGTTTTGGGTTGAATTGTTTGGACTTGTCTGTGGTGATGTGGTGTGGCTGCACGCATAGGCTCCTTCTGATGGTACTGCTCTAGCAGCGTCACTGTGTCGTAGTCAGGCCATTGATTGTCTTAATGAGAATGTAGTGCTGGCTGGGGAGAAAAGGAGAGGAGAGAAGACTCTGGCTGAGGAGGAGAGGAGAAGAGGACAGAAGAGAAGAGAAGAGAAGAGAAGAGAAGAGAAGAGAAGAGAAGAGAAGAGAAGAGAAGAGAAGAGAAGAGAAGAGAAGAGAAGAGAAGAGAAGAGAAGAGAAGAGAAGAGAAGAGAAGAGAAGAGAAGAGAAGAGAGGAGAGGAGAGGAGAGGAGAGGAGAGGAGAGGAGAGGAGAGGAGAGGAGAGGAGAGGAGAGGAGAGGAGAGGAGAGGAGACTGGCTGAGGAGGAGAGGAGAAGAGGAGAGGAAAAGAGAGGAGAGGAGAAGAGGAGAGGAGTGGAGAGAAGAAGAGACTGCCTGGGGAGGAGGGGAAAGGAAAGGTGACTGCCTGGGGAGGAGAGGAGAGAAAAGGAGAGGAGAGGAGGCTGCCTAGGGAGGAGAGAAGAGGAGAGGAGGCTGCCTAGGGAGGAGGGGAGAGGAGAGGAGGCTGCCTAGGGAGGAGAGAAGAGGAGAGGAGGCTGCCTAGGGAGGAGAGGAGAGGAGAGGAGGCTGCCTAGGGAGGAGAGAAGAGGAGAGGAGGCTGCCTAGGGAGGAGAGAAGAGAAGAGGAGGCTGCCTAGGGAGGAGAGAAGAGGAGGCTGCCTAGGGAGGAGAGAAGAAGAGAGGAGGCTGCCTAGGGAGGAGAGAAGAGGAGAGGAGGCTGCCTAAGGAGGAGAGAAGAGAGGACTACTTAGGCAAGGCTGTATGTGTGATAGCTGCAAGGGACCAGTGGGGTGAACAAGGGTTCATTTTGAGAGGGACAGTACAGGCAGCACCCAAATTCATAACTGCAACAGTAAGATCAAAGTATCAAAAAGAGAAAAGAGAAAAAAGTCCCTTTGAAAATCACATTTGAACCTAAAATAGGGTGGCACATGACTACATCTGACTGGAACTAGCAATTTGGTAATAGCAACAGCTTCTGTGGTGTTTGTCAAAGTGCAGGTGGTATTTTTGTAAAAAGGTTGGGGTTCAGTTCCATAGAGCTTCTCTCAGTCAGCAGATTGTCACTGGGTTGGAGAAGGCAGGGTCTTCTGTCTGTCTGCTGCTCTATGTACATTGTCATTGAACACTGGTCACTTTAAGTATTTTTACATACTGTTTTATCCACTTCATATGTACAGTGCCTTCAGAAAGTATTCACACCCCTTGACTTCTTCCACATTTTGTTGGGTTACAGCCTGAATTTAAAATGGATTACATTTAGATGTTGTGTCACTGGCCTACACACAATACCCCATAATGTCAAAGTGGAATTATGTTTTTAGAAATGTTTACAAATTAATAAAAAATAAAAAGCTGAAATGTCTTGAGTCAAAAAATATTAAATCCCTTTGTTATTGCAAGCCTAAATAAGTTCAGGAGTAAAAATGTGCTTAACAAGTCACATAATAAGTTGCATGGACTCACTCTGTGTGCAATAAGTGTTTAACATACTTTTTTTATGACTACCTCATCTCCATACCCCACACATACAATTATCTGTAAGGTCCCTCATTCAAGCAGGGAATTTCAAACACAGATTCAACCACAAAGACCAGGGAGGCTTTCCAATGCCTTGCGAAGAAGGGCACCTATTGGAAGATGGGCAAACAAACGCAGACATTGAATATCCCTTTGAGCATGGTGAAGTTATTAATTCAACTTTGGATGGTGTATCAATACACCCAGTCACTACAAAGATACAGGCACCCTTCCTAACTGCCGGAGAGGAAGGAAACCAATCAGGGATTTCACCATG
This sequence comes from Coregonus clupeaformis, assembly GCF_020615455.1. Taxonomy (NCBI): domain Eukaryota; kingdom Metazoa; phylum Chordata; class Actinopteri; order Salmoniformes; family Salmonidae; genus Coregonus; species Coregonus clupeaformis. The sequence continues at coordinate 38,714,528 of NC_059207.1, read as the reverse complement.
AGGCCAATGGTGGCTTTAAAACAGTTACAGAGTTGAATGGCTGTGATAGGAGAAAACTGAGGATGGATCAACAACATTGTAGTTACTCCACAATACCAACCTAAATGACAGAGTGAAAAGAAGGAAGCCTGTACATAATACAAATATGCATCCTGTTTGCAATAAGGCACTAAAGTAATACTGCAAAAAATGTGGCAAAGAAATTAACTTTTTGTCCTAAATACAAAGTGTTATGTTTGAGGCAAATCCAACATAACACATCACTCTTCATATTTTCAAGCATGGTGGTGGCTGCATCCTATTATGGGTATGTTTGTCATTGGCAAGAACTAGGGAGTTGTTTAGGATAAAAATAAACCAAATAGAGCTAAGCACAGGCAAAATCCTAGAGGAAAAACTGGTTCAGTCTGCTTTTCTTTAGACACTGGGTGACAAATTCACCTTTCAGCAGGACAATAACCTAAAACACAAGGCCAAATATACACTGGAGTTGCTTACCAAGACGACATTTCTGAGTGGCCTGGTTACAGTTTTGACTTAAATTGGCTTGAAAATTTATCGAAAGACTTGAAAAATGCTTTCTATCAATGATCAACAACCAACTTGACAGAGCTGGAAGAATTTTAAAAAGAATAATGTGCAAATATTGTACAATCCAGGTGTGCAAAGCTCTTAGAGACTTACCCATAAAAACTCAGAGCTGTAATCGCTGTCGAAGGTGGTTCTAACATGTATTTACTCAGGGGTGTGGAAAGTATTCAGACCCCTTCACTTTTTCCACATTTTGTTACGTTACAGCCTTATTCTAAAATGTATCAAATTGCTTTTATCCCATAACGACGAAGCAAAAACAGGTTTTTAGAATGTTTTGCAAATGTATAAAAAATAAAAGACTGAAATATCACGTTTACATAAGTATTCAGACCCTTTACTCAGGACTTTGTTGAAGAACCTTTGGCAGCGATTACAGCCTTGAGTCTTCTTGGGTATGACGCTACAAGCTTGGCACACCTGTATTCAGGGAGTTTCTCCCATTCTTCTCTGCAGATCCTCTCAAGCTCTGTCAGGTTGGATGGGGAGTGTCGCTGCACAGCTATTTTCAGGTCTCTCCAGAGATGTTCGATCAGGTTCAAGTCCGGGCTCTGGCTGGGCCACTCTTGGACATTCAGAGACTTATCCCGAAGCCACTCCTGCATTGTCTTGGCTGTGTGCTTAGGGTTGTTGTCCTGTTGGAAGGTGAACCTTTGCCGCAGTCTGAGGTCCTGAACGCTCTGGAGCAGGTTTTCATCAAGGATCTCTCTGTACTTTGCTCTGTTCATCTTTCTAGTCTCTCAGTCCCTGCCACTGAAAAACAACCCCACAGCATGATGCTGCCACCACCATGCTTCACCATAGGGATGGTATTGGCCAGGTGATGAGAGGTGCCTGGTTTCCTCCAGATGTGACGTTTGGCATTCAGGCCAAAGAGTTCAATCTTGGTTTCATCAGACCAGAGAATCTTGTTTCTCATGGTCTGAGAGCCCTTTAGGTGCCTTTTGGCAAACTCCAAGGGGGCTGTAATGTGCCTTTTACTGAGGAGTGACTTCCATCTGGCCACTCTACCATAAAGGACTGATTGGTGGAGTGCTGCAGAGATGGTTGTCCTTCTGGAAGGTTCTCCCATCTCCACAGAGGAACTCTGGAGCTCTGTCAGAGTGACCATTGGGTTCTTGGTCACCTCCCTGACCAAGGCCCTTCTCCCCCGATTGCTCAGTTTGGCCGGGTGGCCAGCTCTAGGAAGAGTCTTGGTGGTTCCAAACTTCTTTCATTTAAGAATGATGGAGGCAACTGTGTTCTTGGGGACCTTCAATGCTGCAGAAATGTTTTGGTACCCTTCCCCAGATCGGTGCCTCGACACAATCCTGTCTCAGAGCTGTCCGGACAATTCCTTTGACCGCATGGCTTGGTTTTTGCTCTGACATGCACTGTCAACTGTGGGACCGTATGTAGACAGGTGTGTGCCTTTCCAAACCATGTCCAATCAATTGAATTTACCACAGGTGGACTCCAATCAAGTTGTAGAAACATCTGAAGGATGATCAATGGAAACAGGATGCACCTAAGCTGAATTCCGAGTCTCATAGCAAAGGGTCTGAATACTTATGTAAATAAGGTATGTCTGTTTTTTTGTAATGAATAAATGTGCAAAAATATCAAAAAATCTGTTTTCGCTTTGTCATTATGGGGTATTGTAGGTAGATTGTTGAGGATATATCTTTTTTACCATTTCAGAATAAGGCTGTAACATAACAAAATGTGGAAAAAGTCAAAGGGTCTGAATACTTTCCGAAGGCACTGTATACAGGGGCGCAACTTTGTTTAAAAATGTTTACCATTATGGGGTATTGTGTGTAGATGGGTGAAAGAAAAAATCTATTGAATCCATTTTGAATTCAGGCTGTAACACACCAAAATGTGGAATAAGAATATGAATACTTTCTGAAGGCACTGTATATATACATTTTTTATATATATATATATATATATTCCGAACTCTGATATTGCTAGTTCTGATAATTATTTTAAATATTTTGTGTGTATTGTTTGGTATTGTTAGTTATTACTGCACTGTTAGAGCTAAAAACATAAGCAATGCTTTTCGCTGCACCTGCGATAACATCTGCAAAATATGTGTATGCGACCAATAAAATGTTGTTTGATCTGATTTTTGATTGGTCCATGTATGTCTATCCTGAGGTGCCAGTCACAACAGAGAGATGAGAGGGATAGCTTTAGTTTGGACAGTCTGTTAGTGTCCCCTAGAGGTGGCACACCACGCCAGGCCAGGCCAGGCCAGGGGAGGTGCATGATTATGTTGGTCTCAGGGTCTGGCCAAAATCTAGCTGAGGCAGCGGCGATTAGAGACAGGATTAGCATTGTAATGAAAAAGCTTATCTCTGCAGGTTCAATCTCTATGTCTCCCTGTCCCCGGCAGGCTCAGTTCTGTTAATTTTCTGCCTGATCTGACCACTCTCTGCTAGGGTGTACTGTGTTACAGAAACTATGAATGAAGCACATATGCATCTCTCTCAATGTCAAGTTAGCTTGGCATGTTTTCGTAGGCCTTTTTGATATGTGTAGTGTAGCCTATAACAATGTCCTTGTTAGATGTTTCTCTCATATGCTTACATTTGCACCAGGTGCAAATTTCCATACATATTTGTTAAAATTTGGGTCTGAAGTCAGAAAGAATCTCTGAGATTCTTGTTGTGAGGTATGAGACAGATATAGTATTAATATTGGCTAGTGTCCCCCTCAGGAGACTGAAAAGATTTGGCATGGGTCCCAGATCCTCAAAAAGTTATACAGCTGCACCATCGAGAGCATCCTGACCAGTTGCATCACCGCCTGGTATGGCAACTGCTCGGCATCCGACCGAAAGGCGCTACAGAGGGTAGTGCGTGTGGCCCAGTACATCACTGGGGCCAAGCTTCCTGCCATCCAGGACCTATATATTATATACTAAGCGGTGTCAGAGGAAGGCCCAAAAGCTTCTACCCCAAGCCATAAGACTGCTGAACAATTAATCAAATGGCCCGAACTATTTAAATTGTTTTTACACTGCTGCTACTACCTGTTTATTATCTATGCATAGTCACTTTAGCCCTACCTACATGTACAAATTACCTCGACTAACCTGTACCCCCACACATTGACTCGGTACCGGTACCCCCTGTATATAGCCTCGTTATTGTTATTTTATTGTGTTACTTTTTATTAAATTTTTTACTTTAGTTTATTTAGTAAATATTTTCTTAACTCTATTTCTTGAACTGCATTGTTGGTTAAGGGCTTGTAAGTAAGCATTTCACGGTAAGGTCTACACCTGTTGTATTCGGCGCATGTGACAAATACAATTTGATTTGATTTGATTTGTAATCGATTGATACACTACTCCTTGCTTCCAATGGCAACCCAGAAGGACATGATACACTAGACTAGAGCAGGACATGTGTGACGTGAGAGACAGGATCCAGTGTAGGTTGTTGTTCCTCTGTCTGTCCATAGTGATGAGCTGCAGCTCATCTGTGCACCCTGTCAACTCTGCCCTGTCTGTGTGAGGTTAATGGGACTAATTGGCCTTTGATTACAGCGTGGTATTGGCAGGGAGAGGAGCAGACACACACTCTGCCAATCTGCTGTTCGGGACACACTGGCTGGCTGGTCGGTTCCACAGCACTTTTCATTCTATGATAATGGACTGCTAATGTGATGTGGTGTTAAATGCTTTGTGTTTGTGTGGAGGGATTAATTGATTTGCAGTCCCTGATTAAGTGGAATTTCACACATAATTAGGAAGAATCATTTTTTTCCCCCACTGTGCTACTGCATGATCATTCTCATTTCTCAGCGGTTCATCCTAACCCTTTGGTTGGTAGGCTGTCTATAAGGCTGCAGTGTCTGTAAGGTGAAGTCTATGGGTTAGGTATAAGCCTCCTCTCCACTCTACAGTCTCCACTGTCCATGCACAAGTCACAATGAGCAGGGGCACAGGGTAAGTGCATAAAGAAGCTTTAATAAACTGGATTGAATTAGCCTTGCCCTGGCTAAAATGAATTAAAGAGACAGACATGACATAGACTCCTAAATTGAGTCATTATACCTGCTGAACTCGAGCTAAATATGACGTGTTCTTATTTCAACAAGTAAATATTTACTAACCATGAGCCACAGTCCAGGTTGAGCTCTGTACAAATGGTCCTCCACTGGAAATCAAATAGAGAATTTGATTGAGCCTGCCTGAGCCAGACATTCATATAAATATTGATCTTCATATAGCGTTTCTATGACTTCATTCATTCTAATGAAGGTATATAGGGAGACCTACCCTTCAGTCCTGGCAATCACAGTTGACAGAATAATTTGTCCTTATGGCCCAGAGATACTATACTCTCACATCCCTTGCCTACATGCCTGAGCGGTCCTGCACTGCTACTTACAGTGAGTGAGTGCTATTCTACCGTTCAACAAAATTGCACTTATGAATCATTCATGAACATATAATGTTCTAAACCACATTTCAAATTTACTCTGAATGTGGCCACTGACAAGCATAAGTATCTGATGATGAAAAACAAACTTTGACTTTCAGTCATGAAGTCAGTGTTGCTCAAATTCATGGAGCATTTATAGAGCAGAAATAGTTATTCGCAAGGCTATTGCAGCGGTATAAACAGTAAATGAGCAGCAATGGGCAAAAACTGTACAGGACTGTTACACACTGTACAGACATGAGAGTGAGGGGGAGGGGTGGTTGAGTAAGGCCTGTGTGGCCTATCGGACAGGGGCATGGGGCATGAGGCATGGGGCAGGGTAAGAAAAGCCTGGATGAAGATGTCTGTTTGTGTTACGGAGGTAGGCGAGCTGCCTCCTGTCAGGAGAAATAAACACTAATTGCCCGTTGGCCTCGGGTTGGAGATGTGCAGCTGGGGACGAGCAGCTAAAAATATCCCTGCCTGTTCCCATGAGCAGAAGGCAGGAAGATAGACAAGCAGGCAGACATACAGGCACACAGCACCATGGAATTAGTTTGCCAGAGGATGGCACCGGCACGGGCATCTTCCGGCCATTTCTACAAACGTCAGGGCAGGGGATGGAGCGACACTGGGGCCGGTGAACTGCCAGCAGCACCTTAGGGTGATCTACTCCATATGGACTAATCTCCCGTGGGCAGATTCTGCATGTAGCTGACCAAATTACGCAAGATTTTACTCCTGTGTTACAGAGATTACATATGGACTGCAGGGTTGGGCTCAATGCCATTTGAATTCCAGTCAATTCAGAAAGTAAACCCAATTCCAATTTGAAATGTTCTACGCACAGACACACACAAACACACACACACATACACACACATACACACACACACACACACACACATTCATGCTACACACACATCACAACTGCTGCTACCAGACTCTTATTATTATTGCAAAATATTGCACAATTTAAACACTTTCCCCCAATCCCCCCTTCCCCAAAACACGTGTAAATATTGGACTATAAATGGTGCCTTCCTGTATTATACTGTATGTTAAAATGTTTATTCTATTCTACTGAGCCATTTACTTTATGTTCCTGTTCTTATCTTATTTCTTATTGTTGTTGGATTGTTGATAAGGAACTTGCATGTAAGCATTTCGTTGGACGGAGTATACCATGTGTATCCTGTACATACGACTAATAAAACTACTGAACCATCGTGTCCTCTGCTCTGAACACTGGGAGGGAATGTCACATGTAAACAGCAAAGCTGCTGGTGTCATGTCACGGTTGTGTTGTGTTTCTGTCCCCAGCTAGCTAAAGCCAGGCTGTGTCCCCATAATGTAGGCAAGTCACCCTCTCCCATGCAGAGATGGCCTTTTCCGGCTGGCCTGCTCTGGCCAATGATGTATATAAACCCTGGCAGGGGGTGCTGTATTGAAGCCACCGCACAGCCATTTTGGTACTCCTCATTCATTGTAAAAAAGATTTTGGAAGCTATAGAAATTAATTTTATTTAATTGTTTTTGATAAGATTATTCTATTACAGACACCTTAATGCATACTTGTAAATTATGTTATGTGAACTATGTTATGTGATTCCTTAAAGTACTTTTTTTAGAGAGTACTAATGTTACTGTCCCCACTTCAACAAAGAAATACTTAAATACATGTCATTTGTCCTTACAATTTTCATTGAAATACTTTAGAATTCTATTAATTCCTATGGTACTCCCTGCTCATTCTGGGGAATACCAATATGGCCGACTAGTGGCTTCAAAGCCAATAATTGGCCAATATATAGCATCAGCAATCCAGGATTTATGTATCCATCATTGGCCCTGGCTGAGTCGAGTTACAGCTCTTCCTCAAGTCTATGACACAGTAGCAGCATCTGGTTCCACCTGACTGAAGGCATGAATAATTAAAGCGGGCATTATTATTTTGAGCTAGCGCCACTGGCTTGGCAATAACAAGCAGTTTAGCTACAGCTATCAGCATTGCCTGCTAAGTGGTCCAACATGGAGAGAGGATGTTATTTTACCACGTTGGCAACTTATACTTGTGTGGGTTTGTAAGTATTAGGTTGAGTGAGTGTTGCGGTGTGGTGTTAACTAGATACTGTATGTGGACATTTCCTTTGCCTGGTGTTGGAATGGAGGGGACTGTATGTAAACAGTACTTGGACCATCTGTGTGTATTTGTGGTTTGCTTTCCTCCTTTCACATATCTGCCCCTGAGCTCTGTATTGTACAGTATGTTGCAGTTCATGTTTTATGGACAATATCTGCATGATGTAGCAAGCATGTTACAGGCATGACCTAGTACTATTCATGATAAACAAATCGGATTTGTACTTAGCCTACAGTAGGCCTTCATGGACAACTTGTTTCACTTAGTTTTTACTATTTCTCCTTTAGTGAACCTTTGCTTTTGCTTGTGTGTCTGTGTGTCTGTGTGTCTGTGTGTCTGTGTGTCTGTGTGTGTCTGTGTGTGTGTGTGTGTGTGTGTTTATATGTTATGCAATCTCCCCATGTGTGTGTATTTGCATGTATAATCAGATCTCTTTAGAGCTGTATGTTTACTCAAGGGAGCCGCAGCAGATGTGCAGGTGGTCCAGTCTATACTCCATCCTTTGTATGCTGTAACTGGAGCCTTACTGGAGCATCAGGCTCATAATTAGCCTAGCATCAGCAGCAGGACAGGTTGTTTTTCAACCCAGACCACCTGCTATATAGTCCTGACCTGGGATACTCTATAACCCACTGGGCTGACGGGGAAACTAACATGGAGACTAGTCTAGCTATATGTCAGCAACACTCAACTTTAACATTACTAAGGATTTGTTAAGGTTATACAGTATATGCCTATTTATAGGCAGGTCATAACCATTTCTGTCCATTGAAAGAGGTCATGATGACTGTGATATGACTAGCTGGAATAGTTCAGATGACCATGACAACGTTTTCAACTTTATGTCTTGTTTTCCTCCACAGCTGAGAAATGAAGTTGTGTCCCTCCACTTCCCAGATGTACCGCCCCAGTGTCAGTGTGTGGACAGACTACATCTTCTAGGGGACAACAACCGAGCCCTGAAACTCAAGCCTGGGACCTTCAGCCAACACAGGCTACAGCACAAACTACTGGTGAGTCACTGACTATCTCTATCTATTTGAGGCTGCAGTGGTGGATATTATTTTGAGAGTGGCAAGAGGCTGCTGTCTTGGCAAGGCAAGGAAGTCGCCCATAGCAGTCAGACACTGCTTTTTTCCCCTTAGTTTCTCTGCTCTGGACTGTGAACCTGTGAACCATGAATTATTTTTCCTACAGCTAGACTGCTAATTCTGCTAAAGATTTAATGAAGTTGACTGTCTGCTCGTCTGTCTGTTTGGAGTAGTAGCCTGAGGGATTCATTGAGGTCAGTCAGACACAGCTTGAATGGTCATTGCTGAAGTCACTGCTGCTGATGGACAAGCTCTAAGATCTTGTGCATATGTCTAAAATAAAATCCTCTCTGCAAAAACTATTTTCAAGAAAGTCAAGGGTATAGATGTACTGTACATCCATCAGTACATCCATCTCCTTATATAGCCAACAGGTTCCAGTCCTGCCAAGTGGCTACACTAGCCATGCTACTGGCCTGGTATGCAGCAGGGCCATGGGGAGTAAACTGTTGGGGAGGGAGAGGAGGGGGGCAGGCATGTTATATCTTCTCCAGGCATCAGGCTGATCCTAGGCCTGTACGCTCTTGTTGGCTGGTCCTCACTACATATTCGTCGCCAAACTCACTGGCTCCAGGCCTTCTATAAATCACTGCTAGGCAAATCCCCTCCTTATCATAGCTCATTGGTCACCATAGCAACACCCACCCGTAGTATGCGCTCCAGCAGGTATATCTCACTGGTCATCCCCAAAGCCAACACCTCCTTTGGCCGCCATTCTTTCCAGTTCTCTGCTGCCAATGACTGGAACGAACTGCAAAAATCTCTGAAGCTGGAGACTCTTATCTCCCTCACTAACTTTAAGCATCAGTTGTCAGAGCACCTTACCGATCACTGCACCTGTACACAGCCCATCTGAAATTAGCCCACCTAACTACCTCATCCCCATATTGTTATTTATTTTGCTCATTTGCACCCCAGTATCTCTATTTGCACATCATCTCTTGCCCATCTATCATTCCAGTGTTAATACTAATTGTAATTATTTTGCATTATGGACTATTTATTGCCTTACCTCCATAACTTGCTACATTTGCACACACTGTATATATATTTTCTGTTGTATTTTTGACTTTATGTTTTGTTTTACCCCATATGTAACTCTGCATTGTTGTTTTTATCGCACTGCTTTGCTTTATCTTGGCCAGGTCGCAGTTGTAAATGAGAACTTGTTCTCAACTGGCTTACCTGGTTAAATAAAGGTTAAATAAATAAAAATAGGCTGTGTCTTCACAGTGGAGACTGCTTGTAATTCCCCAGGCTTCCCCTGACGTCCTCCCGTGGTCCAATATGAATGAGCTGCATCGATTAGCTCTCAGGGCGCTGCTTGTGTTGAGTGGATGGGGATGAGCTGTGCTGTGTGTGTAGTGGATGGGGTTGAGCTGTGCTGTGTGTGTAGTGGATGGGGATGAGCTGTGCTGTGTGTGTAGTGGATGGGGATGAGCTGTGCTGTGTGTGTAGTGGATAGGGTTGAGCTGTGCTGTGTGTGTAGTGGATGGGGATGAGCTGTGCTGTGTGTGTAGTGGATGGGGATGAGCTGTGCTGTGTGTTGAGTGGATGGGGATGAGCTGTGCTGTGTGTGTAGTGGATGGGGATGAGCTGTGCTGTGTGTGTAGTGGATGGGGATGAGCTGTGCTGTGTGTGTAGTGGATAGGGATGAGCTGTGCTGTGTGTGTAGTGGATGGGGATGAGCTGTGCTGTGTGTGTAGTGGATGGGGATGAGCTGTGCTGTGTGTTGAGTGGATGGGGATGAGCTGTGCTGTGTGTGTAGGGGGCTGAGTCTCTCCTAGACTCTGAGCAGGCTGGAGGAAGACAGGATGGATCACGCTGAATCCTGAATCCAACAAGCTGCATGGCCTGCTTTGGGAGTCATTTGGTTGATGTTAATAACTGTTGCTGTACTGTTTCTTTGAAATATTGAACTACAGCTGGATTGGTGTACAACAGCTTCCTGACAGTGGATGTTTGTACTATCTAGGGTTGCAAAGGGATGGTATATTACTGGAAACGTTATAAGTTTACCAGTAAACTACCAGAAGTTTGGTAACTTTCAAGGAATTTATTTTGTGTATCACAAGAAATCTAGTGGCCCTTTTGGGTAATTCAGATTATCACAGGTGTCTGTAATTATCTCTGGCCCTCTGTGTGGCCTTATCACATGTAAAATATATAAAATAATCAAATAAGATGATTTTAAAATAAAAAATTGAATGACAAAGCTGTAAAATATTATCCTAAATATAAACCATCAACTTAGTGAATACCATTGGTGTTCAATATGAGGGTTTCAGCATGAAATATCTTTATATATTTTTGTACATGTCAATATGTCTTTGTTGTAAATGTTTTGGTGCCAAACTGGTGGCATTTGTGAAAAAAGTCAATAGTTGGAAGAGTTGCAGAGTTAATTCAAAATAATGCCATTGTTGATTAGAAGATTTGTTCATGAATTATTAAGTATTTATTATTGAATTGTAACTCATCTAGCTCGTCACTGGGCTACATGTGATACTTAGCCTTTCGAAGGAAGAGTCTGTCAGGCCTTTCCACCATTCTGCTGTCATCTATCTAGTCTCACTGCTGAATCACTTAGGCCTAACCTGAATTAGTTTGAACTCATTCTTGGCCCAAGAATAATGTAATGTTCACTTGAAACCTTATTTTCATCCTAGAGCCTCCCCAACTAACACATATGGTTCCTTAGAAGTTCTGGAAACGTACTTTTTTGGTTTCCCATTGGTTCTGGGAACGATCAGGAGTTGCCAATTAGTGGGCGCGGCCAACACACCTGAACACACTTAGCAAGATAGAAGATGGAGAAAGTTTTTTTACACTGAGAACGTAATGTATGTGTTTTTAAATAACATTCTTAGAACGTTCTTTGATGTCACGCCCTGGCCTATAGAACTCTAGCTAGTTTGGTCAGGGTGTGAATTTCTAGGTTGGTATTTCTATGTTTGGCCGGGTGTGGTTCCCAATCAGAGGCAGCGGTCGCTCGTTGTCTCTGATTGGGGATCATACTTAGGCAGCCAGTTTTCCTGCCTGTGTTGTGGGTTTTTGTTGTGTTCCTGTTTTAGGCTTGTGTGTTAGCCTTTGGACCGTCACGGTTAAGTTTGGTTATTTTGGTTACTGTGACGTTGTCACGAGTTACAAAGCCAGAACCCAGAAGCAGACCAGGACAAGGTAAGTTGAAACGAAGGTGAGTGTTTATTTACAAATTCAAGAGTGATGCTGAATAATCCAGGGAACAGAGCGGGCGGCGTTGATTAGTTGTTGGGGGTGCAGTGGTTGATCCAATCATGGCTCGGCAGCCGCCGACCACCAGGCAGAGGTAGGATGAAGGTTCCGGACGAGTGATGTTCATGGCTAACGATCCGGCAGGGAATGGATGTCAGGTCAGCGCCTAAAAAGGGTGATGATCAGGACCAGGTGTGCAGATTGCTGATGGGATGCAGGTGTGGTAAATCATGAGAGCTCCCGCCTAGCAATGTCGCCCGGCAACCAGGCAGGGAGCGTTCCAGAACCCTCGGGAAACAGGAGATCCCGAACAGAAAAACTGACAACACCGACAGGAACCGACTCAGGATGCAGGGTTCGTTACAGTACCCCCTCCGACGAACGCCACCGGGCGGGACTCCCGGAGCGCCAGGATGGAGGCGGTAGAAGTCCCGAAGGAGGTCAGCATCAAGGATCTGTCGCCGCGGAATCCAACTCCTCTCTTCAGGACCATACCCCTCCCAGTCCACGAGATACTGGAAACCCCGGCCCCGCCGTCTGGAATCCATAATGCGTCGCACCGTATAGGCAGGACCACCTCCGATCATCCGAGGAGGAGGAGGAGGAGGCGGAGGAGGCAACAGAGGACTGAGGAGAACAGGCTTGAGGCAGGAGACGTGAAAGGTGGGATGAACTCTGAGCGTTCTCGGTAACTTGAGTCGAACTGCAACCGGATTGATCACCTTCTCCACCACAAACGGGCCAATGAACTTCGGTGACAACTTCCTAGACTCAGTCCGTAAAGGAAGATCCCGTGTGGCCAACCAGACCCTATCTCCGATGGTATAGGTGGGAGCGGGAATCCGGCGACGATTCGCCTGGAGCTGATACCGGTCAGAAACTCCAAGGAGTGCCTTTCTGGCCCGATGCCAGGTCCGGTGGCAACGACGAATGTGGGCCTGAACAGAGGGTACTGAGAGATCCTTCTCCTGAGAAGGAAACAAGGGAGGTTGGTAGCCATACAGGCACTGGAAGGGAGACATCCCAGTGGCAGATGTAGGGAGAGTATTATGGGCATACTCAACCCAAGGCAACTGAGAGACCCAGGAGGTGGGGTTGGCGGAGACAAGGCAGCGTAGCGTGGATTCCATCTTCTGGTTGGCTCTCTCCGCCTGACCATTAGATTGGGGATGAAACCCAGATGTGAGACTGACCGTAGCTCCAATGGCCAAACAGAAGGACTTCCAGACAGCAGAGGTAAACTGAGGACCACGGTCGGAAACGATATCACTAGGCAACCCGTGGACCCTGAAAACCTCCCTAACCAGGATCTCGGACGTCTCAGAGGCAGAGGGAAGCTTGGAAATGGGCACAAAGTGGGCGAACTTGCTGAATCTGTCCACGATAGTCAGAACGACCGTGTTCCCCTCAGAAGAGGGCAATCCAGTGACAAAGTCCAGGGCCAGATGCGACCATGGTCGCGAGGAATAGGAAGGGGGTGAAGTAGTCCAGAGCTGGGCCGATTGGCACTCTTATTCTGCGCACACACTGGACAGGCAGCAACAAACCCCCGAGTATCCTCTCCCATGGCAGGCCACCAAAATCGTCTGCGAAGAAACGCCATCGTCCGAGCCACGCCAGGGTGACAAGCCATCTTGCTGGCGTGGCCCCATTGGAGGACAGCAGAACGAACCGACTCAGGCACAAACAACCGACCGGGTGGACCGTTACCGGGACCGGGTTGCGTCCGAAGGGCCGCCATAACCTCCCTCCTCAATCTTCCACATAACTGCTCCCACGACACAGTTCCGGGGAAGAATCGTCTCGGTCTTGGCCCCACTCTCCTCCGTCTTGGAGAACATCCGGGACAAGGCGTCCGCCTTGCCGTTCTTCGATCCAGGTCGGAACGTCAGGGAAAAATGGAATCGTCCGAAAAACAACGCCCACCTGGCCTGACGGGAGTTGAGACGTCTAGCCGATTGCACGTAAGCAAGATTCTTGTGGTCAGTCCAGACAATAAACGGTTGCTCCGCCCCCTCCAACCAGTGGCGCCACTCCTCCAAGGCAAGTTTCACCGCGAGAAGCTCCCGGTTACCCACATCGTAGTTCCTCTCCGCAGGCGAAAGACGACGAGAGTAGTAGGCGCAGGGATGGAGTTTACTGTCCGTGGAGCATCGCTGCGACAGGATGGCGCCAACTCCCACATCAGACGCGTCCACTTCAACGACGAACTGACGGGCCGTGTCCGGTTGAGAGAGAATCGGTGCGTTGGTGAATCGCCTCTTCAAATCCAGAAACGCTCGATCCGCTTCCGGATTCCACTTGAAGGTCCTGATACTGGAAGTCAAGGCAGTTAACGGAGCGGCCACACGGCTGTAATCCCGGATGAATCTGCGGTAGAAATTCGCAAACCCCAAAAATCTCTGGAGCTGCAATCTCGTACCGGGCTGGGCCCATTCCAGAACCGCCCTAACCTTCTCCTGGTCCATCCTAATCTCTCCCCTGGAGATGATGTACCCGTGGAAAGATGTCGTGTGGGCGTGAAACTCGCACTTCTCGGCCTTAACGAACAGGCGATTCTCCAACAATCGCTGCAGAACCTGTCGGACATGCTGGACGTGGTCGGAAGGTTCCTTCGAGAAGATCAGAATGTCATCCAGGTAAACAAACACAAAGAGACCGATCATATCTCTCAGGACGTCGTTCACCATACTCTGGAATACCGCTGGAGCATTGGTCAGTCCAAACGGCATCACCTGATACTCGAAGTGTCCCATCGGTGTATTGAAACCCGTCAACCACTCGTCCCCCTCTCTGATCCGGACCAGGTGATACGCATTGCGTAGGTCTAGCTTGGTAAACACCGTAGCACCCTGTAAGGAGTCGAAGGCAGAGCTCATCAAGGGCAGGGGATACTTGTTCTTGACCGTGATATCATTCAACCCCCCGATAATCAATACACGGTCGAAGAGAGCCATCCTTCTTACCCACAAAGAAGAATCCTGCCCCCAGGGGTGATGACGAGGGACGAATGAGGCCAGCAGCTAGGGACTCCTTGATGTAGGTCTCCAAAGCCTCACGTTCAGGTCGGGAGATACTGTATAACCGTCCCTTGGGATAGACAGCTCCAGGGAACAGGTTGATGGCACAATCATATGGTCGGGTGGGGAGGAAGTGACAGAGCCCTCTGCTTACTGAACACTTCCCCAAATCGTGATATGTCTCGGGAACCAGTGACAAATCTGGGGGTTTAGCCTCAATCACCTGACTGGGAACCGAATGGGAACAGGCAGTCTTGAGACAGTTAGCATGACAATCAAGGCTCCAACTCGTTACCTTGCCCGTCACCCAATCGAACGTGGGATTGTGTTCCTTCAGCCAGGGATATCCAAGGACCAGAGGGACATGGGAAGACGGCAGAATGAAGAATGAGATCACCTCAGAATGATTCCCCCGACAACAGCATCTTAACCGGTTCAGTCCTCATCGTAATCGTGCCAGACTACTGCCGTTCAGAGTGGTTGCTTCAATGGCTTCCGGTAATTGCTCCTTGAAAGCCCCAGCTGTTCCACCACTTCGGCATCCATAAAGCTTCCATCGGCACCTGAATCGACAAAGCGTTAATCGCTAAGCTCTGATTCCTGTTCATGAGGGTAGCCGGGAAAACGGGTCTGACAGAGGTACTGAGAGGTTGAAACTGGCTCGCTAAAAGTCCTCCCAACTTTAGCGAGCCGGGCAGTTTGACGACCGCCGGGAACAAGTGGAGATGTAATGTCCCGAGCTACCACAGTAGAGGCAGCAGTTGGTCTTACGTCTATGTTGACGCTCCTCCTTGGTTAACCCGTGCCGCCCCACTTGCATGGGTTCAGAATCGGGAGAGAGGACCTCTCCACTAATCCTTTGTGGTGGAGAATGATCGACGTGTTCTGGTCCACCACCCGACCCGACTGGGAACTGAGAAGCTGATCGATTGGACGGGCCCCATTGCTTCTCCCTCCTTCGCTCTCGAACTCGGGTATCCACCCGAATAGACAAGGCTACCAAGCTGTCCAGGTCACTAGGCTCCGGATAGGAGATCAACTCATCCTTGAGCTGCTCCGACAGACCCTGGTAAAAGGCCGCTTGCAGAGACTCCTCATTCCACCCACTCTCCACAGCCAACGTCCTGAACTCGATCACGAAGTCGGCAGCGCTGCGAGTTCCTTGGCGAAGTGAAAACAGGCGCCTAGCTGCGTCCATACCTCGGACGGAATGGTCGAATAGCTTCCTCATCTCGGCCGTGAACTCCTGGTATGAAGCCATGCAGGTGTCCTGTCGTTCCCAAACGGCTGAAGCCCACTCCAGCGCTCGACCACGCAGCAACTCAATAACAAAGGCTATCCTAGCCTTGTCTGTGGCATAAGAGTTGGGCTGTAGATCGAAAACTAAGCCACACTGCATAAGGAAAGAACGGCATCTTCCCAGCTCTCCCTCATATTTATCCGGCGTCGGAACCTTGGGCTCATGGACGGACACAGCTCCAGAAGTGGCAGGCGAGATGGGTGAAACCGGTAGTGGATTCTCCACCGGCAAACTGAGCTGGGCCTGGATCTCCGTCAGCCCGGTGGAAAGGTTCCGAACTGACAACGCTATCTCCTGTAGTGCCGTGCTATGTTGTCCCAACATCTTCTCCTGATGGGAAATGGCATGGCGAACAGAGTCCAGGTCCGCTGGGTTCATTACTGGCCGGATCGTTCTGTCACGAGTTACAAAGCCAGAACCCAGAAGCAGACCAGGACAAGGTAAGTTGAAACGAAGGTGAGTGTTTATTTACAAATTCAAGAGTGATGCTGAATAATCCAGGGAACAGAGCGGGCGGCGTTGATTAGTTGTTGGGGGTGCAGTGGTTGATCCAATCATGGCTCGGCAGCCGCCGACCACCAGGCAGAGGTAGGATGAAGGTTCCGGACGAGTGATGTTCATGGCTAACGATCCGGCAGGGAATGGATGTCAGGTCAGCGCCTAAAAAGGGTGATGATCAGGACCAGGTGTGCAGATTGCTGATGGGATGCAGGTGTGGTAAATCATGAGAGCTCCCGCCTAGCAATGTCGCCCGGCAACCAGGCAGGGAGCGTTCCAGAACCCTCGGGAAACAGGAGATCCCGAACAGAAAAACTGACAACACCGACAGGAACCGACTCAGGATGCAGGGTTCGTTACAGACGTGTGTTTATTCTTTAATAAACATGTACGCCTTTCACGCTGCACCTTGGTCCGTCCCGTTCCTTAACGTACGTGACAGAAAAACCCACCACCAATGGACCAAGCAGCGTGCCCAGGAGGAGCAGAGAGGATGGACCTGGCGGGAGATAAGAGAGGATCTGGCATGGCAGATGGAGGCCCTGAAAGGGATCAGGGTGGAGAGACAGCCCCAATACATTTTTTTTGGGGGGGCTAAAAGGGTGGTCGGGGAGCGACAGAGAGGAGCCTCGACCACTGCACTCGTGGGGGCTCAAGGAGGAGTCCTCCCTGGAGGAGGACGGGGCGCGGAGTGTAAAGGACGGAGACAGTCATAGACCTCCAGCGCCGGTTCCCAGTCCGGTACGCCCTGTACCTGCTCTCCGCACCAAGCCAGTGGTGCGCGTCGCCAGTCCGGCCCGGCCTGTTCCTGCTCCTCGCACCAAGCCGGTGGTGCGCGTCGCCAGTCCGGCCCGGCCTGTTCCTGCTCCTCGCACCAAGCCGGTGGTGCGCTTCGCCAGTCCGGCCCGGCTTGTTCCTGCTCCTCGCACCAAGCCAGTGGTGCGCGTCGCCAGTCCGGCCTGTTCCTGCTCCTCGCACCAAGCCAGTGGTGCGCGTCGCCAGTCTGGCCCGGCCTGTTCCTGCTCCTCGCACCAAGCGAGTGGTGCGCGTCACCAGTCCGGCCCGGCCTGTTCCTGCTCCTCGCACCAAGACAGTGGGGCGCGTCGCCAGTCCGGCACGGCCCGTGCCTGTTCCACCGGTGCCTGGTTCGGCACCGGTCAGCGGCTCCACTCCGGAGCCAGAGCAGTCCGCTCCACCGGTGCCTGATCCAGCTCCGGTCAGCGGCTCCACGCTGGAGCCAGAGCAGTCCGCTCCACCGGTGCCCAGTCCAGCTCCGGTCAGCGGCTCCACTCCGGAGCCGCCACCGAGGCTGGAAGCCCACCCGGACCCTCCCCTATTCAGTCAGGTTTGTGCGGTCGGAGTCCGCACCTTTGGGGGGGGGGGGGTACTGTCACGCCCTGGCCTATAGAACTCTAGCTAGTTTGGTCAGGGTGTGAATGTCTAGGTTTGTATTTCTATGTTTGGCCGAGTGTGGTTCCCAATCAGAGGCAGTGGTCGCTCGTTGTCTCTGATTGGGGATCATACTTAGGCAGCCAGTTTTCCTGCCTGTGTTGTGGGTTTTTGTTGTGTTCCTGTGTTAGGCTTGTGTGTTAGTCTTTGGACCGTCACGGTTAAGTTTTGTTATTTTGGTTACTGTGACGTGTGTTTATTCTTTAATAAACATGTACGCCTTTCACGCTGCACCTTGGTCCGTCCCGTTCCTTAACGTACGTGACATTTGAACGTTACTATGGTTTTCTTGTGGTTTTTATGAAAATGTTTCTTCATGTTCTGAGAACATTACTTTAAATAGAACCAAGAGAAAACTTGTAGAAAACGTTATGATGAAGTACTGAAATTCCCCACAGAAGAACGTTGTTTCTTAATGTTCTGGGAACAATTTGAGAACATTACTTTAAAAAGAACCATGAGGGAACCTGTAGGAAACGTTATGCTGAAGCACTGAAATTCCCACTTAAGAAACATATGGTTCTCAGAACCTTATGTGCTAGCTGGGTATCCTGCACCATTCTCAGAATGTTGTGGGAAGGTTGTATGCAAAATAACCATAGGACAACCACTCTCTAAGAAACATATGGTTCTCAGAACACTAGCTGGGTCTAACAATGTAGATTTTTGGCCAATATTTTTAAAGATTTGATGCAAACCACGACCTTTACCCACAATATATAGGCTACTGCTAGATTGAGGAAGAATGACCAGCAGGCTATTAGCCGCCAGGTGTTGTCTTCATTTGTTTTGTGATTTATGTCCTGTCATGGAGACATGGTCAGACAAGCTCTGGTCACACAAACCCCTGCCCCCTCTACCTGGAAGTTGCTAGGAAACGAGTGCTTCTAAAGTCAAATTACGTCCTATCATGTCATTAAGTTGTTGTTTGTCATTGCTCAGTCAACAGAGAGATGGGATGGGAGGAACGGGAAGGAGACTGGGAGGGATGTTAGTCCCTTGAAGTGGAAAAACAGCAGATTATGGATTCTGAAATGATTGTCTTGGCATCGGTAATTACTGATACATGATGCTCCCGTGGAAGACTGAGTGAATTGGTAATGAAAAACTGACAGAGCGTGAGGTACCTCCGTAGCAAGCCCCATTAGCCCCCAACTCTGTTATCTTCTGATGGAGATAGCCTACAATCAGCAAAGCCGCAGACATCATGTAAGCAAAGGTACCACTATCACTCTTCATGTACATGGCTGTCTGCTGACATTAAAACATGTGATTACCACAAAACATTCCTGTCATGCTTAATGAAAGCTCGATAAGGAAGGAGTATGTTTTCTCTTGGAGCACTGGTGTTTCTGAACTCTGCATGCTGTCAGTGGGTCTCCTCCTTGTTATAGTAAAGACTGTCATTGTGATTCCCCTTCCCACTGTTGCCCTAGTCTGCTGTGGCTGTATGATATGACTGCTAGGCTCTGTATCTATGTCTCTGTGGTTACTTCCTCCTCTCTGATTGGTCGGTCATCTATTCCACAGCGTTCTGACCCAATGCCCAAGACTGTATCTTTCTGAGAGCATCTCAGTCTCACACTGATAGCACCGCTACTGCTCACAGTCATGTTCATTATCAACCTCTGAATAACTCCCCATGATAAAACAGCAGTTAGGAATGCAAAAGAATGTATGACTCCTGTCTAAAAGGAATCCTGTTGTATACAGTAGAGTTGCAAATCTGTATTTAGAATAGGAGAACAGAGGATGGTGAAAGTGCTGGCACCACTGCTCTGCTCAGGCAGTGACACAGCCTGAAGGTGTGTGTGTATGTTTCTGCTCTTCCTGTGCCATGGTGCTCTGCATTTATTCCCTCTGATCTTTTTTTTTGCTGCATCAGAATTCACACAAACACACACAGGAGGAAACCTGCAGAAAACAGGCATATTCCGATGGGGGTGAGGCGATGATGATGCTGCACAATCCTCACAAAAACAGACACCTACCTGTGTGTGTGTGTGTGTGTGTGTGAGACCAGAAGCCCTCACAAGGATAATAAAACAAGGACAA
The DNA here is from genome assembly GCF_020615455.1 of Coregonus clupeaformis. Classification (NCBI taxonomy): domain Eukaryota; kingdom Metazoa; phylum Chordata; class Actinopteri; order Salmoniformes; family Salmonidae; genus Coregonus; species Coregonus clupeaformis. Next base: position 38,694,726 of record NC_059207.1, on the reverse strand, counting down.
TTCGGACAAGTGGGGACATTTCGCCGGTCCCCACAAGGAAAAAGGCTATTTTATGTTTAGGGGTTAGGTTTAGGGTTGGGGTTTCATTTAGGGTTAGGGTTAGAATTAGGGTTAGGGTTAGGAGTTAGGGTTAAGGTTTGGGGTTAAGGTTAGGGTTAACATAAGGGTTAGGTTATAATAATAATAATAATATGCCATTTAGCAGACGCTTTTATCCAAAGCGACTTACAGTCATGCGTGCATACATTTTTTTTTTGTGTATGGGTGGTCCCGGGGATCGAACCCACTACCTTGGCGTTACAAGCGCCGTGCTCTACCAGCTGAGCTACAGAGGACCACCAGGTTAAGGGTTAGGGTTAGCTTTACGATTAGGGGTTAGGGAAAATAGGATTTTGAATGGGAATAAATTGTTTGATCCCCACAAGGATAGTTAAACAAATGTGTGTGTGTGTGTGATGCAGCAGGGCAGGCTGCTGTACTGGGGGGGGCTGCCTCCCCATGCCCATGTTTACATGAGTAATGAAATTAGAGCGGTGTGGCTCCCACACTACAGGCCTCCACCACTGCCATAATTCAATTAGCCTTCTTATTAACGCTCTGGAGCATCCGGCCCGGTACCCAGGACTATGCTGCTCTGAGTCTGAAGATGAACACACCATTCACTCCTTAGCACTCCTCACCACTCTGACACCACAACCCTCTGAATCTTTACATTCCAGCTATTGTAGTATGACTTTGGTTGGAACAAGGCACATTCTAGCAATTATTTTACAGGTTAAATGCAGTGCAGGAGTTAACATGTCTGTCATACTTGTACTATACAGGGAGATACATGGAGAGGTTGGTGTTGAGCCAGATAAAGAAAACACACACACACACACACATACACACACAGTACATAGCCAGTGGGAGAGCCTTTACCAAATTACAGTGAGGATGATGAGATAACACTTATCAGAGACATCAGAGAGAGAGAGTCCTCTCCCATCTCCCCCAGGGTCAGTTACTTCCAGCCTGCTGACACTACAACACTTAGCCTGTCATGACCACACACCTTAATCATTAGCCTTCTGATACAACACATACCAGCATCTATGTGGTATTGCCAGTGGATGTATCAAAGGTTCATGTAGAAATCTGTGGGTTTTATTTACGTAGTGGGGTGTATTTGTTGGAGAGAAGTCACCACTGTGCACATATAACAGGGTGGTAGAGTTAAAGTTCTGCCAAGTTTCTCAATCACAGTATTGAGGTTATTAAAATTCCAATCTGCTGGAGGCTCCCTTTCTCGCCTTTCAGAATGAATGTGCCCTTTTAATAATGTAACTGGTTTTAACAAGATCGTAAAACGTTCATCTAACTTTCATAAGCCTGTTAGCCCAGTGACGAATTCATGCCATGGCATCTGGGGCTCCTACAGTACAACACTTCCACAGAGGACAGAAAAGATTAACAGTGTGAAGCCCCTATGGAGGCTGGAAAGTTGTGCTGTACGTTTAGCTTGCAGGGAGAGGGGGAGAGAGGGGGAGAGAGAGAGAAGTCTAGTGGTAACTGATAGCATTCCACTGAACAGTCCCCCTCTCCTCTGCCTCATCTATAATGCACGTGTTGCACAGGGATCAACTCTGAAAAGTCTTGCCTTTTTAAGCATGGCAAGAGGGCCTGTCATGTTAGGTAAACATTGTCTATTTGTGGCTGGTTTTTACACATGTTTGGAATGGTGGTAGAGCATCAGTATCAGTGTGGGTTGAATGGAGATGGGGCTGGGGCTGGGGCTGGGGCTGGGCTACTGCTGGGGCAGGATGAATGAAAAGCCCCTGGGGGATTTAACCTAGGGCATGCCTCATCCTCCCAGCCTCTGTCCCAGCCTCTGTCCCAGCCTCTGTCCCAGCCTCTGTCCCAGCCTCTGTCCCAGCCTCTGTCCCAGCCTCTGCAGGAGTAATGTGACCTTCATAACGAGATTAAAATATGTAGCAGGCGTGCATTGATTTTTGGACCAGTCACTAAGATTTATGGACCCAGCCAGTACATAAATATTGATACTTGCTCTCCCAAAGAAGATCCGACACTGTGTAACTGATTGTGTGTGTGTGTGTGTGTGTGTATGTGTGTGTGTCTGTGTGTTTGTATGTGTGTGTGTGTGTGTCTGTGTGTGTGTGTGTGTGTGTTTGTAAGTGTGCTTGTGTCTGTGTGTGTGTGTGTGTGTGTGTGTGTGTGTGTGTGTGTGTGTGTGTGTGTGTGTGTGTGTGGCTATGTGTGTGTCTGTGTGTGTGTGTGTGTTTGTATGTGTGTGTGTGTCTGTGTGTGTGTGGCTGTGTGTGTGTGTCTATGTGTGTGTGTCTGTGTCTGTGTGTGTGTGTGTGTGTGTGTGTGTTTGTATGTGTGTGTGTGTGTGTGTGCAGTTTCTTAAGACACAAAATAGTAGAACCAGCCAGTGCATAAATATTGATACTTGCTCTCCCAAAGAAGATCCGACCCTGTGTAACTGATTGTGCGTGTGTTTGTGTGTTTGTATATGTGTGTGTGTGTGTGTGTGTGTGTGTGTTTTGTATGTCTGTGTGTGTGTGTGTCTGTGTGTGTTTGTGTCTGTGTGTGTTTGTATGTGTGTGTGTTTGTATGTGTGCTTGTGTCTGTGTGTGTGTGTGTGTGTGTGTGTGTGGCTATGTGTGTGTGTGTCTGTGTGTGTCTGTGTCTGTGTGTGTGTTTGTATGTATGTATGTGTGTGTGTGTGTGTGTGTGTGTGTGTGTGTGTGTGTGTGTGTGTGTGTCTGTGTGTGTGTGTCTATGTGTGTGTGTGTGTGTGTCTGTGTGTGTGTGTGTGTGTGTGTGTGTGTGTGTGTGTGTGTGTGGCTGTGTGTGTGTCTATGTGTGTGTGTCTGTGTCTGTGTCTGTGTGTGTGTGTGTGTTTGTATGTGTGTGTGGCTGTGAGTGTGTGTCTATGTGTGTGTGTGTGTGTCTGTGTCTGTGTGTGTGTGTGTGTGTGTGTGTGTGTTTGTATGTGTGTGTGGCTGTGTGTGTGTGTGTCTATGTGTGTGTGTCTGTGTCTGTGTGTGTGTGTGTGTGTGTGTGTGTTTGTATGTGTGTGTGTGTGTGCAGTTTCTTAAGACACAAAATAGTAGAACCACAGTAGGCACTACTGGTGCTAAATGACAATCCTGTTGGTAACCTAAATGTGCTTCTATAGCAGTAGCAACTAAATAGGTAATTCCCATTAAGTGATGGCTAGTTACACTGTGTTTTATTGTGGGTCCCAAGCTGGATTGATGGCGATTGATGACTTTGATATATTTTCCTTAGTTCTCCTTTGTCATGTCAAGTCACACACACACACCCCTCCCCTACTCCAGACACCCTACACAATTCTCTATCGCCAGCAGACAGAACACGACGTCACAGCTAGATTGCATTTCCAAATCAGTAACATCGAATTTAACGCCATCAGAAGGTGGGATAGGTTCAATCTAGCGTTCCTTAATTAGATTGCTGTCTGGGTGGAGGGAAAGGGCGAAGATGGCTGCCAGCGTTTCTCCAAGGGAGAGAGAGGAGCTGACTATTAGAATAGTCACTCCAGGTATCAGAGGTGTTGTTGTGCTGACTGTGACTCTGCTCACAGACTGTGAGAAAGGTTGCTGGGGTGACTATTGTTCCAGTGTGTGATTCACCAACCCATTCATTCAGAGCCTTTTAGATGAGCCGTTCACCTGACTGTTACCAATCTCACTGCTTTAGTGGACTTGTTTATAGCCCTGTTGTTTCAGAGGTTGTGGGGAGCTGGCCCATTGTTTATAGCCCTGTTGTTTCAGAGGTTGTGGGGAGCTGGCCCATTGTTTATAGCCCTGTTGTTTCAGAGGTTGTGGGGAGCTGGCCCATTGTTTATAGCCCTGTTGTTTCAGAGGTTGTGGGGAGCTGGCCCATTGTTTATAGCCCTGTTGTTTCAGAGGTTGTGGGGAGCTGGCCCATTGTTTATAGCCCTGTTGTTTCAGAGGTTGTGGGGAGCTGGCCCATTGTTTATAGCCCTGTTGTTTCAGAGGTTGTGGGGAGCTGGCCCATTGTTTTCCTTCCCAAGCTCTTGAAGTTGTGACTGTGAGGCTGCTCTCTCTGCAGTCTTTAGACACCAGTGGGCTCTGCACATTTTCTTTTGTGACGTAATGGTCTTTGGAAACGGCTGAGGAAGAGAGTGAGGACCGAGTGGGGACTCAGAGTGCTGACGTGTCTTTTAGTTCCAGGAATTCACCTGATTTTTTTGTTGTTGGGGGTGGTGATTTGCTTCGATTACACCAACAACAACAAAAAACATTTCCAATTCACCCAGCGCATAATACACACTTATACATGTGTGAAATAGGACAAATGTATGCACTCATCATTGAAGGCATGCTCATATTAGATGAGGAGGAAAGCTATTTGTGGCCTAATACGGACAGCTCTGAAAATAACTTTATAGATCTGAATACATCCCCTTGGAAAGAGTGCACTTCACCACTCAGACTTAGTTATATTGTGAGTCTATATTAGTTTGCTGGGTCAAATACAGTCTTCATCTGGTAATGCATGTCCACCGTTGGGGCGCTGGCGTATTATGGAATGTCTGGACAGCAGGCATCATGCAGTAATTTAATCAATGGGCTTAGATGGCAGCATGGCAGAACTTCAGGATTAAATTACAGACCTCTGTGCTGGTTTCAAGCTGACGTGAACAGGGGGGTGCAGCAGGAGCTGTATCTCTCCATCTCCTCTATGCTCTGGCCACTGACAGACAGCCCTTAGGAGACAGAGCCCTGTTGTACTGTAGCTAGCTGGCCTGCTGTGTCTGTCTGAGTAGGACATGAGGGAACTAGTCTTCCAGTCCTGCACTGTCTATGTTTGGGTGAAGGTAAGGGGAAAGGGTTGGTTTGGAGGAAAACATAGGTAGAGTGTTCAGTGTGTGAATGTACTGGATAAGGTGATCTAGGAGGGATATGGATATAATGTAAATGGAGGAGAGTTAGAAGGAGAATGGGGGTTTTCAAGCAGTCATAAACTTAAATGTAGCTTTAAATTAAACTTCACAATCCCTTTCAGAGAAGTCATTCTGAATTTTACACTGGGAATAGGGAAATCATATAACGCTTACAAAGGGCTAGTTTGTATTACAGGACTTTTACCCAGTGAACCTGTGCTGTGGTGGTGACTGCCTGAGATCACAATCTCTTACCAGGGCTGTCTTCATTACAGTCTCTCTCTCTCTCTCTCTCTCTCTCTCTCTCTCTCTCTCTCTCTCTCTCTCTCTCTCTGCACTGCTGATGACTCACACTCTACACATCCCTGCAGAAATCTCTCTTCCAGCGCCCCAGAGAAAGAGGGGGATGGGGGGGGGGGTTGGTGGATAGATAGCGAGAGAGAGGGGGGTAGATAGAGGGGGGGGTAGATAGCGTTTTACCCCTTTTTGTGATATCCAATTGGTAGTAGTTACAGTCTTGTCCCATCGCTGCAACTCCCGTACGGATTCGGGAGAGGCGAAGGTCGAGAGCCATGAGTCCTCCGAAACACGACCTGCCATGCCGCACTACTTGACACGCTGCTCGCTTTACCCGGAAACCTGTGTTGGAGGAAACACCGTACAACTGGCGACCGAAGTCAGTGTGCATGTGCCCGGCCTGCCACAAGGAGTCGCTAGAGCGCGATGGGACAAGGACATCCCGGCTGGCCAAACCCTCCCCTTACCCGGACCACGCTGGGCCAATTGTGCGCCGCCTCATGGGTCTCCCGGTCGCGGCCGGCTGCAACACAGCCTGGGATCGAACCCGGATCTGTAGTGACGCCTCTAGCACTGTGATGCAGTGCCTTCGCCCACTGTGCCACTCGGGAGGCCACATAGGATCTCTTACATGAAACATGCTCTGGTCTACCTGCTCTCTCTGTGTCTGTCTAACAGAATAGCAAACCACACACACACACACACACACACACACATGGGAGCAGATGCTCTTATCTGCAGTGGAGCACCTTACAAGTGCATGAACATTTATCAGGGACATTTAGTGCTTATGAGGAAGAGTTAAGTACAGAACAGAGAGTGGGATATGAAGATGCCAGCCGTACAGTGGAGTATCCTCTGGATTGCGTTTACACGGATCCCATCCCACCACCGCTTAAATCCGTCGGGTCCCCTCCCCTCCCTCCATTGGACTAGCTAGCTAACCTAACACAGTGACATTCACAGTGACTGCTAGCTGCCGCAGCTGGCCACACGGTCCTCACATGCTCTACTGCCCTAGTGTAGTGCTGCTGTGTGGATTGTCAGTGCTCTACTGCCTAGTGTAGTGGTGCTGTGTGGATTGTCAGTGCTCTACTGCCTAGTGTAGTGCTGCTGTGTGGATTGTCAGTGCTCTACTGCCTAGTGTAGTGCTGCTGTGTGGATTGTCAGTGCTCTACTTCCTAGTGTAGTGCTGCTGTGTGGATTGTCAGTGCTCTACTGCCCTAGTGTAGTGCTGCTGTGGATTGTCAGCCCTCCTGCCACTGCACTGTCTCTCTCTCTGGAAAGAGAAAAAGAGCAAAGTGGCTGAGTGTGATTAATGGTCATGTATGTGCAGTAGAAAACACATCACCAGGTCTGGCCAGGCAGCCATTTCTCCTACCTTACCACACAGCATAGTCAGACCCTACAGGCTCCACATTACATTACATCACATATAATATACAGTATCTGCCTTAACTCATCCTGATTCCTAACGGCTTCACTTCATTTCTTTCCCACATTTATCATGGTTGTAATGCAGCTGACATGTCAGGTGAAAGTGCTGGCACTGTTTCTTTCTATTAAGATAGGGCTATTTTTAGTACATTGTGTCACAACAAGGCCGTCTAATCCTGTGCATGCGCTCACTGAAATAATCCCCCTTCTCTATCTTCCCCAGAAGGATAGAGTGGTCTCTAGCTACATGTGCACTAGCCCTGGCTGGCTGCTGGGTCTCACACGGTGATGTGACTGAGCAGGCCCATTACGCAACCCTGTGTATGTGGGCCCCGTGTAGCTCAGTTGGTAGAGCATGGCGCTTGCAACGCCAGGGTTGTGGGCTCGATTCCCACGGGGGGCCAGTATGAAAAAAATCATCTCCATTTTCATATCCTCTATCTACACTACATGACCAAAAGTATGTGGACACCTGCTCATCGAACATCTCATTCCAAAATCATGGGCATTAATATGGAGTTGGTCCCCCCTTTTGCTGCTTTAACAGCCTCCACTCTTCTGGGAAGGCTTTCCACTAGATGTTGGAACATTGTTGCGGGGACTTGCTTCCATTCAGCCACAAGAGCATTAGTGAGATCGGGCACTGATGTTGGGCTATTAGGCCTGGCTCGCAGTCGGCGTTCCAATTCATCCCAAAGGTGTTCGATGGAGTTGAGGTCAGGGCTCTGTGCAGGCCAGTGAAGTTCTTCCACACCGATCTCAACAAATAATTTCTGTATGGACCTCACTTTGTGCACGGGGGCATTGTCATGCTGAAACAGTAAAGGGCCTTCCCAAAACTGTTGCCACAAAGTTGGAAGCACAGAATCGTCTAGAATGTAATTGTATGCTGTAGCGTTAAGATTTCCCTTCACTGGAACTAAGGGGCCTAGCCCGAACCATGAAAAACAGCCCCAGACCATTATTACTCATCCACCAAACTTTACAGTTGGCACTATGCATACGGGCAGGTAGCGTTCTCCTGGCATTCGCCAAACCCAGATTCATCCATCGGACTGCCAGAAAGTGAAGCGTGATTCATCACTCCAGAGAACGCGTTTCCACTGCTCTAGAATCCAATGGCGGCAAGCTTTACACCACTTCAGCCGACGCTTGGCATTGCGTAGGGTGATCTTAGACTTGTGTGCGGCTGCTCGGCCATGGAAACCCATTTCTCTCGCTCTCCCCTCTATCTCTCTCTCTCCTCTCTCTCTCTCTCTCTCTCTCTCTCTCTCTCTCTCTCTCTCTCTCTCTCTCTCTCTCGCTCTCTCTCTTCCTCCCCCCCCTCTCTCTCTCTCCTCTAGCTCCCCCCCTCTCTCTCTCTCTCTCTCTCTCTCTCTCTCTCTGTCTCTTCCTCTCCCCCCTCTCTCACTCTCTCCTCTAGCTCCCTCTCCCCTCTCTCTCTCTCTCTCTCTCTCTCTCTCTCTCTCTCTCTCTCTCCTCTCTCTCCTCTCTCTCCCTCTCCCCTTTTCCCCTCCCCTTTTCATCTTCCCTCACCCAACCACTGCTCAGTTATGTAGATTTAGCAGGAGATAGAGGGAGAGCATAGTACGCTGATTTATGTGTTGCTTTGCAAAATGCAGCAAGGTAGTAGGGGACATGAGGACTCACGGCATCTGAGGGTGATTCATCAGATTGTGTTCATTTTTTTCCTATACCATATTGTGTTGATTGGGAAAACACACTTTACTACCATACAAATGGCACAAGTGCTGATGATTCAACCAGAGGGCTGAAGTTGAATGATGTTGATTATTTTAGCTGTGGGATCCTGTGGGATCTTTACTGTGGCTGCAGCAGTACTCTGACTACAGCCAGGACAGACCTGGGTCATTGTCCGCCCCCCTAAATCACTAAAATGTAAAATAACATATATTATCATTACATTTACATTTTAGTCATTTAGCAGATGCTCTTATCCAGAGCGACTTACAGGAGCAATTAGGGTTAAGTGCCTTGCTCAAGGGCACATCGACAGATTTTTCACCTAGTCAGCTCTGGGATAAGAACAAGCGACCTTTCGATTACTGCCACAACGCTCTTAACCACTAAGCTACCTGCCGCACCATGATGGAAGGGGAGGAATGCAGTTCTCTGTTCTCTAAATGATGTACTTCCTCCTCCCAGTGAGGACTGGACATGTCCAGTGTGCAGCAGCATTATGGCAGTCAGATCTCTGCAGCTCAGCCATAATGGGGTCTCCTCTCCTAAACTAATCCCATCATCTGTCATGGCATAGCCAGCAATTATTTGCTTAAAACTAAATACATGTATCATAAAAGTTATTATGCGCTGTCTATTGGGTATCATAATTACATAAAATTAGATTTAGTGAAAATGGTTTGGATATCAATTCAAACCAATGTCATTTGAGTAGTTTTTTTTTTTTTTTTGCCTAACACTATTTTGGTGGCTGTTCATCGATCGCGATCAGTTCAGGCCTTTAGTGAGAGGTTTGATGACTCTGACTGTGAGAGAGTGGATGGTACATTGCACAGTGAGGCTTGGTTTGGGACTTCTCTCAGTTCATTCTACTCACACTGACAGTCCATTATTGTGCAGAAGATTCCTCTTTTGACATCTCTCACTACCTCAGAGCTCAGCACGCGATCATTTAGCCTTTCTAGAGGGAAAGGACTTAATAGCTCTTCCACTATCATTACTTCCAGAGGTAGGACGATTCCAAGTGAAGGACTTCGCTTCAGAGCGGAGGCAGTGGGGAGACATACACACACACTCCCATGCACACTCAGCCTCTCTGGCACAGTGTCTGGTCTAGGGAAAGTCAAACAGATCAGAGGATGGGGGTTGTGTTCCGGTCACACAGTCACATCACATTGTGGACCAACTTTGAGACTCTGATCACTCCTCTCACAGAGGCTAAATGAGATCCTGTGTCTCTGTACTCTGAGTTCACCCACAGCGACTCTGCCTTGAGAATCGAAGGATTGGTTACTAACAGATTTTGTGCTCTTTCTTGTGAGGGAGCATTGCTTGTAATGATATTGGGAGCTGTATACTGGTCAGTGTGGGTCTGGCTCCCCACCCACTGAAAACACCCACCGACCCACGCATGCACACACACACACACACAAACACACACTAGCTGACGTGTAATCCGCTAATATCCTCTGCATGATACAAATGAGGTACGCTCCCCTGCTATCAACCAGGTCTGTTGGTCTCCAAGCATATGCTGTCTCCTCTCGTTACTGTCAACATTAAAACAGAGACCATTCACCAATGCGAAAAGTGGGAAATCTATCTCAGATCTGTTTTTTTTTCTCCCCTTTCCTGAAAAGAAAAAAACAAGGACATAATGGCAATATTGTTAGTTTCGCTGCCTGTTCTGTTCCAATCAAGTTAAGAGGGCCGACGAGGTAATGAAAGGTTAACACTGTCGCTCACCTGCTGCCCTCAGTTTTCTGCACCCTGCTCTCTTCCCCTCTCACTCTCCCTCTCCCTCTCTCTCTCCCCCTCTATCTCCCCCTCTATCTCTCTCTCCCTCCCCTCTCTCTCTCTCTCTCTCTACCCCCTCCCTCTCCCTCTCTTCCTCTCTCTCTCTCTCTCTCTCTCTCTCTCTCTCTCTCTCTCTCCTCTCTCTCCCTCTCCCTCTCTCTCTCTCCCTCTCCCCATTCTCTCTCTCTCTCTCTCTCTCTCTCTCTCTCTCTCTCCCCCTCTCCCTCTCACGCTCTCTCTCTCTCTCTCTCTCTCTCTCTCTCTCTCTCTCTCTCTCTCTCTCCCTCACTCTCTCTCTCTCTCTCTCTCTCTCTCTCTCTCTCTCTCTCTCTCTCTCTCTCTCTCTCTCTCTCTCTCTCTCTCTCTCTCTCTCTCTCTCTCTCTCTCTCTCTCTCTCTCTCTCTCTCTCTCTCTCTCTCTCTCTCTCTCTCTCTCTCTCTCTCTCTCTCTCTCTCTCTCTTTCCCATTTGGTTTCTCACTTCTCATTTTCTCCCTCAACCCTCTCTTCTAAATCTACTTCTGTTCTTGAAACTGGATGTGACATGTGAATAGGGTTGTGAATGGAGTCAGTAGCTGAGTGAATGGCAGTTTTTCTATTGTTCATCCCCTCCCAGAAATAAGGACCAGCGAACAAATTGACAATTGAGTCCTCAGCAGCAGCAGCCATCCAGTCATCCACTAAGGCCTGTAGTTTATATGCTAATGCCAGACTGTGACACGCCTGCGTGACTGACTCTGCTTTTGCTCTCCTATTGGCCTAGCATACAAAGCGTTGCCTCTTTATGTAAATCTCAACTCAGGATCCTATCTGTGCCGGACAGACAAAAAAATCTCATGACAATCATAGTCTCTTTTATATGTTGTGAGATCGTGAAGGCTTGTTCCAATACCTGCTAAATTGATTTGCCAGTCGAGGTCTTTTGATTGCAAATGTTGGTTTTTTGTTTTACCTTTATTTAACTAGGCAAGTCAGTTAAGAACAAATTCTTATTTACAATGACGGCCTACACCGGCCAAACCCGGACGATGCTGGGCCAATTGTGCGCCGTATGGGACTCCCAATCACGGCCGGTTGTGATACAGCCTGGAATCAAACCAGGGGGTCTGTAGTGACGCCTCAAGCACTGAGATGCAGTGCCTTAGACCACTGCGCCACTTACGGAGAAAACACACAGGCCGAGAGAAAAACAGATTCCTCAACCACCCTGGAGTCACAGGGCTCTGTGTTGTAGAAAACAAAGTTATTTGTTTTCAATTGAGCCTCAGCAGGGACGCGTCCTTAGTTGTTCAACTCTGCTGTGTGTGACCTGACCAGTGTGTGCATGTGTGTGTGTGTGTGTGTTGCTCTTAAATTTTTTGGATGTTCTGCGTATGTTTCACTCCATTAACTTAATGTTTTTGTTGATGAATAATGCCATATGTACGTACAGTATTATGCATATTGTGATTGTGATAGTTGTTCTATTGCATACAGGCCCCTCTCAGACTGACTGACTCTCTCAGATTAAGTATTTGAAAATTTAATTAAGTCTGTGTCTGCTACCTGAGTAGCCAACTCTTGGGTTTGTCTGTCTATGTGGTTTGGAAAGAGAGAAAGCAGTGTGATGTCTGTCCAGTAAAGGAGTGTCCTGTTGTAAATTGGCAGTGAGGGAGTGGAGAGAGGGAGGTTTAGGGAGCGTCTCAGTCTGGCCAGACCCAGATGGGCGGGTGGGTGTAGGGGGGGAGGGGGGTGGCGTCTGTTTCTCCTGCTTCTGTGCCAGCCTGTGCCAGGCTCCAGAGGGGTGAAAGCATAGCTATTTATCTCCTCCTGGGCACCACCTGGTTCCCATTACAGGCCACTGCTACAGGGACTGTTCTCCTCTCCTCTCCTCCCAGACCCAGACCACTCACCCAGCACCCATTAACGGCCTGCTTCTAGCTGCTACACAGTAAATCAAGGATAGTTGAAATCAGTTAAATTGACTCTACTGGTAGGTATCTTAAACCTCAAGAGAGTGATACGTTCCCTGGAGTTAGGATTGATAACAGGAGTTCATTACTTTTAACTCCATTAAGAGTAACCAGAGACAGGGAGTTAAATCTATGGAGTTATCCACAGATGTGGGAGGGGCACATTGTCATATTTCCCAGCATGCTCTATTGCAGGTTGATTTTCAAAATAGTTTGTTTCAATATCTGTGTTTTCGCATTTATATTGATAAATGTTTATCTTATGCTACACAAAGATAAGAAACATACATTTTTCTAAACTAATCCAATCTTTAAGTGGTTGGATTTATAGCAACCCTTAGTAAGATAGTTGTTCCAGTTTACATGGTGTAGGTAGTCTTCATGTACTATATTTGCGTCCCTACTCTGACAGGCATTCTACTGTAAATGTAAGCTGTGAGTGATGTAAAACTGCTGGACATCTTCCTGCAAGTTGGCTTACAACAAAGATTGAATATCAAATGGCAAACCACCATAACCACAGAAATAATCAAATAAGGCTTTACACACTTATAACTCAAAGGAAGTAAACTGAAAGAGAAATGTACTCTGCTGTAGTGGATTGTTAATAGAAAACAACACAGAAAAGTGTAAAATGGCAAGGGAGTTGATTAAAAACGACACTGAAAATAGTAAAATGGCAATTGGAGTTACATTTAAGCAACTCTCTGAGAGTTAGATATTTACTCCATTTATTGTCATTTTAACTCCAAAATATCAACACCATGACCAGAGTAGTTTTAACACAAAATGGGGGTGGGACCATATAAACCCCAAAATAGTGTTACATTAGACTCCATATGTCACGATCGTCTGAAGGAGCGGACCAATACGCAGCGCGTGGAGTGAACATGATGACTTTATTAAATAAAGCAACCACGAAAAAACAACAAATGACGATAATGAAGTCCTCAGTGACACGACTGAACACGGAACAATAACCCACAAAACACAGGAGAAAACACACAGAATATATATGGCTCCCAATCAGAGATAACGAGCCGACAGCTGACACTCGTTACCTCCGATTGGGAGTCATTAACCAATCACCAAAAACACAAACAAATGAAACTCACCCAACCCAACACCACCAAATGAAATACACCCTGGCTCTAACACACAGTCCTTGGAGCCAGAGTGTGACAGTACCCCCTAAAGGTGCGCACTCCGGGCGCACCAGCATACAGTCTAGGGGAGGGTCTGGGTGGGCGTCTGTCCCCGGTGGCGGCTCTGGCCCCGGTCGTGATCCCCACCCCACCGCAGTCACAACCTGCTTCGGTAGCCTCCTCCCAATGACCACCCTCCAACTAACCCCACCTGGACTAAGGGGCAACACCGGACTAAGGGGCAGCATCGGACTAAGGGGCAGTACCGGACTACGGGGCAGTACCGGACTAAGGGGCAGTACCGGACTAAGGGGCAGTACCAGGCTAAGGGACAGCACCAGGCTAAGGGACAGCACCAGGATAAGGGACAGCACCAGGATAAGGAGCAACACCGAGCTAAGGGGCAGCACCTGACTAAATGGCGGATCCTGGCTGGCTGGCTCATGGCTGGCTGACGGATCTGGCTGCTCATGGCTGGCTGACGGATCTGGCTGCTCATGGCTGGCTGACGGATCTGGCTGCTCATGGCCGACTGACGGATCTGGCTGATCCTGTCTGGCAGAAGGCTCTGGCTGATCCTGTCTGGCAGAAGGCTCTGGCTGATCCTGTCTGGCAGAAGGCTCTGGCTGATCCTGTCTGGCAGAAGGCTCTGGCTGATCCTGTCTGGCGGAAGGCTCTGGCTGATCCTGTCTGGCGGAAGGCTCTGGCTGATCCTGTCTGGCAGACGGCTCTGGCTGATCCTGTCTGGCGGAAGGCTCTGACGGCGTTGGGCAGACGGGCAGTTCCAGACGGCGTTGGGCAGACGGACAGTTCAGGCCCCGTTGGGCAGACGGCAGACTCTGGCCGTCTGAGGCGCATCGTAGGCCTGGTGCGTGGTGCCGGAACAGGAGGTACCGGGCTGAGGACACGCATCTCAGGACTAGTGCGGGGAGAAGCAACAGGGCATGCTGGACCCTGGGGACGCACCGTAGGCCTGATGCGTGGTGCCGGAACAGGAGGTACCGGGCTGAGGACACGCATCTCAGGGCTAGTGCGGGGAGTCGGAACAGGGCATGCTGGACCCTGGGGACTCCCATAACGCCTAGTGCGGGGAGCCGGAACAGGGCATGCTGGACCCTGGGGACTCACCTCACGCCTAGTGCGGAGAGCAGGAACAGGCCGGGCGGGGCTGGCGACGCGCACCGTATCCCCTGGTGCGAGTGGCCGGAACAGGCCGGGCCGGGCTGGCGAGCGCACCGTATCCCTGGTGCGTGGAGTAGGAACAGGCCGGGCTGGGCTGGCGAAGCGCACCGTATCCCTGGTGCGTGAGTAGGAACAGGCCGGGCTGGGCTGGCGAAGCGCACCGTATCCCTGGTGCGTGGAGTAGGAACAGGCCGGGCTGAGCTGGCGATGCGCACCGCATACTTGGTGCGTATGGCAGGAACAGGCCGAACCGGGCTGGCGACGCGCACCTTACACTTAGTGCGAGGGACCGGAACAGGCCGTACCGTACGGGGAACACACACTACTGGCTGCACCTCGGGACTAGGAACGGGCCGGACCGAACTGGTTACACACCCCAGTACCTCACGCCGTGCCTCAACACCTTCCTTCCCTGCTTTACCCAGTAGCCCCCTTGACCTGGTAGCCCACTGAATCCGTCCCTTCTCTGCCTCCGTCAGCCCCCTTAACCTGGCAGCCCTCTGACTCTGCCTAGTGGCAGCCTCCTGCTGCTCCGTCGCCCAAGCCATGTGCCCCCCCCCAAAAATTTCTTGGGGTTGCCTCTCGTCCTTCCGACGATGATGGCCCTGCTGATGCCGTTGCTCCTCTCGCCGTCGCCTCTCCACCGTCTCGTTCCATGGTCGGCGATCCATACCATCTAGGATCTCCTCCCAAGTCCAGGACCCTTTACCTTCCACCAGTTCCTTCCATGTCCAGACCCTTTGTTCCTGGACGCGCTGCTTGGTTCCTTTATGGTGGGTTATTCTGTCACGATCGTCTGAAGGAGCGGACCAATACGCAGCGCGTGGAGTGAACATGATGACTTTATTAAATAAAGCAACCACGAAAAAACAACAAATGACGATAATGAAGTCCTCAGTGACACGACTGAACACGGAACAATAACCCACAAAACACAGGAGAAAACACACAGAATATATATGGCTCCCAATCAGAGATAACGAGCCGACAGCTGACACTCGTTACCTCCGATTGGGAGTCATTAACCAATCACCAAAAACACAAACAAATGAAACTCACCCAACCCAACACCACCAAATGAAATACACCCTGGCTCTAACACACAGTCCTTGGAGCCAGAGTGTGACACCATAGGAGTTAAATTAACTATTGCAGTTTTACTGTGTACCATGTTCTCTGATACTATACTTACTATACAGTGAGGGAAAAAAGTATTTGATTTTGTACGTTTTTTGTACGTTTGCCCACTGACAAAGAAATGATCCGTCTATAATTTGAATGGTAGGTTTATTTGAACAGTGAGAGACAGAATAACAACAAAAAAATCCAGAAAAACGCATGTCAAAAATTTTATAAATTGATTTGCATTTTAATGAGGGAAATAAGTATTTGACCCCTCTGCAAAACATGACTTAGTACTTGGTGGCAAAACCCTTGTTGGCAATCAGAGGTCAGACGTTTCTTGTAGTTGGCCACCAGGTTTGCACACATCTCAGGAGGGATTTGTCCCACTCCTCTTTGCAGATCTTCTCCAAGTCATTAAGGTTTCGAGGCTGACGTTTGGCAACTCGAACCTTCAGCTCCCTCCACAGATTTTCTATGGGATTAAGGTCTGGAGACTGGCTAGGCCACTCCAGGACCTTAATGTGCTTCTTCTTGAGCCACTCCTTTGTTGCCTTGGCCATGTGTTTTGGGTCATTGTCATGCTGGAATACCCATCCACGACCCATTTTCAATGCCCTGGCAGAGGGAAGGAAGTTCTCACCCAAGATTTGACGGTACATGGCCCCGTCCATTGTCCCTTTGATGCGGTGAAGTTGTCCTGTCCCCTTAGCAGAAAAACACCCCCAAAGCATAATGTTTCCACCTCCATGTTTGACGGTGGGGATGGTGTTCTTGGGGTCATAGGCAGCATTCCTCCTCCTCCAAACAAGGCGAGTTGAGTTGATGCCAAAGAGCTCCATTTTGGTCTCATCTGACCACAACACTTTCACCCAGTTCTCCTCTGAATCATTCGAATGTTCATTGGCAAACTTCAGATGGGCCTGTATATGTGCTTTCTTGAGCAGGGGGACTTTGCGGGCGTTGCAGGATTTCAGTCCTTCATGGCGTAGTGTGTTACCAATTGTTTTCTTGGTGACTATGGTCCCAGCTGCCTTGAGATCATTGACAAGATCCTCCCGTGTAGTTCTGGGCTGATTCCTCACCGTTCTCATGATCATTGCAACTCCACAAGGTGAGATCTTGCATGGAGCCCCAGGCCGAGGGAGATCGCACCAACTGTTGTCACCTTCTCACCAAGCTGCTTGGCGATGGTCTTGTAGCCCATTCCAGCCTTGTGTAGGTCTACAATCTTGTCCCTGACATCCTTGGAGAGCTCTTTGGTCTTGGCCATGGTGGAGAGTTTGGAATCTGATTGATTGATTGCTTCTATGGACAGGTGTCTTTTATACAGGTAACAAGCTGAGATTAGGAGCACTCCCTTTAAGAGTGTGCTCCTAATCTCAGCTCGTTACCTGTATAAAAGACACCTGGGAGCCAGAAATCTTTCTGATTGAGATGGGGGTCAAATACTTATTTCCCTCATTAAAATGCAAATCAATTTATAACATTTTTGACATGAGTTTTTTTGGATTTCTTTGCTGTTATTCTGTCTCTCACTGTTCAAATAAACCTACCATTAAAATTATAGACTGATCATTTCATTGTTAGTGGGCAAACGTACAAAATCAGCAGGGGATCAAATACTTTTTTCCCTCACTGTAGGTAGGGCCCAGTTATTTACCAGGTCAGGTTTGACCAGGTCTCTCTCTCTCTCTCTCTCTCTCTCTCTCTCTCTCTCTTTTTCTCTTTCTCTTTCTCTTTCTCTTTCTCTTTCTCTCTCTCTCTCTGTTTCTCTCTTTCTCTCTCTCTTTCTCTCTCTCCACCCCCCTCTTTCTCTCTCTCCACCCCCCCTCTCTCTCTCTCTCTCTCCACCCCCCCTCTCTCTCTTTCTCGCTCTCCCTCCTCTCTCTGGTGTGTCATTGTTGATGGGTCCACTAATAGAGGACAGTATGAGGGGCCAGGCAGGCTGTAGATTGGGTTGAGGGTTGAGGCAGGGATGTGAATGCCTGGCCTGGCCTTGCTGCCACTGAGACTCAGGATAGACTCAGCCAGGGGCTTCCCTCTGGCTATTCACTCAAGTCTTTAGTGGAACTGGATAAGTCACAAACTATGAGACAGTATGCCCAAAGCTAAAAGTTGATAAGCTGCTAAAAATATACCACCTGACTTGCAGCATCGACACTGTAGTTTTTGAATTAATTCAATACCCATGTGAAAACGCTGAAAGCTGGCACTGCACGTCTGAACAGGTGAGGGGTTTTAAAGACAGAAGGCTTAATGTACTGTACTGTACTGTACTGTAGGCCTATGTGATGTTTGTTCAGCATTCTCCAGAGAGTGTCTTTCTAATAAGCCATAAACAAATAGTAAATTGGGAATAATTGGGTATATTCAAATAAGATATTCTTCCGCACATCTCTGTCTCCTCCCTGTAGAGTTGAACAGCAGACAGTCTGTAGATCTAACTGACTCAGGATCAAAGGGAGACACTGCCTGCTTCCTCCACCTCTGCCATGCAGTCACTGTACCTCTGCTCTGCTTGGAAGAGTCCCTGGACCCTCTCACTGTCTGTCTGTCTGTCTCACTGTCTGTCTGGGGAGAGACCGCAGTGAATTAGCCTTTTGCTAGCAGGTAAGTGTTTTATCCTGAGGAGCGGACCTTCATTTGATGCAGAGGACGGGGAAGCGGATGCACCAGCAGAGAGACGTGCTAGTTAGAGCAGACTCCACTTCAAAGGCTATACCTGCCACTATCCTGATGTGAATTTCAATACTACAGAATATTCTATCACAGAGATGGATCTGCTGCTACAGTGAGACAGGCATTAACAGGTCAAATCAGATAGTGAGGCAGTGGAAAAGTGTAATAGTCTAATTTTCATTAATTGTGAATTAGTGTTAGCTAGCTCAATAAAGTTGAGGTTAATTAAGACTCTGTCTCATCTTCCTGGTTTTATGGGTCATTGATTTTACATTACCAGAGACATTGTGATAACACTGGATCAGAACAAATAGGACAGCATGTAATATTTTGTGTCATAATCAGCTTATCTGGGCAGGGCCCAAGTGTCTAGCCAGACAAACAGGCCGCCTGGATGTGAATGAATGTGTTCATGGCAGGGCTTGTGATGTTTCCTCTCTCTGAGTCTCTCCAAGGGCCTGTGATGAGAGAGAGGGACTCAGCTGTAGGGACAGACCACACACCCTGCCTGTCTGCAGAACAGAATGAGGGAGGCTGCCAATAATGGAGAACATGGACACTGTTATGTGAGTGATTGTGTGTCATTCTGTCTTAATTAATTGTATTTAGAATGTGTGGGTGTGTTATCTGTATGTAGTGGCAGCCTGGTAATGATTCAGTGACATCACTGTCTAGGTCCTTTGTGGTCCTCTGTGTTGAGATGCAGCCTTAGGCTCCTTCTGTCCCCTCACTCACACATCATCCACACATGCATTATATACCTCGGTCATCATGAATTGCTTCGAGAGGCTGGTCATGGCCCACAGTAAGGCCAGCATGGCCGGTACACTGGACCCACTCCAATTTGCCTACCACTCCAACAGATCCACGGAGGATGCCATCTCCATCGCTATTCAAACGGCTGTAACACATCTGGGAAAGAGGTTCATCTACACTACCGGTCAAAAATGTTAGAACACCTACTCATTCAAGGGTTTTTCTTTATTTGTACTATTTTCTACATTGTAGAATAATAGTGAAGACATCAAAACTATGAAATAACACATATGGAATCATGTAGTAACCAAAAAAGTGTTAGACAAATCAAAATATATTTTATATTTGAGATTCTTCAAAAAGCCACCCTTTGCCTTGATGACAGCTTTGCACACTCTTGGCATTCTCTCAACCAGCCACCTGGAATGCTTTTCCAACAGTCTTGAAGGAGTTCCCACATATGCTGAGCACTTGTTGGCTGCTTTTCCTTCACTCTGCGGACCGACTCCCAAACCATCTCAATTTGGTTGAGGTCGGGATTGTGGAGGCCAGGTCATCTGATGCAGCACTCCATCACTCTCCTTCTTGGTAAAATAGCCCTTACACAGCCTGGAGGTGTGTTGGGTCATTGTCCTGTTGAAAAACAAATGATAGTCCCACTAAACCCAAAGCAGATGGGATGGCATATCGCTGCAGAATGCTGCCATCCAGGACCTCTATACCAGGCGGTGTCAGAGGAAGGCCCTCAAAATTGTCAAAGACTCCAGCCACACTAGTCATAGACTGTTCTCCCTGCTACCGCACGGCAAGCGGTACCGGAGTGCCAAGTCTATGTCCAAAAGACTTCTCAACAGCTTCTACCCCCAAGCCATAAGACTCCTGAACAGCTAATCATGGCTACCCGGACTATTTGCACTGCCCCCCCACCCCATCCTTTTTACGCTGCTGCTACTCTGTTAATTATTTATGCATAGTCACTTTAACTCTATCCACATGTACATATTACTTCAACTATCTCAACTAGCCGGTGCCCCCGCACACTGACTCTGCACCGGTACCCCCCTGTATATATAGCCTCCCTACTGTTATTTTATTTTACTTCTGCTCTTTGTTTCTCAACACTTTTTTAGTTGTTGTTTTATTTTTACTTTTTTTGTAAAAAATAAATGCACTGTTGGTTAAGGGCTGTAAGTAAGCATTGATTTGATTTGATTTGATTTGGTAGCCATGCTTTTTAAGTGTGCCTTGAATTCAAAATAAATCACAGACAGTGTCACCAGCAAAGCACCCCCACACCATAACACCTCCTCCATGCTTTACGGTGGGAAATACACATGCGGAGATCAAGGTGATTGGAACAAAAAATCTCCAATTTGGACTCCAGACCAAAGGACACATTTCCACCGGTCTAATGTCCATTGCTCGTGTTTCTTGGCCCAAGCAAGTCTCTTCTTCTTATTGGTGTCCTTTAGTAGTGGTTTCTTTGCAGCAATTCCACCATGAAGGCCTGATTCACACAGTCTCCTCTGAATAGTTGATGTTGAGATGTGTCTGTTATTTGAACTCTGTGAATTATTTATTTGGGGTGCAATTTCTGAAGCTGGTAACTCTAATGAATTTATCCTCTGCAGCAGAGGTAACTCTGGGTCTTTCATTCCTGTGGTGGTCCTCATGAGAGCCAGTTTCATCATAGCGCTTGATGGTTTTTGCGACTGCACTTTCAAAGTTCTTGAAATGTTCCGTATTGACTGACCTTTACGTCTTAAAGTAATGATGGACTGTCGTTTCTCTTTGCTTATTTGAGCTGTTCTTGCCATAATATGGACTTACCAAATAGGGCTATCTTCTGTATACCACCCCCACTACCTTGTCACAACACAACTGATTGGCTCAAATGCATTAAGAAGGAAATAAATTCCACAAATTAACTTTTAAGAAGGTACACCTATTAATTGAAATGCATTCCAGGTGACTACGTCATGAAGCTGGTTGAGAGAATGCCAAGTGTGGTCAAAGCTGTCATCAAGGCAAAGGGTGGCTACTTTGAAGAATCTCAAATCTAAAATATATTTTGATTTATTTAACAATTGTTTGGTTTCTACATGATTCCATATGTGTTATTTCATAGTTTTGATGTCTTCACTATTATTCTACAATGTAGAAAATAGTACAAAGTAATAAAAAACCCTTGAATGAGTAGGTGTGTTCTAAAACTTTTGACTGGTAGTGTATGTGAGAATGCTCTTCATTGACTACAGTTCAGCCTTCAACACTATTGTTCCCTCCAAGCTCAACACCAAGCTCAGAGCCCTGGGTCTGGACCCTCTGCAACTGGATCCTGGACTTCCTGACAGTCAGACCACAGGTTATGAGGATTGGCAACAAAACCTCCTCCACACTAACTCTTAAAACAGGGGCCCCCCAGGGGTGTGTCCTCAGTCCTCTGCTGTACTCCCTGTTCACCCACGACTGCGTCGCTTTGCACGATACCAACTCCATCATAAAGTTTGCTGATGACACCATGGTTGTAGGCCTGATAACCAACAACGACGAGTCAGCCAATAGGGAGGAGGTAAGTGAACTGGCACTCTGGTGTCATGACAACAACCTCTCCCTCAATGTCAGTGAAACAAAGGAGTTGATTGTTGACTTCAGGAAGCAAAGGAGGGAATATGACCCAATCCACATCAATAGGACTGTAGTAGAGAGTCACAAGTTTGAAGTTCCTTGGCGTGCACATCACAGAGGACTTGTCATGGACCAACAACACCACCACTCTTGTCAAGAGCGCGCAACATTGTCTCTACTTCCTAAGACGGCTGAAGAAATTCTCCTCACCAAATACTACCGCTGCACCATCGAGAGGGTCCTGACTGGTTGCATCACAGCCTGGTACAGTAATTGCTCTGTCCACGACCCCAAGGCCCTCCAGCGGGTGGTGAAGACGGTGCTTGAGAAAGGCCCGCAGCATCATCAAGGACCCCACACCCCCAGCCACGAGCTGTTCTCTCCCTTACCGTTTGGCAGACGGTATCAGAGCATTGAGTCTGATACCAACAGGCTCAGAGACCCTTTCTATCTACAAGCCATCAAACTACTGACCACCTGCTCTGATGCGCTGCACCTTAGCACACATCACAACTGCTGCTACATTTACATTACATTTACATTTTAGTCATTTAGCAGACGCTCTTATCCAGAGCGACTTACAGTTAGTGAATACATATTTTTTTATACTGGCCCCCCGTGGGAATCGAACCCACAACCCTGGCGTTGCAAACGCCATGCTCTATCAACTGAGCTACATCCCTGCCGGCCATTCCCTCCCCTACCCTGGACGACGCTGGGCCAATTGTGCGCCGCCCATGAGTCTCCCGGTCGCGGCCGGCTGCGACAGAGCCTGGATTCGAACCAGGATCTCTAGTGGCACAGTTAGCACTGCGATGCAGTGCCTTAGACCACTGCGCCACCAACTGCTCAATTTATGCACTTGCCCCCCATTCCCCCCTTCCCCCAATACACGTGTAAATGTTGTACTATAAATTGTTCCTTCCTGTATTATACTGATGCAAAAAAATGTATTCAAATCTACTGCCATTTACTTTATGTTTATATTTAAAAAAAGACTATTCCTCTCCTCTCCTCTCCTCTCCTCTCCTCTCCTCTCCTCTCCTCTCCTCTCCTCTCCTCTCCTCTCCTCTCCTCTCCTCTCCTCTCCTCTCCTCTCCTCTCCTCTCCTCTCCTCTCCTCTCCTCTCCTGGGGCTGGGCTGATGTGATGAACACTCTGTCCTTCCTACTCAGAGAGAGAACAGTGAGTCAATACCTACCTTCCTCCCCTCAGCAGCTAACTCATCTACCTGGCTGGCTGGCTGGCTACTGCCCACTCTAATGCACTGCCCCGCTGGCACAATAACTGAGTCAGCCTCAGCTGGGGAGCTGTGAACACTGGAGAATGGAGATAGATCAGTGCTGTGTATTGGTTATGTGATTACCGGAGATGTTTACTGTGCACAGAGAAATTATGAGCTGTTGTTGAAGGTGTGTGTTACCATGTGAGGTTTGAATTGTCATGGTCTGAGAGTGAGAGTGAGTAAGCCTCTAAGTGTCTGAGTAGGTAGTAGTGTTGGGAGGGAGTGGGAACAAGGCTATAATGAAGCTAGTCATCAGATGCGAGCCTTACTCGAGAAAACATGTTCAAATACAAAAACACTCAAACATTCTCAGTTGACCATGCTACCAACCTTAACCTAATGACATCTTGCTCTCTTAAAGAGCTGCTTTGTCTTGTAGCAGCATATCCTAGTAATTTGACCTGAGGTGTGATGAACAGCTA
Source organism: Coregonus clupeaformis (assembly GCF_020615455.1). Taxonomy (NCBI): domain Eukaryota; kingdom Metazoa; phylum Chordata; class Actinopteri; order Salmoniformes; family Salmonidae; genus Coregonus; species Coregonus clupeaformis. Next base: position 38,671,384 of record NC_059207.1, on the reverse strand, counting down.
GCTGTACATGCTGTAGTTGTACCTTCTCCCTCTCCTGTCTGCTCTTCACTAGTCTCTGGTAGCTTTGTGACTCATTGTTTGCTTTCCATTAATATAAGGTCAAAGTCTCATCTGAATGCTTAGTGGTCATGTCCTGGGATTATCTGAATTAGAGGCAGCCACAGGTAAATGGCGTTCAGTCCTCTGTCACCCTAATTGGCTTTCTATACCTTCCAGCCAGCCGGCCAGCCCTACTATAGCTTTGGCAGTGGTGGAAAAAGTATAATTGTCATACTTGAGTAAAAGTAAAGATACCTTAATATAAAATGCCTCAAGTAAAAGTGAAAGTCACCCAGTAAAATACTACTAGAGTAAAAGTCTAAAAGTATTTGGTTTTAAATATACTTAAGTATCAAAAGTAAAAGTATAAATGAATTGAAATTCCTTATATTAAGCAAACCAAATGTATTTTTTGTACTTAGCCAGGGGCACACTGTCATGGACGTTGAAGGACGGGTCAGACCAAGGCGCAGCGTGAAATGCATCCATGTTTATTAAACCGTATAAACATACAAAAACAAGAAAAGTCAACGAAACGTGACGTCGGAAGGACACACACGCACGCACGCACGCACACACGCCCGCCCGCCCGCCCGCCCGCACGCACGCACGCACGCACGCACGCACGCACGCACGCACGCACGCACGCACGCACGCACGCACGCACGCACGCACGCACGCACGCACGCACGCACACACACACACACACACACACACACACACACACACACACACACACACACACACACACACACACACACACACACACACACACGCCCACACACGCCCACACGCCCACACGCCCAAACTCACCGAACACAAACAACATCCCACAACACAGGCAGGAAAACTGCCTGCCTAAGTATGATCCCCAATCAGAGACAACGAGCAACAGCTGCCTCACCTGGCCAAACATACAAATAGAAACATAGAATCCACCACATAGAAAAACACACACATATATTCACACCCTGACCAAACTAACTAGAGTCTATAGGTCAGGGCGTGACACAAACTCCAACACTCAGACATCATTTACAAACTAAGCATGTGTGTTTAGTGAGTATGCCAGATCAGAGGCAGTAGGGATGTTCTCTTGATTAGTGTGTGAATTGGACCATTTTCCAGTCCTGCTAAGCATTCAATATGTAACGAGTACTTTTGAGTGTCAGGGAAATTGCATGGAGTAAAAACTACATTATTTTCTTTAGGAAAATACTGAAGTAAAAGTTGTCAAAAATATAAATAGTAAAGTATAGACACCCCAAAAAACGACCAAAGTATTACTTTACAGTATTCTTACTTAAGTGTTTTACACCACTGAGCTATGGCTATTGGTCCTATACTCCCTCCCTCTTAGCCATTTGTATTTCCTGCTTTCCTTTCTGTTCTCCTCCAATTCCCTCCTTCTCTCCTCTTTTTACATTTTTAGTCATTTAGCAGACGCTCTTATCCAGAGTGCATACATCTTGTGGTCTCTGGTGGAGGGACCCAGTCATGTTGCTGTAGAACTGCTTCTACTGCTAATGCTACTGCTGCTACAGCTGCTACTGCTACTACTGCTGCTGCTGCTGCTGCTACAGCTTCTACTGCTACTACTGCTGATGCTGCTACTGCTGCTGCTACTACTGCTGCTGCTACTACTACTTATGTTACTACTGCTGCTACTACTACTGCTACTGCTTCTACTACTGCTGCTGCTACTACTACTTCTGCTACTGCTGCTGCTACTACTACTGCTGCTGCTGCTTCTACTTCTGTTACTACTGCTACTGCTACTGCTACTGCTACTGCTGCTTCTTATACTACTGCTTCTACTGCTGCTGCTACTACTACTTATGTTACTACTACTGCTACTACTACTGCTACTGCTACTGCTACTGCTGCTATTACTACTGCTGCTGCTACTGCTGCTTCTACTACTGCTGCTACTAATACTGCTGCTACTTCTGCTACTGTTGCATGACGCTTAATACTGTAGGTCCTCGATAAGGAGTAAGCTATACTGATACCCAGGTTAAGATGCTGCAGAGCTGAGGGGCTTATACTGTAAATCCTGCCTCCTTCCATTTCTCTCTTTCTCTCCCCTTTATGCTTTACCCTGTTTGCTATCTTTCTCTCTCTCTCTCTCTCTCGCCCTCTTTCACACACACACTGACACTTTTTCTGTCCCTCTTTCACTCTCTCTCATCATCTCTCTTTTTCCTCTGTCCATCTGTCCATTACTAAATAATAATAATAATCAAATAATAATAATAGAAATAACAAGAATAAAATGGTAAGAGTCAATAGTAGAAATATAATAAATAATAGGGACAATAAAAGGCTAAACATGAAAATAGACATGCTACTATTGTTATAATTATTCAGTGTCCCTCAGGCTATGGCAGACAAATACATACAGTATTTGGCTCCTTCGTCCATGAGTATTTTTTGTTTTTCCTCTGGGTTTAATAAGATAACATTTGGAATAAATGTAGTAATTTCTGCGAATATGAATCTCTTGGTGAGGAATATTTCTCACAGTAAAGCAGAAAGTGCATCTCTGTTACTACTTCCCCTGTCGTGCAGCAACCACATACACGCTCCTCTTTGGGTAGCCATGTCTTTTTATGTCTGCCGGTTTCTATTGCCAATTGGTGGTCACTCAGCTTGTACTTGGTAAGCATCTGTCTCTGCTTCTTATCTCTGACAGAGTAGAGATAATCAGCCAATTCATATTCCCTGTTTAGGGCCAGATAGCAAATTAGTCGGCTTTGAGATTTTGTTTATTCGAATTATTGGTGTTAGCTTGGTTGGTTAGGTCCAACACCAGCTGACTGACAGGGCCCGTTTCAGCTCTTGGGTTTGAAGTGCTGAAATTGGAGACTTGAATTTGGACTTGAATTTTTTTATTTTCATTACCACTGGAAAGCGGCCTAATTCTGTCCTACATGCATTAGTTGGTGCATTTCTTTGGACTTGTAGAATTTTCCAAATAATTCTGCATGTAGGGCTTCAAATGGATGTTTGTCTCACATTTCAAAGTCCAGTTTATTGAGTGGCCCCCAAACCTCAGTTCCGTAAAGAGCTATTGGTAGGTTTACACTGTCAAATATTTTGGTCCAAATTCTAATTGGTATGTTGATTTTGAATAATTTCATTTTTATTGCAAACAATGCTCTGCGGGCTTTTTCTTTGAGTGCATTCACTGCCATACGAAAGTTTCTCTTCACCTCTCTCTCGCTCTCTCTCTCTCTCTCTCTTGCTGCTCCAGGCTCTGTGAGTATCACAGTGTGTGTATGTGTGTGTCTCTTCATGTGAGAGAAGTATTGTCAGTGTGCTCTGTGCAGCTGAGGTTCCTACAGGACTCACAGGGGAGCAGATAGAAGCAGGGAGGGGCTGAGGGACACATACACAACACACACGAGCCAGACGAGTAGAGTATTAACAGAGCAGGCATCTGCGCCCGCGCACGCAGACTTAAGCTGTGCAGTTATGTAACTTACTCTGCCATTTCTAATGATTTCTGATCATTACTGCTTGCTGGGCTATGCTGGATTACTGTGTGTTTGGGCTGGGGGTATGAGATGTGTAGTCAGTGCTGCTGTGTGGATCCGAAGTGGAGCTGCCTGGGCTGAGGTGTTAGGTAACAGAGGGGGATCCTCTTTGAAGTGGTTTAGAGCCCAGTGCAGTGCAGTCGCACGCTAACGCTAAGCAGTGCCATGCTACTGCCTCCCTTCAGAGCCAACTCTGTCTTATATCCTCGCTGTGGAGTTAGCACATACAGAGCTAACCCTCCTCTACCAGCTGCAGAGTGAAGGCAGGGATACAGAGAACAACAAGGAGAGTGTGTCTGCCAGGCACTTCCGTTGTGTGTGTACAGTATATCTTCGGCTGCAGCATTGGCATTTTGAGAGGCATCAAATTAGCTGTAAAGCTGTGCTCTCCTGTCATAGATGAAGAACTGTGTGATTCTGTGTGTTACTCCTTCAGTAAAGGTCAAATGTTCTGGCGCTATGTGTGACTACCTGCCTCAGTACATTTAAATGACTACCGCTGAATGGTTGCAGTATTTTGACAGCATATTTTCTTATGGGATAAAAATTCAATGGCATAATTAGATACGAGGTTAACCATGCCAATATCACATTGAGCACAGGAGGCCAAATGAATCATGTTTAATGGATCAGACAGATATTATCCAAGCATCTTTCATCCTTAACTGTTCCACAGTACTCCTAGAGACAAGGCTGAGAAAACAGAATGGAACAGATAACGCTCTCGCTCTCTTCTCTCTCTCTCAGGATTAGGAGCCATCATTATGCATGATGCATAGAGAGATTGTGAGGGTGAGAATGAAAGGAAACATATCCCTGCACTCTCACCACAGAAAATAAACAGGGGCTTTTCTCATTTACATGGTAAGATAGCAGCAGATAAAAGGGCTGAGAATGGAAGGGAAGAGATTGTTGTGTCACTAAATCAGTGTCTGAACTGTGCCGTTGATTATGCTAAGAGGACTGGTAGAGGAGGACAGAGGACAAGGGGACAGGGGTGAGAGGTCCCATCCTCTGTAAGAGGACTGGTAGAGGAGGACAGAGGACAAGGGGACAGGGGTGAGAGGTCCCATCCTCTGTAAGAGGACTGGTAGAGGAGGACAGAGGACAAGGGGACAGGGGTGAGAGGTCCCATCCTCTGTAAGAGGACTGGTAGAGGAGGACAGAGGACAAGGGGACAGGGGTGAGAGGTCCCATCCTCTGTAAGAGGACTGGTAGAGGAGGACAGAGGACAAGGGGACAGGGGTGAGAGGTCCCATCCTCTGTAAGAGGACTGGTAGAGGAGGACAGAGGACAAGGGGACAGGGGTGAGAGGTCCCATCCTCTGTAAGAGGACTGGTAGAGGAGGACAGAGGACAAGGGGACAGGGGTGAGAGGTCCCATCCTCCATAGCAGCCCAACCACAGTAGAGCCTGAGGAAACCGCTACAGGATAGATAGCAAATCTCTACACTGAGTGAACTCAAAACCCAACAATGCAACAATCAGGTGAAAGCTATGATCCCTTATGATCCCTTATTGATGTCACTTGTTAAATCCACTTCAATCAATTTAGATGAAGGGGAAGAGACAGGCTAAAGAAGGATTTGCAACACTGCTGGTTTTTTCACACTCAACAGTTTCTCGTGTGCATTAAGAATGGTCCACCACCCAAAGGACATCCAGCCAACTTGACACAACTGTGGGAAGCATTGGAGTCAACATGCGCAAGCATCCCTGTGGAACACTTTCGAAACCTTGTAGAGTCCATGCCCTGACGAACTGAGACTGTTCCGAGGGCAACTCAATATTAGGAAGATGTTCTTAATGTTTTGTACACTCAGTGTATCTCTGATCTGTCAACATGAGTGCTCTCCATGGTGCTGGACTGCAGATCATTATGACAGGTCACTGTTGTGGCATCATGCTCTGTTGTTATGAGTGCTCTGCTCTGATTCAAGCCTACTTGCCACAATGCTCGTCATACTGTGTAGGAACGTCCTATACAATATGAGTCAAGTTATGACCCCTGCGAAAACCAGTTTACTAGTGCTGTTGTTATTTTGCTTGCCTGTACTGTAGTGTGTTTCTATAGAGATCACAGTGCCTCTCTCTCCTCCCCCTTGTCTCTCAGTGCTGGAGTGCTCCCATACAGTATCTTGCACAATTAAGACACATGGTGCCTGGTTGCAACAGGAGACTCACACACCGGGAACCCTTCCATGTCTATCTTTTCCCTGGCTCACATAGCAACTTATACACACTAACACACAGTCACACACTTACACACTTACACACAGTCACATACTTACACACAGTCACACAGCCACACAGTCACACACTTACACACTTACACACAGTCACATACTTACACACAGTCACACAGCCACACAGTCACACACTTACACACAGTCACATACTAACACACAGTCACACACTAACACACACATACACACAGTCACACACTTACACACAATTTCACACAGTCACACACTTACACACAGTCACACACTAATACACAGTCACACACTTACACACACTTACACACAGTCACACACTTATACACAGTCACACACAGTCACACACAGTCACACACACTAACACACTAACACACAGTCACATACTAACACACAGTCACACAGTCACACACAGTCACACACTTACACCCACTAACACACAGTCACACATTAACACAGTCTGGAAAACACAACTCCTACACACACTGTAGTTACAGTTTTTTACAATCACTTTGGCACTAATTTCAGAACGTTGACGTCATTTTTCAAAACTTGTGACGTCACGAGAGGCTACACAGCTTTCAGCGGGATTGCTCAAGTAGTGCAAGGAGACAAGGTTCAAACAAAACAAGGATTTTATTATAGGTCTTGGGAAATTAACGAAAATATAACAAAATTCTGTTCTCTTGTGGCTCTTTAAGGGTTAACAGTTCAGGGATGTCTCTTCCACATCCAAAGTCATAATTCTCACTCGCTCAGATAACTTTTCCCCAGCCTTACTGTAGTCCACGTTGCAGCTAGTGGCCAACCCAGCAAAGATTCCTTCCAAATGTCTCTCACGTATTTCCACAGGTGCATATATCCAAAGGTGAGTATTTCCCAAAGGTAAGTATCTCCAAATCCTTATATTCCTCATGGAAGTGGACGTGCAGCACTCTTGTCCTCCAGAGAGCCCAGGTTGGAGACTGTGTCTCTTCCCTTCCCAAACCTTCAGCTCATCAGCTCCTCATTTGTTTCAGCTGCGTGGGAAGATTGGCCATAGAGGGGTGGAGTTCCCGACCATACCAGCAGATGGAGCCATAGCTGTCTGGGTTTGCAGCCACCTCAGGGGGATGTAACGTCCCTCCAGGACACAGCCTCTCGTGACATCACACATCCCCCTCCTCGGGACCGACGTCCTCGTCGGGGTAAAGGCAGCGAAGAAGGCATCACGCCGGGAGAGGGCGTCCGCATTGCCGTGGTGCTTGCCAGACTGCTCTCTCTTCAACTCCTCCAACTCTAGGACCAGGGACTCAGCCTCCTGTTGTCTCTCCTTGAGTTTCTTACTGAACGCATCAGCCTTGGTTTTAGCAGAGTTTAGCTTCTGTTGAGCAGCTTTCAGTTCCTTCTCTCTCTCTGCCTCCGCATTCTTCATCTTGTTCTCCAACACCTTGTACTTCTCCTCTGCCTTCTTCTGGACCTCCTTACTACTGCGCAGGGTCTCCTCACACTCCTCGATGGTCCTGCGCAGCCTCTCCAGCTCCTCCTGTTGCTTAGGGAAGGAGCTCTGTTGGAGTTTAGCCTGGAGGATATCTAACTCTTCTGTCTTCATGTCTAACTGTTGCTTTAACAAACGATACCTCTCAGCGGTCCCCTTCAGACCAGACAGTTCTTTGTCCAGATTCTGTAGCTCCGTCTCTGTGTCGGTCTGGGCACCTGCCATCCCTCTCAGAGCCCGGGCGGGAGTGAGTAACTCGGAGGATTGCACCGGAGCCTTCCCAGGATGAGTCTTGCCTCTCCGTTTCCGAGGTACTCGGGTTATCCTCTCCTGAGACTCTCTCCAGAGTGGGTAAAGGCTGGGCAGTCTCGTCCAATTAGGACAGGGACGGGGAGGGAATCAACCACCCCCGCCGTCGTGTGTATGGTTCCCCGTGTGCTGGTCATTGTAAGTTCAGTAATGGGGTATTCTCTGGTGTCCCCATGGACACAGGAAACTGGGAGGACTTTCCCCGGGGGTCAGACACGTTGGGCCCACCAAATCCTTACGCACCAGGGTGGCCCGGCTACCAGAATCCAGTAAGGCCTCCACATCATGGTGATTCACAGTTACCGGGCAGGTGGGGGGTCGATCTGGGCCGCCATCTACGACTCCCAAGAGCGAGGCAAAACGGTGTGTGGGTGCTGAGCTGGAGGACTCCGCAGTGGGCATAGGTTCCTCGGCTGGTTTCCCACACTGCCAGGAGATATGTCCCATCTCCCCCACACCGGTAACACTGTCGAGTTTCCCCCTCCTGGTGTACTCTTCTTGGACCCGCCTGGTTTCTGGCTCCCCCTGGAGCCGGGATAAGTCCTGACGTGGCTGGGTTCGAGACCTTGGGGTCCTTTGGACGGGTTCTTCCCATTTGTGGTGGGGCCGCACTCCTGGGGTCTTTTCGGGAAGCATTCAGCCTCTCCGCTGTGGCCTGGTACTTTTCCACAGCTTCCACGGTCAGATCAGCCGTGGTCAAGGCCTGTTGACTGATGAACCGTTTTGCCTCATAAGGCAGGGCGCGTAGGTAACGATCCACCACAACGGCCTCCACCACCGCCGCTGCTGTATTCCTCTGCGGATCCAGCCATTTCCTTGCGATTCGGACAAGTTCATGCATCTGCGCCCGAGGAGGTTGGTCTGGTTGGAAGGTCCAGCTGTGAAAGCGCTGGGCCATACCAAACTTTGTGAGTCCATATCTGCTGAGGATCTCAGACTTCAGGGCATCATAGTCAGTAACCTGGTCAGGGCCCAGGTCCCGGACAGCATTCAGCGATTCCCCGGTTAGAAAGGGGGGCTAACAGACCAACCCACTGTTGCTTGGGCCAGGCTTCCCTAGTGGCCGTGGCCTCAAATGCATGCAGGTATGCCTCAATGTCATCGGTAGCTCCCATCTTAGATATAAAGTCACTTGCCTTTATTGGGCGGGTATTTTGGACCACCCTCTGTCTCTGCAACTGCAATTCCTCTGCCTTCAGAAGGTTGGCTTTCTTTTGCTCCTCCAAGAGAGCCACGTTTGCTTGCATCTGGGCTTGCTGGCCAGCAACAAGGGCTTTCAATATGTCCTCCATTTCAGTCGGGCGGGGAGCCTACGGCCAACTTGGAAAACTGGGTGATCAAACCTTCGGTATCCTCCTCTGACATGCACTATTAACGCTTGAGCGTGCCTGTATTCTCCACCATCTGTGACGTCACGAGAGGCTACACAGCTTTCAGCGGGATTGCTCAAGTAGTGCAAGGAGACAAGGTTCAAACAAAACAAGGATTTTATTATAGGTCTTGGGAAATTAACGAAAATATAACAAAATTCTGTTCTCTTGTGGCTCTTTAAGGGTTAACAGTTCAGGGATGTCTCTTCCACATCCAAAGTCATAATTCTCACTCGCTCAGATAACTTTTCCCCAGCCTTACTGTAGTCCACGTTGCAGCTAGTGGCCAACCCAGCAAAAATTCCTTCCAAATGTCTCTCACGTATTTCCACAGGTGCATATATCCAAAGGTGAGTATTTCCCAAAGGTAAGTATCTCCAAATCCTTATATTCCTCATGGAAGTGGACGTGCAGCACTCTTGTCCTCCAGAGAGCCCAGGTTGGAGACTGTGTCTCTTCCCTTCCCAAACCTTCAGCTCATCAGCTCCTCATTTGTTTCAGCTGCGTGGGAAGATTGGCCATAGAGGGGTGGAGTTCCCGACCATACCAGCAGATGGAGCCATAGCTGTCTGGGTTTGCAGCCACCTCAGGGGGATGTAACGTCCCTCCAGGACACAGCCTCTCGTGACATCACAAACTCTAGACACAAAATGGTAATCACTTGTAACACAGGCTGTCCAATGTTCAAAACATTGCATTGTGCATTCATATCTTTAAAGAAATATTGCACTTGCACAATCATTGGTTCAAAAAACTAATTTATTGTGAAATACCAATGAAATGTTAATTTAGATCACCCACACACAAGCAACCGATAGTTTCACTGTGTCATTGTTCGTACAATCATTAAATATTGTAGTACAAAATATGTGATACATGTTTCATTATGTACTACATGTAAATACATCCCTGTAAAAGTACTGCAGTAGTAGAGAGAATACTACAGACACAGTGGAATCATTGAACAAAATCTGAAATATATTGATGAAAAACAATACAGTACTGTAAAACAAAATGCAGTGTTCCTCAACTTGCTTGCTTGTACTGTAAAAAGCAAAACATAGGAGTGATTACTATACTTCTACATTTTCATCCACTCTGTCTTGTGGATTTGGCCACAGGTTCTCATCTACATCACAATGGATGTTTTCATTAGCCAAACATCTTGGAAAAAACCTTCGGGCATGGCGAATCCAGGCCTGACACTGGTCTGCCGTGATGTCATTGCTGTCACGATCGTCTAAGGAAACGGACCAAGGCGCAGCGTGTTGAGCGAACATGTTGACTTTATTCAATTAAAGCAACCACGAAACAACAAAACAAATGACGATACGTGAAGTCCTCTGTGACACTGACAGAACATGGAACAAAAACCCACAACCCCAAGGTGAAAACACACAGTTTAAATATGGCTCCCAATCAGAGATAACGAGCCGACAGCTGACACTCGTTACCACTGATTGGGAGTCACACGAACAACCAAGACAACACACCCAAAGACAACCAACCAAAACACAACAAAACGAACACACCCTGGCTCAACATACAAAGTCCCGGAGCCAGAGCGTGACAGTACCCCCCCCTAAAGGCGCGGACTGCGACCGCGCCTCAAAAACCCCCAAACAGGGGAGGGCTGGGTGGGTGTTGCTCCTCGGAGGCGGCTCCGGCTCGGGCTTGACCACCACCCTTCCTCAATCCCCCGTGGCGCCCCCGGTCCGATCCGACCCAGCTGGTAGGATCTGGACTGACGACGCGTACCCGGCTTGGCGCGTGAGGCAGAAACGGACCGGACCTGGCTGACGATACGCACCCTAGGCTTGATGCGTGGAGCCGGAACGGGCCTCACCAGGCTGACGACTCGCATCCCTGGCTTGGTGCGAGTAGCAGGAATGGGCTGGATCAGGCTGACGGCTCGCACCCTTGGCTTGGTGCGAGTAGCAGGGACGAGCTGAACCAGGCTGACGACTCGCACCCCTTGGCTTGGTGCGAGTAGCAGGAACGGGCTGGACCAGGCCGACGCACTCGTACCCCTGGCTTGGTGCGAGTAGCAGGAACGGGCTGGACCAGGCTGACGACTCGCACCCTTGGCTTGGTGCGAGTGGCAGGAACAGGCCGGGTCGGGCTGGCGACGCGCACCGTAGACTTGGTGCGGGTGGCAGGAACAGGCCGGACCGGGCTGGCGACGCGCACCGTAGGTTTGGTGCGAGGAGCAGGAACAGGCCGGGCAGGGCTGTCGACGCACACCGTAGACTTGGTGCGTAGAGCAGGAACAGGCCGGGCAGGGCTGTCGACACACACCGTAGACTTGATGCGTAGAGCAGGAACAGGCCGGGCAGGGCTGTCGACGCACACCGTAGACTTGGTGCGTAGAGCAGGAACAGGCCGGGCAGGGCTGTCGACGCACACCGTAGACTTGATGCGTAGAGCAGGAACAGGCCGGGCAGGGCTGTCGACGCACACCGTAGACTTGGTGCGTAGAGCAGGAACAGGCCGGGCAGGGCTGTCGACGCACACCGTAGACTTGATGCGTAGAGCAGGAACAGGCCGGGCAGGGCTGTCAACGCACACCGTAGACTTGGTGCGTAGAGCAGGAACAGGCCGGGCAGGGCTGTCGACGCACACCGTAGACTTGGTGCGTAGAGCAGGAACAGGCCGGGCAGGGCTGTCGACGCACACCGTAGACTTGGTGCGTGGAGCAGGAACAGGCCGGGCTGGGCTGGCGACGCACACCGTAGGCTTGATGCGAGAAGCAGGAACAGGCCGGGCTGGGCTGGCGACGTACACCGTAGGCTTAGTACGTGGAGCAGGAACCGGCCGGGCTGGACTGGCGACGCACACCGTGGGCTTGGTGCGTGGAGTAGGAACAGGCCGGTCCGTACTGGGAACACACACCACTGGCCTTAACCGGGGATCAGGAACGGGCCGGACCGGACTGGTAACACACCTCAGTCTCTCACGCCGTGCCACAACAACTTCCCTCCCTCTACTCGCCAATGGCTCCCGTAATCCGGTAGCCTTCTCTCCACGTCTCCCTGTGGCAGCCTCCTGCTGCCCAGCCGCCCAAGCCATGTGCCCCCCCCAAAAAACTTTTTGGGGTTGCCTCTCGTCCTTCCGACGATGGCCCTGCTGACGACGTTGCTCCTCTCTCCGTCGCCTCTCCACTGCCTCACTCCATGGCCGGCGATCCATCCCGGCCAGGATTTCTTCCCAAGTCCAGGACCCTTTATCGTCCAAAATCACCTCCCATGTCCATACCCTTGGCTCCTGGACACGCTGCTTGGTCCTGGTACGGTGGGTTTTTCTGTCACGACCGTCTAAGGAAACGGACCAAGGCGCAGCGTGTTGAGCGAACATGTTGACTTTATTCAATTAAAGCAACCACGAAACAACAAAACAAATGACGATACGTGAAGTCCTCTGTGACACTGACAGAACATGGAACAAAAACCCACAACCCCAAGGTGAAAACACACAGTTTAAATATGGCTCCCAATCAGAGATAACGAGCCGACAGCTGACACTCGTTACCACTGATTGGGAGTCACACGAACAACCAAGACAACACACCCAAAGACAACCAACCAAAACACAACAAAACGAACACACCCTGGCTCAACATACAAAGTCCCGGAGCCAGAGCGTGACAATTGCATGCGTCATCCATGGCCTGGAGAAGAGTGACTTGTTCATGAGGGCGCCTATCATAAACCTTCCATCTCCATGTGGAGAAAAATTCCTCAATCGGGTTAAGGAAAGGAGAGTATGGGGGTAAATACAGGGTGGTAAATCAGCATCCAGCTCCATCACCCTCTACAAATACATTTTGGAAAGAGATTTACTGATTACTGTACAATGTAGAATTATTAGGGAATTTTATTACAACAGCCATCTTGAAACTGAACATACCTGAACATACTCAGTCCTCATTTGCTTCACTGTCTGCATTTCTTTCAAAAGGCACACGGGATAGTTGTTTTAAAGACACCTGGTGCCTTTTCAGCATGCGTGCAATAGTCGGCAAATTTATGGATTCCACATTGTTAAACATGTCTTCATTGTCCAAGATATGCTGCCAAATTTCTGTAAGGCGAATATCATTTCTGGCCCGAACCAAATCGACCACAGCCTGCTCTTGTTGGTCAGTCAGAATTTTGCATCTGTCTCCCCTATTTGGCCTAGTCTCAATTCTACAGTAAGAAGACACTTGGTCACATCACCTACTCTGTGATACACATTGGTATGCAGTCATTTGACAATTGAGAGTAGCATAATGTTTAGTGCATGCTGAGGACTTACCGGGCCTCATTGCGGAAAGGTCTGATTATTGAGGCCACGGTTGACCTTCTGAGGTTTGGTTGTATCATTGTAGCCGCCTCAGTCATTGTCATGCCATGATTTATGACATGGTCTACAACTATTGCTCGGATTTCGTTGGACACTCTTTGCTGTTGCTGCCGCTGTCTTGGTCCGTGGCCTTGTCCTCTACCACGTTTCCCCACATCAAACGAAGCCCACGACCACCTCTCAGAAGGGGTGCTTGTCCTCTGCCATTCCTTTGACCAACACGTCTTCCTCGTCTTCCTCCCACCACTGCTTGACCTCTATTGTGACCTGGATCGCCTGCCGGCTCCATGTTACAGTACGTATCGCTATGTTGTTGCAAGTGGATCCCAATCAATTCTTTATATACTCGTTCCACAATGTGAACTCAATCATCAGTAACGAGTTGGCAGAATTGGACAAGCAATTACAAGGGCCTGCATCCATACAGTGCAGTACTGTCAATACTGTAAATAGTCTGAAAAGGTGGTACATGGGACAAAATAAACGCTGTCTGATAAAGAATGATGATGAAATATTACATCCATAGATAATGTAGTCTAATTGGTTCATGCTCCACGCTAACTGGTGACAATGAATCTCGTTATCTTTAAACTTTCATGATCTAAACATGGAATATTGTTTGTCTGTTTCCATACAACTATGCATTAAGAGTAATGCAACAGTTACTTATCATTTTGAGCAGTTGTATCAATTGATAGTTGGATAATTGTAATGAAATTAATAGACACTCATCTGAAATGTAATGTGTGAATTGCCTTTTGAAATAGTAGTACTTTGATGTTAAGTTGTGTCATATTGAACAGGTGATTTTTGTTAAATGAACAAATGATCTTAGTTTTATGTGTATTGTATCCAAGCAATTGAAAAAAGTGTTAGAGTTTTGAAAAATTTGCATTTTGATCATTGGTTGTGAGTTTTGTGTCTAGAGTTTTGAAAAATTACGTCAAGGTTCTGAAATTAGTGCCAAAGTGATTGTAAAAAACTGTAGTACATGTGGGCGTACATAGAGGAAATATTTCACTCTACTGTTTATCCTCTGTTGTGTATGTATTTATATTAATGTCATTGTGGCCCAAACAATAGATCCAGCTTAAGGGGGTTTGTCTCCCTCATCTGTCTTCATTTAATGTGCAGTAAACGCCTATACACTTTATCTTGGAGCTCATTACTCACAACGGCAGCCATTTGAATCTTTTATTGGAGGGATTTTTAATTGAACATTGGCTGGTGTGTTCCAAACAAAGGAGCCCGAGCAGCCTGAGAGCTGCGTGTGTGTGTGTGTGTATTTGTCTGTGTGTGTGTCTGTGTGTGTGCGTGCGTGTGTGTGAAATATTCCTAGCACTTAGCCCGATGTCAAGCCGTCTGGTTATAAAAACTGTACACATTATAGTGGCACCCCAGGGACACAGAGAGAGACGGAGCTGATTGTGGTGAGCGTGTGTGATTCACTCATAGTTAATAATGTAGATGGTGATTACAGAAATGAAAGAATGTAACCCTCTCTACTCATAACCACATACAGCACGCACACACAGACACACGCGCACACACACACGCATGCATGCATGCATGCACACACGCATAATTAAACTTGGTAGACTGGTTGTGATGGATAGGGGTGGTTAAGGATGCAGTCATAGCAACTGTCAGTTGCCTGGGGTAAGCAACACAAGGTCAAAGAGCATGTATGGGTCAAAGCAGTGTTCATTTTGGCACTCTTTTTTGGAAATTATAAAGTCACATTTTTGTCATTTTAATAATGATTTAGTCAAATTATTGTCAAAATGACGAAAACAGTGGGCCATTTTAGTCAACTAAATGCCGTTTCATTTTAGTCACATCACATTTGTATTGCCTCATTAAGCTACAGTGCCTTCAGAAAGTATTCATACCCCTTGACTTATTCCACATTTTGTTGTGTTACAGCCTGAATTCTAAATGGATTACCCCATAATGACAAAGTAAAAACATGTTTTTAGACATTTTTGCAAATGTATTGAAAATGACAAACAGAAATCTAATTTACATACACTACCAGTCAAAAGTTTGGACACCTACTCATTCAAGGGTTTTTCTTTATTTTTACTATTTTTTACATTGTAGAATAATAGTGAAGACATCAAAACTATGAAATAACACATATGGAATCATGTAGTAACCAAAAAAGTGTTAAACAAATACAAATATATTTTATATTTGAGATTCTTCAAATAGCCCCCCTTTGCCTTGATGAGGCAGCTGATGTGTGCCGGGTGTGGTGCGTCCTTCCCACTGCTACACAGAACTGCGCTGTGCATCTGTGCTGCTAATACTAATTGGCTTATCACTGAAAATCTCTCAACCTCTCCAAAAACTCTTGTCCAGTCCACTTAGTAGTCTGATTTTAGTCACAGAGATAATCTTGTCTCGTCTAGTTTAAGTCAACTGAAATAAAAAATTATTTTGTTTATTTATAGTTTTTTCTGGGTATATTTAGTCAGTTATAGTCTCATCAATTGCCACTGAAAAATAGGTGTTTGAGACAAATATTTTAGTCACAATATTTGTTGACGGAATTAACAATGGGTCAAAGTGGGTCCCTCCCCTTCCGTCCGCTCTCCTTCTGCCTCAGACATATTGCTAGAGAACCCCTGTGCCAACTCAAAAGCACAACCAACATAGAATCCTATTGCATAAAAATCACTTTATTTTCAATAATAAAACATAAAAAACATTCAGACAAACCAGGTAGATTAAACAAGTAACTTTCTATTACAAAGTGACAGTATATGTATTTTTATGAAATATAGGGAAAATCCCAGGTTGAAATGGATGATGTGCAAAGGAATGTGTTTTCATATGCATTATGTGCTGTGGTCTTCTGGTGGCTATACTAATGGTTATTGTAGTCCTGTCTAGGGATCTAGCTCCATTCCACCAGGGAGTGTACAGTAGTGGAACATATTGACACAGTTAAAATCCCTTTGAGTTCTACACACTAATCTTAGAATATCCAGCTGCACTTCCTCTGCACCCTTTCACTCCCAGCATGCCTACAGTAGAAAGCACATTCCTCATTAACACTTCACAGCAATCAGTTAGCTGGAGCTCAATCTACTGAAGACTAGAAGGAAACAATATTGACATAGGCCAGTTGCTGTTCACAGTTAGGACATGGGTTTTGATGTGTTCAAGCCTGTCAAATGTGTTGATACATTGGAATGTATTAACATTGCAGCTAGAAATAACAACACTAGGGCTTTCAAGGTGCCCTTAATTGTTTGATGGGGACTTATTTTGAGGTGATACCTGAACCCAGTAAAAGGTAAATGCTGATATAAAACATTTATATTGTACCAGGCAGTCCACCTGAGAATTCATCCATTGCTTCTGCCTGGCACCTACTACCATACCCTATTCAAAAGCACTTAAATAATTTGTCTTGCCCATTCACCCTCTAAATGGCACACATATGTACAGTGCATTTGGAAAGTATTCAGACCCCTTGACTTTTCCCACATTTTGTTACGTTACAGCCTTATTCTAAAATGGATTAAATTGTTTTTTTTCCCCTCATCAATCTACACACATACCCCATAATGACAAAGTAAAAACAGGTTTTTAGAAATTCTTGCAAAAAAATACAAAACTGAAATATCACCTTTACATAAGTATTCAGACACTTTACTCAGTACTTTGTTGAAGCACCTTTAGCAGCAATTACAGCCTCGAGTCTTCTTGGTTATGACGCTACAAGCTTGGCACACCTGTATTTGGGGAGTTTCTCCCTTTTTTCTCTGCAGATCCTCTCAAGCTCTGTCAGGTTGGATGGGGAGCGTCGCTGCATTGCTATTTTCAGGTCTCTTCAGAGATATTAGATCGGGTTCAAGTCCAGGCTCTGGCTGGGCCACTCAAGGACATTCAGAGACCTGTCCCGAAGCCACTCCTGCGTTGTCTTGGCTGTGTGCTTAGGGTTGTTGTCCTGTTGGAAGGTGAACCTTCGCCCCAGTCTGAGGTCCTGAGCACTTTGGAGCAGGTTTTCATCAAGGATCTCACTGTATTTTGCTCCGTTCATCCCCCGATCCTGACTAGTCTCCCAGTCCCTGCCGCTGAAAAACATCCCCCCATCATGATGCTGCCACCACCATGCTTCACTGTAGGGATGGTGCCAGGTTTCCTCCAGACGTGATGCTTGGCATTCAGGCCAAAGAGTTCAATCTTGGTTTCATCAGACCAGAGAATCTTGTTTCTCATGGTCTGAGAGTCATTTATGTGCCTTTTGGCAAACTCCAAGTGGGCTGTCATGTGCCTTTTACTGAGGAGTGGCTTCCGTCTGGCCTGATTGGTGGAGTGCTGCAGAGATGGTTGTCCTTCTCTAAGGTTCTCCCATCTCCACAGAGGACTCTGGAGCTCTGTCAGAGTGACCATCGGGTTCTTGGTCACCTCCCTGATTGCTCAGTTTGGCCGGGCAGCCAGTTCTAGAAAGAGTCTCGGTGGTTCCAAACTTCTTCCATTTAAGAATGATGGAGGCCACTGTGTTCTTGGGGACCTTCAATGCTGCAGACATTTTTTGGTACCCTTCCCCAGATCTGTGCCTCGACACAATCCTGTCTCGGAGCTCTACGGACAATTCCTTCGACCTCATGGCTTGGTTTTTGCTCTGACATGCACTGTCAACTGTGGGACCTTATATAGACAGGTGTGTACCTTTCCAAATCATGTCCAATCAATTGAATTTACCACAGGTGGACTCCAATCAAGTTGTAGAAACATCTCAAGGATGATCAATGGAAACAGGATGCACCTGAGCTCAATTTCGAGTCTCATAGCAAAGGGTCTAAATACTTATGTAAATAAGGTATTTCTGGTTTTTTTAAATGTCTAAAAACCTATTTTCGCTTCGTCATTATCGGGTATTATGTGTAGATTGATGAGGGAAAACATTTATTTAATCCATTTTAGAATAAGGCTGTAACGTAACAAAATGTGGACAAAGTCAAGGGGTCTGAATACTTTCCAAAGGCACTGTATGCAAAATTGCAGCATCTTTTCCCACTGTGAATCCTGGGACCACTTATGGGAGGCTAACATTCACGCCACCTGTTTTCTTTAACTACATATTGTTATTCTCCGGAAGACTTTGTGTTCAATTGACAACTCAATTATACAGCTGATCGATAGATGGGTGGTGTGAAAACCAGCATTGAATACCCCAGGTGCTTGACTGGGAAACACACCTCATGTGGGGAAGGAGTATCAGCAGCTATCATGTGGATGCTGCCTGGCCTGGTGGCAGAGGGGCTGCTGGGAATGGAGGCTTTGTCTGAACTTGTATCTCACTGCATTTCATAGGAGGGACTCTGCAGAGTGCATGGTATTATAACCCAGCCTTCTCTGTGGAGGGCCAAGCTATTTCATGTTTTTCCTTGCTTATGTTGGACATTTGGTGTGAAGGTTGAGTCTCACAGTGTCACGACTTCCGCCGAGTCTGCATCCCCTCCTTGTTCGGGCAGGTTTCGGCCTTCGGCGTCACCGGCTTACTAGCTACTGCCGATCCATTTATCATCACTCCATTTGTCTTGTCTTCAATCACACACACCTGGTCCTTATTCCCTCATTAGTCATGGTATAAATGTTCCCTCTGTTTCCTTGTCTGTGTGGGTGATTGTTTATTGTGGAGGTTTGTGAAGCTCGGTGGAGCTTGTGTATTGTGTATCGACGGGAGTATTTTCCCGTGTGCCTTGTATTTTCCATTGCGCCTGTTTTGTGCCCTGGAGTGTGTTTGACGCATTTCTGCGTAAACCTGTATTTTGCGGATTAAAGCCTGTTATTCTGTGATTTACCCTCCTGCTCCTTCTTCAACACCACCTCATCACACACAGACTTGAGAGGCAGGTGGTTGACACCTTTATGATGGCACGTGGATGAAGAAGAAAGGAGTTGAATGGACTCTTTCTCCCTCCCTCTATCTCTCTTGCCCCCCTCTCACATGCACACACACACATACGCTCACACACTCTGAGACAGCACTGAAGAAATGAAAGGCTCTGTCCTCCACTGACTAGTCTCACTGTCAGACTGTTTTCTCTCAGGACACTGTTGTCATACTGTGGCATGACTAAATTAAAGTCATTGTCCCTGACAAAACAGAAAAGCCACACACAGCTACAGTCTTTTATTCTTCTCAGGAGACAGATCAGCAGGAAAAGGGTGGAGTGTGAAGCTCTAAGGAGGGGTTGAAGAAACAGATTAAAACATGTCAGACTTTGGTAAGTGCTCTAAAAATACCTCTGGCTCTCACTCGCTGAAATGCCAAGAGTCTCAGTCCCATTGATTTGTACCTGAGAGAGCGAGAGAGAGAGAGCTTTGCCCCATATCATCACGTACACACAGAGCTCCTGGCATTCTAGAGGTGATTATAGAAATGAAAAAAATAGGCTCACATTAATTGGATTTGCATGTGTAGCATAAACAAATTAATTGAACATTAACTCTGCTGCGTTCTGATAATGCGAGGATGTACAGTATTTATGCATTCGTGTTTATTCTGCTCTTTGCACAGATGACAATATCCACACTGTTTATATATTCTACAAGCTACAATACATTATAGAGATATACTGTACAGTTTATATATTCTACAAGCTACAATACATTATAGAGATATACTGTACACTTAGCTAGTAAGATGTATCCTTGGGCCCTGGATATGTTGGCACTGATGTATACAGTATAGTTCATGCTGTGTAGATGTCATGGTTGTTCACAGAAGGAGGTCTGAGATGTGTTACACAAGCCCTCTGCTCCCATGTGCTGCTCTCTGCCTCTCTCTCTGCCTCTCTCCTCTGCGTCTCTCTCTGCCTCTCTGCTGCCTCTGCACCCCCAGGAACGTTTCTCATAAAGTAGCAGAAATGTCAGTGTGCCTTCTGGGCTGGCCTTGACTCTATACAAAGGGTCAGGGAGAGAAGAAAGGACAAGGCAGAAAGCAGCCAGTGCTGAGAGAGTAATCCACTCTGACATTTAAGGAGGAGTTTTTCTCCCTTACCTTGACATTTTCAAACATATACAGTATTTCATCAGGATGGATAATGGGAGCTTTTGCTGGGGCTATTCAAAACACTCTCTCTCTCTCTCTCTCTCTCTCTCTCTCTCTCTCTCTCTCTCTCTCTCTCTCTCTCTCTCTCTCTCTCTCTCTCTCTCTCTCTCTCTCTCTCTCTCTCTTCTCTCTCTCTCTCTCTCTCTCGCTCTCTCCTCTCTCTCTCTCTCTCTCTCTCTCTCTCTCTCTCTCTCTCTCTCTCTCCTCTCTCTCTCTTCTCTCTCTCTCTCTTTCTCTCTCTCTCTCTTTCTCTCTCTCTCTCTCTCGCTCTCACTCACTCTGTCTCTCTCTCTCTCTCTCTCTCTCTCTCTCTCTCTCTCTCTCTCTCTCTCTCTCTCTCTCTCTCTCTCTCGCGCTCCTTCTGCATATTTCACATGTAATAACATAGTAGGTTTTTGTGCTTTGGAATAAGCTGTGAAATCTAGATATAGCGCATGGACATTTTCTAGAGATTCACCTATGTCTCATTGTGTTGTATTGCAGTGTATTGTTTTACATTGCTTGTCACGTGCAACTGAGTGCATGTCTGACTACAGCTCATGTCTCATCATATCAGTTTAAGCATAATTTCTTAACCCAGAACCAAATGTTGTGTGCGCTAGCTAGCTAGCTACTCGATTTGATGACATTTGTTTACATTTATGTTAAGTCTGTCACAAGAGACTAGTTTAAGCATGACATTTGTACTGTCATTGTATTTGTTATTCATATTATTCTATAGTAATTGTATATGTATAGTTTTGTCATTGCCGGATGTATTATTCATGCCAACCTGTTTAGAAAGGAAGCCCAGAATAATGTAGATAGACTGATTTAAGCAACACTTTGTGTGCATTATTTTCTTGTGGAGGTCTGCAGGGTGCTGGAGGGTAAGGTTCCATCAGTAAGCTAAATGGTGCTGCCTGTTTGCAGCTGGACCATTAGAATTCACTGGTCGCTGCCCCAAGGCCCTCCTCTTTAGAGGGGCTTCCTTTGTGTGTGGTGCTCTGCCCCAAATAAACACTCCATTAAGGCTGTATGCTCTGCGTGCTCCTGCTCATGTTCCCTCCCCACAGCACAGCACAGCAGCACTCCACTCCACCGCGCTGCTCCCCTGTCTGTCCTGTCTGTCCTGTCCTGTCTGTCGCCATTGTCAACCTCCTCAGTCCCCGGGAATTACCCAAAGGAGAAACTGTCCCCAAATGACGTACATAAATGGCAGACAGGCTAGCCTTTACAGAGACTTCAGCGCTGCTCTTATCTCCTCATAGACTGAGCTGAGAGAGAAACAGAAACACAGCCAGGCAGCTGGGCAGACACAGAGACACGACCAGAGGCAAGCAGTCCATGTTAGAGTGGAGGGGATGGGGGGGGGGGGCAGGCATTAGTGTCAGTCTGTTTGGTCTATGCTGGCTGACCTCTCTGTGTTTCTCTCCAGGTGAATGTAGATGCAGAGCCAGGGTCATTTCAGTGCACTAGTCAGTCACTAGTTAAAGACTGCCTAAACTCTATTTTGCGATTAACATAGCACACATTTGAGTAAAAACAAAACACTTGATGTTGGAGTGTGTAGTAGACTGTGTAGTATAGTGAGTGACAGTGTTTAGTGGCAGGGCCATCTGGCACCTCATCCTACCCAGTAGGACCCATGGACAGAGTGTGTATTTTACTGCTGCCCTGATCACTGATGTGGAATAAAGCATGTCACAGCCCATAAGGACAGTCACCTTGGTGATGGACATTAGCCATACTAACACCACCCCAATATTCATCTCTGCACACACAGTACAGAAGGCTGTTAAAACAACATGATCTATGAGGCAGCTTGTCTTATCAACTACTTAACCAAAAAGTCTAAACACTAGACTGCATTTAGTTCAACTGAGATAAACAATAATATAGCCATTTGCTCAGTAAACTGAGGGAAATGTGTGAGGTATCAGGCTGATAATTTTACTTAATCCAGCTATTGGCCTCATAGGCTAGTAATCTTCTTGGTGAGGGTTTGTAATATCACCATGGTTTGGCATACAGCATACAGACGGGAAACAGGGGAATTTGTTAGCAGCATGGTTGTTGATATGGTTTCTCCTACGGGTGTGTGTGTATTTCTCTCTCAGAGATGAACTGATATGTTGATGTGTGAAATGCAGCATGTTTCTGTGGTCATGAAGGCTTCATTACATCTGAGCACTCATTGATTATTTTCAGGGGTTGTTTACAAACACAAAGAACAATGTTTGTGCAGTAAGCTATAGGCCCAATACATTATCACCACATATTGGCTTTGCTTGAATTGCCCTGTCAATGCAAATTGTATTTCTATATTTGAGGTAGGCTATATGATCACACAGGTAATACAGCCGTTGTTGTATTACTTGTGAGGCACAGCTGAGTGAGCGAATATTTAAATAATTTGCTTTTTATTTTACTGGGCTGATGGTGCCTGCATCTGATGGCCAGTCTCAGCGGAGGGAGAGAGCAGCAGACTGAGGGTCCGCCTCTCAATATCCCTCCGCTCTCCATTTCCTCCACTGACACTGACCAAAAAGGGACACGTTTTCCAGCTGATGGCGGAACTCCAGTCGCACTGCATTATTTCTGCCTCATGGACACATTCATGTTGTTACTCCTATGAACAGAGAAAGTGAAATATTCCTCGATATTAAAAAAGACCCAAGCCACTAATAATAACAACAACTCAAGCCTATAGATACACTTTCCTGCTCATTCATAACAGCCTATTTACTGTATGCTTGATCCGACAATGTGGTCGGAGGCGCCGTATGGATGCTGTGACGCAATAGCAAAGCCTCTGGAGCAGTGATGCCAATTTAGCAATTTTGTTGCTAGATTTAGCAACTTTTCAGACTACCCTGGCAACTTTTTTTTCAAACAGCAACTAGCAACACATGTAGCTACTTTTAAAAACGTATTTGGAACTTTTAGCAACTTTTGAAAAGTGACTCAAACGCTAAAATGCACGCATTTTCCCTCTAAATGACACCAAAATGATTTTCTCTGTCACACTCAGTCACAACACACGTACCTGGCTGCAAAAGTACATTGTGAGTGACGTCAGCAGCAGGCGCTCAGCTCGTGCACAGGCAGCAGCAGGCCAGCCAAGCAGCACAACAACCTGGAGAGAGCTGGAGAGAGATGCCTAGCGCACACATCATTATTTGAGTTAAGTTGCTTGTTCAATAAGATATCATATATACCTTGTTATTAACTTGTACCTATAATTGTTGATCAGTTAGGTAGCATGTTAACTAACTACCAATAGACTGCTTAAAACTATAATTGTTCAGAATGTGTAGGTTTACTAGTTAATAAGAAAATAAATAAAATGTAATTGTTCAATAATGTGTAATTGTTCAATAATTCAATGTGTTGTGTTTAAAAATACAAATATCTGATCATATAAAATGTGTTGTGTTTATATTACTTTTACAAATACAAATATGTGATAATAAACAAACAAATCTAAACTAACAGATGTCAAATCATATTTGTTGGAGAGATGGCCAGTCAATTTGAGTAACGTTATTGTGTATTCTATGTAATGACGCAGTTTTACGTTATTACGTAATTACGTCATCGCGCAATGCCATCACAACGTAATTTAGCAACTTTTAGCAACAAATCGACCTGCCTCTAGCAACTTCCCCTGAAAATGAGTTGGCAACACTGCTCAGGGGGCACGCAGAGGCCAATTTGAGCTCTGCACGGAATCGCCGTGCGCCTCTCAAAATGTGTAACAATGCGGAGGGCTCCATATAGCTCCGCATTGTCATGATTGGTTGACGGTAGATGAGGGCGAGAGGTCCTGTATAAACATAAACTCACTTCCTTGACAACTTCCTTCACAACAGCTCTGCGCTGCTCTGTGAAGCGCAATAAGTATGAATGCCCTGACTTCTGCAGAGGCCGTATCACCGTAAATGCTGCACAGCCAAGGCAGACATCAGAGTGACCATGCAGCGCCTTTTACTGCTGCAGTGCTTGTTGTAGCGCTGAGTGGAAATAGGAAGAATGTGCATTTTATGGCTTAAAAAGTGTTGAATACAAAGTGTTGACAGTACTGAGTAAGAACTTAAACATGAACTCACTCATAAAAACAGGAGTTCTTAGCTTTCTTTTATGCCTGCTACATTACTGCAGACACGGTAATCTGAGCCATCCGATTGGCCATCAGTAGGCCTATGGTGCACTTGATTTGCTCTCTGGGCCAGCTGGGAAGGCAGAGTTTGTACCTTCAGACACATGAAATGGTTCAACATGGCAACAGTTCGCCTACCCGGTGCAGGGCAGCTGCATCATGTGCACCTAAGATTTTATCGTTGGGTTTTTTACTGAAATGTTTGTAGATCGACTAGGAATGCCTTGGAGATGCACCAGTTGATCGCGATTGACTGGTTCGCGACCACTGCTCTAGAAATTTGAGTGAAGTTCAATCTCGTCCTTCTTTCTGTGGGCTGATATATCTTCTGCGCGGCTGTCCCGGGGAGCTCTGCGGCAATCTCGTACAGTGCCTCTTATTGTTATAATGACCCCTCACTCAGCATTAATGATGCAGCAGCATCTCTGTTTTGTTTTCAGTTGGTCTCTGTTGGTCTCACTTCAAATAAATGTACACCTGGACCTGTGTCCTTCAGAAAGCCAACCTACATCAGCTCTGAGTTGGAAGGGATCGATTTACGTGTATTGAAATACCAATGCAAACATGTGCTTATACAAGAAAGATTGGAATTGACTCGAATGTATTGATGCAGTTTGAAACGCCAATGTTTTTTGATGAGAGGGAATTGAAATGAATGGAAGTACAGTTTTATACAGTTATTAGTCATCTCAAATGTTTTCTGCAAATTACATCCAAACATTATGAGACGACTGGGTATTCTAGCTATTGTCTGGTTTTCCTGTTCACTACGGTATTTTTCAGACAATCTACAAGCATTACAAATCATTCAGTGAAATTAATAATCAGAGTATTGGGTGTAGCTAGAACATCTCACTCTGCCGTTCTCTCTCTCTGGTGTTGCTAGCCTCAGCTTGGCAGAGATGGAGCTCGTGCATGTTGTGCATTCAGCGCAGACACTGCCTGTTATTGTTATGATGACCCCTCACTCAGCATTAATGATGCAGCAGCATCTCTGTTTTGTTTTCAGTTGGTCTCACTTCATATACATGTACAACTGGACCTGTGTCCTTCAGAAAGCCAACCTAAATCAGCTCTTAGTTGAAGGGATCGATTTACATGTATTGAAATGCCAATGCAAACATGTGCTTATACAAGAAAGATTGGAATTGACTCGAATGAATTGATGCAGTTTGAAACGCCAATGTTTTTTGATGAGAGGGAATTGAAATGAATGGAAGTACAGCCAGACTTCTGCAGAGCAAAGCGGTGTCACATGTCTCTTTAAAGTGTGCCCTCTCTGCACTGAGATGGCCATTTCTTCTGTCTGATGTGTTATGACATGTTCTAGGGCAGGGGTATTCAACTCTTACCTTACGAGGTCTGAAGCCTGCTGGTTTTCTGTTCTACCTGATGATTAATTGCACCCACCTGGTGTCCCAGGTCTAACTCAGTCACTGATTAGAGGGGAAGAATGAAAAAACGCAGTGGAACTGGCTTTGAGATCCAGAGTTGAGTTTGAGGGCTCTAGGGTGTGATATCTCTCTGTTAGGCTGTGTAAGTGTGTGAGTGTGTGAGTGTGTGCATTTGTGCCCGTATATGTTGTGTTTTCACAGTTCACATTTGTCCTCTATACCAACATGTCTAACCTTCATAAGTAAAACATCAGAAGATTCCTGGGCAACACAGTGCACTGTCAATAGCCATTAAAAGACACACACTGTACTTACAGTAAATCTATCATGCATGAGCGGCGAAGGCTTCTTAGATCCTTGCAGAACAATACTGCCTTTGCTTTGCCTGCCGCTGTAGTTAAAGTGAACTGCACATCACAAAAGAGAGAAGTTCTCCAGTTGACACTCCAAATTGCATCTGCGGCACCCTCATGGTTGTTGATTGAATCTAATTACGTTTTCCTCCTCTGCAATGAAGGGATGTTTTTTAATCTCCCCCTGACACTTGGTAGGAAGAAGGGCGGGGGAGGATGCCATGGGTGTGTAGAGTGGGTATAAAAATGCAAATCTTATTTGCATTTGGTTTCAGTGGAAGCATTACTTGGTTGAATATGCCATTTTTTTCTAGCTGTTTCTCTTCCCACCAACTACATCTAACGCATTGCAGTAAGATCTGGTGTTTGTGTTTTTATGTAAACTGTCATATGGAAATGTTGGTTTTTGATGAAGGCATGTTGTTCCTTTAGTCAGCTCACTGGGCACAGATGTCAATTCAATGTCTATTCCACGTTGGTTCTATGTCATTTCATTGAAATGACGTGGAAACAACATTGATTCAACCAGTGTGTGCCTAGTGGGATGCTTCCTAGGACAGATGAGCAAACCACCAGTGGATGAATAACGCAGCACCTATGGCTGCAACACCGTCTGCTCTGTTGAGTACAGCAGCAGCTTACACTACTCTACTGGCCTAATCAGAAGCTCCTCTCCTCTGAGGTCTAAACACTGTTCTCTATCTGTTCTCTGTCTTCCCTCTCTCTCCAGGAGAATGAGCTTCAAGATGTTCTCCAGGAGAAAAAGCACTTGAGTCACCACTTGTTCAACAATAGCCAGAAGGCAGTCCAAAATGAGCAGGTAGGTACTGTAGGAGAGACAGCCACACCGAAGATGGTTGCCATGGTGCTGTAATGGCAGCATAGTCTGAGAGCTCCTGTAAACATTGTACATATTTAGCTGATTTAAGTGTTATAAATTATTATATTTTTTGTTTGATAACTCATTGAATTTGTATCAAATATATTTAGTTGCCTTGACCAACAGAGTGGCAGAATTTATGGCAGATCGATTTGTTTGGTTTGTTAAACTAGCTCTATAGCTAACTGTCTACTGCATTCAAGAGATGCACAGCACCAGCTTCTATTTTCAACCACCCAAAGTGAGAGGACTGCAGTGTGGAGATGGCAGAGAGCGCTCCCTCGTAGTATGAGGGTTACTTTATATACTGGACTGATGTTTGGTGAGCTTTTAGTGCCTGTATCGGCAGCAGAAGAAGCATCACCCAAGTTGGTGCTACACATTGCCAGTGGAGGAGTTGTACAGTTGCTACAGAGAGCTGACGACTGCGAACAACAACAGGACCAGCTAGCCACCATTATCATCAAACCTGTTCCCTCCTAGTACCATCCAACTGGGCTGCCAGCAGAATGACCTTCACCAAGAGCAGTCACCATCTGAACCTGTCAAGACTAGACTTCACTCCATTTCTTTCTTCTTCAACTAACTTTTATCACCTTTTTTCTTTTTGTCTGTATACTGCAATTCTGCTTTTAGCTGTTAATGTGCACAAGACAGACTAAATAATAATACAAATACAAAAATACTTTTAACTAACCCAAGATACACCACAGCCTGTTGTTTCCAATGGGAGCAAATACATCATAGCGGGCAGAACAAGTGTAATGAATACTCAGGGAGAAAAAGGTGTAGATTCACACGCAGAGTGCGGCAGGTGTTTATTTCGGCTTCGCAGAAGGCAGGAATCGTGGTCACAGGCAGGCAATGGTCATACACAGGTAGGCAAACAGGTAGGTGAATCAAAACTAGGACTGAAGACTATAACTGGTTCTCACAAACGAGCTAGGAAAAGGCTTAGTAGAGTCAAAATGAATAATACCTCACAAGGCACAAACAGAAAGAACTGAACTAAATAAGGAGCTGATGAGACCAGGTGAGTAACTAACACAGGTGAAATCAATGAACAAAAATGAAAGACAGGGCTACGTTCAAGAACACAAAGAAACAGGGCTACGTACAAGAACACAAGGTTGACTAAGAAAATAAATACAGAACCTTACAAGGAAGGAAGGATGTGGGCAGAGCACAGCATGAGCTCGTGAGATCCTATTTGCGCGTTCTGCATATATTTCCATTAGGGAACGCCTACTCTGTGAAGTGTGCGTGTGCAATAACTCAATGCGCCCTCGCACTCCTAAACAACGCAATTTTTTAAAACTTTGTCGAAGGGTAAAGTCTACAAAACTTAGTCCACTCTGTTCGTAACATTCTAGTTTTGGGAACAGAAAACTATACTGAGATCAAATGTTTTATCAATGAGAAAATTTGCAGAATGTCGGCCAAAATCCATCTCGCTCCATCTTCTCCCACTGCCAGCCACTGAGCTTCCTCTCATCACCATATTTGCTGGTGATGGGAAATGCCAACCGGATGCTTCAGATTTATACATCCAGCGAAATATCTGGCTCATTGTTCTATCTGTGGCTACAATGTGCTGCTGTGATTTATGACTACACAATGAAACCTCTGCACACACCGTCTCAGGGGTTCACTCCATTTCCACTCTCTACGTCTCCACTGGCTGTTTATAATGGTGTTTTTGTCATGTGACTGGGACTAAATGATCAGGGGTTTTCGTAATAAAAGGCGGTGGGCTTGGGTTCTGCTCTCTCTGTCTTTACACTTCCTGTCTTATCAGAGCGCTGTTTGCATCACAGTGGAATACTGCCAGAGCTGCCCTGGCCTCTCTCTCTCTCCTGTTATATAAATGAATGGGTTTATCTTCCTTAAGCGCAGTGCTGATACTGAAGCTGCTAGTGTCTCCAGCCTCATCTGTAACATGGCTAGAACCCTGAGCCTCTGATTGTATTTGAGCACTTCCTGTGAGCTTCTCACACCTCACAGACCTTCCTTCCTGCCCAGCTGATAACACCAAGACAGGGGTCCTCTGTATCGATCATCGAAAGTCTTCTGTATCGACACTAAGGCAATTTCCTGGAGGAGTTGATTGTCAGGTAGCTGCTGGGTGTGGAGGGAGTTGAGGAGGGGGATGCTCGTTATTAATGTCTAATCAGAACACTAGGCTCTCAAACAAGACAGCCATCCGTCAGTGTTATCACTGAGGCAGATATGAGGGCAGATATTCGACCTCCCTCGCCTCGCCTGCACCTCTGTGTTCCCTATCATCATCTCTTAGAGTGATGACGAGACTAGTGAGAAGGGGCGGAGTGTGGTAGTGTAACGGCACCTCCCATCTGCACTCCCACTGGCCCGTCTGTCTGAGTTGGCTCCCCTACTACACCATACTGTTCAGTCCTATCTGGCCAACTTAGCTGAGACACAACAATGCCTTTCATCCTTCTACATACAGATCACCCCCACTGTGTGGAGATGGACCACTGACTCTGAAGTAGCTCTCTGTGTTGTTGTTGTTGTAACAGCCTCCTTCCTCCCTCATTAGTCAGTTATGTATTCACTAAGGAAGATTACCTATACATGGCTTCACTAGTCACCACTAACCTTGTTTGAGAAAAAACACATTATCAGGGGAGGAGATGGCTACACCACGGTCTGTGTGAGTCATAGTATAAATGGTGTGATTACATGGCAGCCATCCCCTTTCTAATTGTATTTTACAGTAGCAGTAGCTATAGTAGTACACTACAAAATACAACTTAATTCACTTAACTCTGTTCGGGTTTCCTTGTTGAATAAGAACTAAGCATTACAAGTGTATACAATAGTTGATCCCAGACCCAGTGTCATGCTACAATACACATCTATGACAGTGAAAACTGTTCTGTTACTCCACCATTATTATACTGTAGCTATCATCATCCAGTCAGTCAGCCAGTCAGTCAGCCATCCAGTCAGTCAGCCAGTCAGCTATCCAGTCAGCTATCCAGTCAGCCAGTCAGTCAGCCAGCCAGTCAGCTAGCCAGTCAGCTATCCAGTCAGCCAGCCAGTCAGCCAGCCAGTCAGCCAGTCAGGACAATGTTGTGTGTAATTGTGTGCTATTCTTTGGGTGCTGAATTCAGTCGTTTTTGATGAAAACATAATTTTATGTAAAAACGTCATTTCCGCCCACACTAGTTGCCGCTCAACTCCATTGTGGAGTTGAGTTTAATCAGCTACCTGTGTTGTGTTGTGCTCTGTGGGTGCAGGTGAAGTCAGAGTATGAGCAGCTCAAAGAGACCCTCGGTGCTGTGACTCAGGAGAGAGATTCAGCCCTGCGGGAGAAGACCCAGCTCCAAGGCAAACTGGAGAACCTAGAGCAGGTGCTAAAGGTGAGAGTCTGGAAACATAGATAACCTTATCTTATATCTACTGTATATCTACTGTATGTCTACTGTATCTCTACTGTATATATGTGATTAATAAGAATCCTAGCCCTAGCTCAGGTTGTTTTACAGAGCCTGACCCTCTGCCAGCCTCTACCCTTCCCTGACCACCTCTCTATCTTCCTCTCCTCTCTCTCTCTCTCTCTCTCTCTCTCTCTCTCTCTCTCTCTCTCTCTCTCTCTCTCTCTCTCTCTCTCTCTCTCTCTCTCTCGTTCTCTAATATCCCTGACCTGTCTGTTGCCTTCCAGTGCCGATGTGGGAGGAAGCTTGACCAGAAGCTGTGAAAGACTAGGAAGCTTGGAGCAGTCTGTCCTCCCCACGCTTACCCCTCACCCCTACCCCTCCATCCTCTGTAGGTCCTCTGTAGCTCAACTGGTAGAGCACGGCGCTTGTAACGCCAAGGTAGTGGGTTCGATCCCCGGGACCACCCATACACAAAAATGTATGCACGCATGACTGTAAGTCGCTTTGGATAAAAGCGTCTGCTAAATGGCATATTATATTATATTATTATATCCCCTTCCCCTCCATCCCCTCTCTCCCCTGCTAGATTGATCAGGTATCACTGCCATGTCCATCTGTATGGGGAGCAGCCCCTGTAGCCCCATTTTGAATGCTTTTCTCCACCCCGGTGGCCATGCTAGCTCTCCCTATTTCTCTGGGCTGCTTTCCTATGACACGAAAGGCCACCTGGCTAGGACCAGTCCAGTATGAATGGCCACCTGGCTAGGACCAGTCCAGTATGAATGGCCACCTGGCTAGAACCAGTCCAGTATGAATGGGCAGCTGGCTAGGACCAGTCCAGTATGAATGGGCAGCTGGCTAGGACCAGTCCAGTATGAATGGGCAGCTGGCTAGGACCAGTCCAGTATGAATGGCCACCTGGCTAGAACCAGTCCAGTATGAATGGGCAGCTGGCTGGGACCAGTCCAGTATGAATGGGCACCTGGCTAGAACCAGTCCAGTATGAATGGGCACCTGGCTAGAACCAGTCCAGTATGAATGGGCACCTGGCTAGGACCAGTCCAGTATGAATGGGCACCTGGCTAGAACCAGTCCAGTATGAATGGGCACCTGGCTAGAACCAGTCCAGTATGAATGGGCACCTGGCTAGGACCAGTCCAGTATGAATGGGCACCTGGCTAGGACCAGTCCAGTACGAATGGGCACCTGGCTAGAACCAGTCCAGTATGAATGGGCACCTGGCTAGGACCAGTCCAGTATGAATGGGCACCTGGCTAGAACCAGTCCAGAATGAATGGGCACCTGGCTAGAACCAGTCCAGTATGAATGGGCACCTGGCTAGAACCAGTCCAGTATGAATGGGCACCTGGCTAGAACCAGTCCAGCGCACTGTGGAATGTGGGTGTGCATGATGAGGCGCGTCTATGAGTTCAGTGGATATGTGGAAGGGGTGGGAGAGGGGAGAGCTGGGGTTGGGTATCACTGTTCATGATGACAATGTCACACACAGGCTTGATGACATGAAATAACCCAGGGGATAGATGTATATTGGACGGCATGAAAATGTCCTTTGCTTTCTTCCCCCTATCAACTCTGCAAGTGTGTGTATTTTTATGATTCTTCACATTTAAATGAAAGCAATAAGATGACTGGATGGCACTTTGACATGATGGTTGAGGAAGGCCTTGCATTTAGCCTTTGTTTTGTATGGCTTCTTTTGTTGTTATGGATGACCACGGACAAGTGAGCACGCCTTGGAGTTTGCTCACCCTTTTCATATAACTAAAAACCCTGTATTGATCATGCAAACACATCATTGCTTAGGACAGCTCTTCTGTAGTGAGACATCAAACACAGGTATTGTGTTACCCAAAGGGTGCAGCAAACTGAAAACGGTTGATTGATGATTGGTTGATCATGCACAGCAAAGCTTCTCCAGTTCTCGTCCAAACATGTTCAAACATTCATTCTAGTATGGATTTTGAAGTTAAGATCCAGGCTTTGGGGGATCTCTCTAATTTAGATAATTTGAAACAAGCTGTAAATTGACATTGGTCATTGACATTTGTCACATTGGTGTTTTGACATAACATCTGCCTAAAGTGAGGTGCAAGACTTGGAGGTCCAGTAAAGTGTCAACAAGCTCAGTATTTGTAACATAGAAGCCAGGAGTTTGTTGAGGACAGAGGACTGGAGACTTGTGGTAGCCTGATGTCATGGGTTTTTAGTTCTACTAACAGCAGTCCTTTCTATGACCCCCACTACCCTCCCTCTGTCTCCCCCTCCCCCTGCCCTCTGCGGACAGCATATGCGTGAGGCTGCAGAGCGGAGGCAGCAGCTAGAGTTGGAGCATGAACAAGCCTTGGCTGTACTCAATGCAAAGCAGCAGGAGATTGACCTTCTGCAGAAGGTAAGGTCACCATGCCAGCGCTAGCGGCACAGGGAGGGGCGGCCCTCTTGTTAGCCCAGACCAGTGCTGGGTCAGAGGTCAAAGAGCTTTGTGTTGAGCACTGCTACAGCTTTGGCGTATCCTCTTAAATCTGTCTGTCTGTCTGCCAGCCCCCCAGGCTGTGGGGCGAGAGAGAGAGAGAGTGCTGGAACCAAGCCACTCAGTAACAAGCTCTTTCCCTGCTACGGGGAGCAGACAATACAACTTTAAAGTTAGATCAGACTTGACGTTTTTTGTTGGCTTGCTAAAAGGCTGGCCCGGATGATTTGACGTTTTGCCTTCCTCCTCTGAGGAGAGGAGCTGATGTCAAGCAACAACTCATCTGGAATCGTCAGCCTCTCGCTCTCTCTTTCACGCTCTCACACTCTCTCCCTCTCGCTCTCTCTCTCTCTCCGTTTCTCTCTCTCTCTCTCCGTTTAACTCTCTCTCCATCTCTCTCTCTCTCTCTCTCTTTCTCTCACTGCCTGTGCTACTTATTTTAGAGTTGGCCATAAATACGCTCTGTTTTCTCTCATTAGCAAAAGGAGCTCATTACAGCGTTATCTTTCTATAGAGACACTGGCTGCTTTCTGCATCTCTACAATTAATTGCCTCCGAAGTGGATTCATGAAATTGGAAAGTCTGCAGATGTTCTCCTATTCATGTGGAACGTTAGTTTTCTCAACAGATGTTCCCAGTCACATGAAGTAAACTAGCATGCATTATTTTATGTTTATTATACACTACAGTGGGTTTATATCACACAAAGATGAATCTTCTAGAATAGCCCCGCAATCTAGTTTCAAGAGAGCACTACAGAAGTATATTGAAGATACATTATTAATTGTTTGTTATAATTGTTTGAATGTTTACACACCATTGTTTTCATAGATGGCCTTCATAACAGCTCAAACACAGCATTTTCTAACTTGTTTAGTGTTTTTTGGTGCTGTCCAGCCAGTTCCCAATGGTCTAGTTGTCCAGTTGTTGAGATCATGGGTTGTATGTGTGTTGAATGTAACACAGATGTTATGTTTTACAGGCTCAGGTTGAGGCTAAGAAGGAGCATGAGGGCGCCGTCCATCTGTTAGAGGTGAGTGTCTGGGCACTGGGGGGGGGTGACAGGAGGTTGGCTGGCCGTGTTGTGTGTGCGTGTGCACATGAGTGTGTGTCTGCTGTTGGAGTGTGTGTGTATGGGTCAGCCTGCCAGTCGGACATGTGTGAGCCCGGGGTCATTTTCTACTGGCTCTGTCTGTGAGACCCTGTGCACTCTGTTGAAGGTTGTGAATGTGGCATGCATAAAGACCAAGACCAGGTGGAATAATAGATTCTTGCCCATGATGACTTTATTTTGATGATTTTTAAAGTCTAAACTGTATACCCATGTAACTAGCAGTGCAAAATAAGAACGGAACAGTGCTTTTGATATGACACATTAGCTTTTGTGTTTTTGTAAATGTCTATTCAGTATATTCAAACAATATTATGTCGACATACGTCGTTATTGATCATTATATTATTGAAAATGTGTGGTTGTTTATTATTATTATTAACAAATACTTTTGCATT
The DNA here is from genome assembly GCF_020615455.1 of Coregonus clupeaformis. NCBI lineage: Eukaryota > Metazoa > Chordata > Actinopteri > Salmoniformes > Salmonidae > Coregonus > Coregonus clupeaformis. The sequence goes on along the minus strand of NC_059207.1, from coordinate 38,636,847 downwards.
AGTGCTACAGAAAATCGTATGTTTTGATTTCAAGGTGTGTATGAGTGTTCGTATGTGTAATTGTGCTTAATTTCTTTCCTACATCTTTTTTTCACTGTGTTATTGGTGTGTGTTTTGTGCATATACAGAACCACTTGGACAGCATGCAGGTATTTCAGAATTGTTTTTATTTACTTGATATTTTCATCTCTGCCTGTACAATACAATATACATCAGGGATATATCCCCCTAGTTTTTGGCTCTTTGGAAGTAAATTATGATGGAATTACATTTCAGAATTGGAAGGGCAACGTTTTGGGGATTAAATTGATAGTCACATTTTAAGCATACACCACACCAAAGTGGCAGTCCATCAAGAGGTCATTTTCATAAGCTGATTTTGATGGGAGATATTGCTTTAGATTTACAGTGCATTCGGAAAGTATTCAGACCCCTACAACCTTATTCTAAAATGGATTAAATAAAAAAACATCCTCATGAATCTACACACAATACCCAATAATGACAAAGCGAAAACTGTTTTTTAAAAATGTTAGCAAATGTATTTACATCCCTTTGCTATGAGACTCGAAATTGAGCTCAGGTGCATCCTGTTTCCATTGATCATCCTTGAGATGTTTCTACAACTTGATTGGAGTCCACCTGTGGTAAATTCAATTGATTGGACATGATTTGGAAACCTGTCTATATAAGGTCCCACAGTTGACAGTGCATGTCAGAACAAAAACCATGCCATGAGGTCAAAGGAATTGTCCATAGAGCTCCGAGACAGGATTTTGTCGAGACACAGATCTGGGGAAGGGTACCAAAAATGTCTGCAGCATTGAAGGTCCCCAAGAACACAGTGGAACACCCAAGACTCTTCCAAGCTGAGCAATCGGGGGAGAAGAGCCTTGGTCAGGGAGGTGACCAAGAACCCGATGGTCACTCTGAGAAGAGCTCCAGAGTTCCACTGTGGAGATGGGAGAACCTTCCAGAAGGACAACCATCTCTGCAGCACTCCACCAATCAGGCCTTTATGGTAGAGTTGCCAGACGGAAGCCACTCCTCAGTAAAAGGCACATGACAGCCCGCTTGGAGTTTGCCAAAAGGCACCTAAAGACTCTCAGACCATGAGAAACAAGATTCTCTGGTCTGATGAAACCAAGATTGAACTCTTTGGCCTGAATGCCAAGCGTCACGTCTGGAGGAAACCTGTCACCATCCCTATGGTGAATCATGGTGGTGGCAGCATCATGCTGTGGGGATGTTTTTCAGTGGCAGGGACTGGGAGACTAGTCAAGATCAAGGGAAAGATGAACGGAGCAAAGTACAGAGAGCAACCTGCTCCAGAGCACTCAGGACCTCAGACTGGGGCGAAGGTTCACCTTCCAACAGGACAACGACCCTAAGCACACAGCCAACACAATGCAGGAGTGGCTTCGGGACAAGTGTCTGAATGTTCTTGAGTGGCCCAGCCAGAGCCTGGACTTGAACCCGATCGAACATCTCTGGAGAAACCTGAAAATAGCTGTGCAGCGACGCTCCCCATCCAACCTGACAGAGCTTGAGAGGATCTGCAGAGAAGAATGGGAGAAACTCCCCAAATACAGGTGTGCCAAGCTTGTAGCGTCATACCCAAGAAGACTTGAGGCTGTAATCGCTGCCAAAGTTGCTTCAACAAAGTACTGAGTAAAGGGTCTGAATGCTTATGTAATGTGATATTTGTTTTTTATTTTTAATAAACTTGCGAACATTTCTAAAAACCAGTTTTTGCTTTGTCGTTATAGGGTATTGTGTGCAGATTGATGAGGGGGAAAAAAAACAATTTAATTCATTTTAGAATAACGTAACAAAATGTGGAAAAAGTGAAGGGGTCTGAATACTTTCCGAATGCACTGTATTTTCATTTTGAAAACATGAGATTCAAGAGCTGAACAATGTCATATACTGGACATGAAACAATGGCCAGTCATTAATTCATTGCTAAGGTTTTGTTGTTGTTGCTAGCTGCTGTTCATAATGTATTTAACCTTTATTTAACCAGGCAAGTCAATTAAGAACAAATTCTTACTTTAAAAAGATGTATAGTTGTATTGTTGTTTCAGTTGTTGAATGTGTGCTTTCCAAAGGCAAGGCTGTCCTGTCCATAAAATGATGACTCACACACGCCTCCTTGATTCAGCTTGTCATCAAAGCATGTGCATCCACACTCCACTAGGCTCAGAGCCCGCTCTGCTTACCGGACAGTCACTGGGGAAGGGGTTGTCACAGGACAGAACAGAACAGGACACAACAGGACAGAAGGCCTAACTGGGACGTAGGAGAGGCCATCAGAAAATCGCTCTCATCATCTCTAATTTTAGTTATGCCTGAATTTTAGTTATGGCATCATTCTAATGTCTGAGGTATTGTATTTAGATGCTGGCATAATGGAAACAATTGCTGTTATGAGGACGTTCTAACCGTTATTTCTGGTTGGCGTTGCATGCAGTGCAGCATGTTTCACTAGGCTACTACAGTACTGGTCATACATCCAGGTGAGGGCTTTAAGATGGTGAAAGGCTAACCACCCTCTGTGCTAATGCATCAACCCATTGAATCATATGCAGTGATTACAAATGCCACTCCTCTTCTAATAGCATGTTCACGCGCTGACAATAACGTGTCTGCATGAAAGTCACTCAGAGCTGAAATAAAACGCCACAGACATTAGGCATCACTGTGCTTTGGGGAGAGAGTGCCGCAAATGACATGGTAGCTTCAGCAATGCTCCCAGGGTGGTCTGATGAAGGGGCTGATTTGGGTTTATGTGTTGAGGGGTTGGTTAACACTCAACACTTACCCCTGCCCAAGGGAAGATCTTGAGCTGGGCACCCCTGGGGTTTCTGCTAGGCCTGCCTGTTCTCCCACTGTACCGTAGTCTCCTATCAACGGGCCAGTGTGGAGAACAGACAGTATTTCACTGTAGAAAGCCAAGGATTTGATTGCATGGTTCTATGATGTTTTTAATTGCTGTTGCCCCTCTTTTGTCGGCTTCGTAACTCATGATGATGATTCTTGCCTTTATTTTACTATCTATGTGCAATGAAGTTGAGGAGCATTCCCCGCGCTTTGAACACAGTGCAGTTTTTGGTATGCATACTTCCTCTTAACAAGAGGCTGCTCTATAGAATAATGTGCATTAACTGTAGTCCTGCATGTGATCTGCATACTGTGACTAGTTTAGGTGTTTATGACTGGACTGTATTTTGCCTGATAGGAAATTTAAGGCGTCAACTCCCTTTTCTCAGTAAGGAATGAACCCCACGTTTTTAAAGTCCAATATCTCATCCTACCTGATTTTGTGTGTGTATTTATAGAAGTATACAGTTTTGGGTTTCAGATTTTCTCTTTCTTTCACTTTATTTCCTTCTGTTACTTTCTTCTCTTTTGTCTCTCTACTTCTTCCTTCCTTTCTCCCTCTCTCTGTCTTACTCCCTCTCTCTGTCTTTCTCTCTCTCTGTCTTTCTCCCTCTCTCTGTCTTTCTCCCTCTCTCTGTCTTTCTCCCTCTCTCTGTCTTTCTCCCTCTCTCTGTCTTTCTCCCTCTCTCTGTCTTTCTCCCTCTCTCTGTCTTTCTCCCTCTCTCTGTCTTTCTCTCTCTCTCTGTCTTTCTCCCTCTCTCTGTCTTTCTCCCTCTCTCTGTCTTTCTCCCTCTCTCTGTCTTTCTCCCTCTCTCTGTCTTTCTCCCTCTCTCTGTCTTTCTCCCTCTCTCTGTCTTTCTCTCTCTCTCTGTCTTTCTCTTTCTCTCTCTCTCGCTATCTGTCGCCAGGCCAAAGTCCGAGAGCTGGAGGAGAAATGTCGGACACAGAGTGAGCAGTTCAACCTCCTGTCCAAAGAGCTAGAGAAGTTCCGGCTACAAACTGGAAAGTTTGATACCCTTGGCAGTGGCACCGATCCCTTAACTGTGTGTGAATCCCCCGGATCGCCAAACAAATCCCTCTCCCAGCTCCTCAACGGGCTGGCCGCCCCCACAGGGAAAGGTCAGAGGAATCCCAGAAGAGCTTTGTTTTAGTTTTAGCTGTATGTACGCCATAGACCACAGCTCATAGAATATTCATAATAATGTTATTTCAGTGATCTGTGAGCTGTATGTGGAGGTTTGAACTGTTAAATCAGACAGTGGAAGCAGTGGAAAGCTTTATTAGAGCAAGATGCAGCCAAAATACATTTTAAATGAACAATCCAGGATTATGAGGATGGAAAGACAAACGTGCAGCTGCTCCTGAAATTGGAGATCTGGAAAGCAGCGCTTGTGACGTACATGGATCAACATAGAGCAAGTAGCCTAATGAAATAATAAATCAGGGTACTGTATGACATAGCCTTTACCACAGCTTGGCACATTCTTGTTGTTGACTTAAATAAATACATGCCAATAATACTGACCTTTACATTGGGCATGTGCCTGGACTCTAACTCTCCTTCTGATTACATAAGGATCTGTATGTTTTTTAACACTAATGCAATTATTATTATTATTTTCCTAATTGTTAATGGGTTGTATCCATCTGTTGTTTGTGCTGTGGGTTCTTGCAATGTTACAATGTTACATATTATGTATTACTTTTAATGGTATCTAATCAAATGATGTATGGATGATGATGTCACAGTTCCCTCAGCCAGAACCCAGAAGCAGACCAGGACAAGGAGAGTTGAACGAAAGTGAGGGTTTATTCAGATAACAAAAAGGTGCAGAATAATCCAGGGACAGAGCGGGCGGCGTGGTTGAGTAGTTGGGGGTGCAGTCTGGGTCCAGTGATGGCTCGGCAGCCGCCGACCATCAGGCAGAGGTGGGGTGAAGGTTCCGGACGTGTGACTGCAGGTGGAACAAAAACGGAGGTAAGGACACAAAAACTCAACAAAGTACAAAATAACAAAACTCACGCTAGAACGCTCAACTGATACAACGAACACCTACTGTTCATGGCTAACGATCCGGCAGGAACTGGATGTTGGGCCAGAGCCTAAGAAAGGTGCTGATTAGGCCCAGGTGTGCAGATTGCTAACAGGAATCAGGTGCGGAAACCAGAGCGCTCCCGGAGCGTTCCCGAACCCTCGGGAAACTGGAGCTTACGACCAGACCCCGACTCAGACAGCCGGGATCGTTACAGTACCCCCCTCCGACGAACGCCACCGGGCGGACTCCCCGGAGCGCCAGGATGGAGGCGGTAAAAGTCCCTGATGAGATCCGCATCTAGGACCTGTCGCCGCGGAATCCAACTCCTCTCCTCCGGACCATACCCCTCCCAGTCCACGAGATACTGAAACCCCGGCCCCGCCGTCTGGCATCCATAATGCGACGCACCGTGTAGGCAGGACCACCTCCGATCATCCGAGGAGGAGGAGGAGGAGGCGGAGGAGGCAACAGAGGACTGAGGAAGACAGGCTTGAGGCAGGAGACATGAAAAGTGGGATGGACTCTGAGCGTCCTCGGTAGTTTGAGTCGCACTGCCACTGGATTGATCACCTTCTCCACCACAAACGGACCAATAAACTTCGGTAACAACTTCCTAGACTCAGTCCGTAACGGAAGATCCCGTGTGGCCAACCAAACCCTATCTCCGATGGTATAGGTGGGAGCGGGGATCCGGCGACGATTCGCCTGGAGCTGATACCGGTCCGAACCTCTAAGGAGTGCCTTTCTGGCCCGATGCCAGGTCCGGTGGCAACGCCGAATATGGGCCTGAACAGAAGGCACTGAGAGCTCCTTCTCCTGAGAAGGGAACAGGGGAGGTTGGTAGCCATACAGGCACTGGAAGGGGAGACATCCCAGTGGCCGATGTAGGGAGAGTATTGTGGGCATACTCAACCCAAGGCAACTGAGAGGCCCAGGAGGTGGGGTTGGAAGAGACCAGACAGCGTAGCGTGGATTCCATCTTCTGGTTGGCTCTTTCCGCCTGACCATTGGATTGGGGGTGAAAACCAGATGTGAGACTGACTGTAGCTCCAATGGCCAAACAGAAGGACTTCCAGACAGCAGAGGTAAACTGAGGGCCACGGTCGGAAACGATATCACTGGGCAAACCGTGGATCCTGAAAACCTCCCTAACCAGGATCTCGGACGTCTCCGAGGCAGAGGGAAGCTTGGCAATAGGCACAAAGTGGGTGAACTTGCTGAATCTGTCCACGATAGTCAGAACGACCGTGTTCCCCTCAGAAGCGGGCAACCCCGTGACGAAGTCCAGGGCCAGATGCGACCATGGACGCCGGGGAATAGGAAGGGGATGAAGTAGTCCAGAGCTGGGCCGATTGGTACTCTTATTCTGCGCACACACTGGACAGGCAGCAACAAAACCCCGAGTATCCTCGGCCATGGCAGGCCACCAAAAACGTCTGCGAAGAAACGCTATCGTCCGAGCCACGCCGGAGTTGACAAGCCATCTTGCTGGCGTGGGACCATTTGAGGACAGCAGGACGAACCGACTCAGGCACAAACAACCGACCGGGTGGACGTTACCGGGACCGGGCTGAGTCCGAAGGGCCGCCAGCACCTCCTCCTCAATCTTCCACATCACTGCTCCCACGACGCAGTTCCGGGGGAGAATAGTCTCGGTCTTGGACCCACTCTCCTCCGTCTTGGAGAACATCCGGGACAAGGCGTCCGCCTTGCCGTTCTTAGATCCAGGTCGGAACGTCAGGGCAAACTTGAATCGTCCGAAAAACAACGCCCACCTGGCCTGACGGGAGTTGAGACGTTTAGCCGATTGCACGTAAGCAAGATTCTTGTGGTCAGTCCAGACAATAAACGGTTGCTCCGCCCCCAACCAGAGGCGCCACTCCTCCAAGGCAAGTTTCACCGCGAGAAGCTCCCGGTTACCCACATCGTAATTCCTCTCCGCAGGCGAAAGGCGACGAGAGTAGTAGGCGCAGGGATGGAGTTTACTGTCCGTGGAGCATCGCTGCGACAGGATGGCGCCAACTCCCACATCAGACGCGTCCACTTCAACGACGAACTGACGGGCCGTGTCCGGTTGAGAGAGAATCGGTGCGTTGGTGAATCGCCTCTTCAAATCCAGAAACGCCGATCCGCCTCCGGATTCCACTTGAAGGTCCTGATGCTGGAAGTCAAGGCAGTTAATGGAGCGGCCACACGGCTGTAATCCCGGATGAATCTGCGGTAGAAATTCGCAAACCCCAAAAATCTCTGGAGCTGCAATCTCGTACCGGGCTGGGCCCATTCCAGAACCGCTCTAACCTTCTCCTGGTCCATCCTAATCTCACCCCTGGAGATGATGTACCCGAGAAAGGATGTCGTGTGGGCGTGAAACTCGCACTTCTCGGCCTTCACGAACAGGCGATTCTCCAATAATCGCTGCAGAACCTGCCGGACATGCTGGACGTGGTCGGAAGGTTCCTTCGAGAAGATCAGAATGTCATCCAGGTAAACAAACACGAAGAGACCGATCATATCTCTCAGGACGTCGTTCACCATACTCTGGAATACCGCTGGAGCATTGGTCAGTCCAAACGGCATCACCTGATACTCGAAGTGCCCCATCGGTGTATTGAAACCCGTCAACCACTCGTCCCCCTCTCTGATCCGGACCAGGTGATACGCATTGCGTAGGTCTAACTTGGTGAACACCGTAGCACCCTGTAAGGAGTCGAAGGCAGAACTCATCAAGGGCAGGGGGATACTTGTTCTTGACCGTGATGTCATTCAACCCCCGATAGTCAATACATGGTCGAAGAGAGCCATCCTTCTTACCCACAAAGAAGAATCCTGCCCCCAGGGGTGATGACGAGGGACGAACGAGACCAGCAGCTAGGGACTCCTTGATGTAGGTCTCCAACGCCTCACGTTCAGGTCGGGAGATACTGTATAACCTTCCCTTGGGGTAGACAGCTCCAGGGACCAGGTTGATGGCACAATCATATGGTCGGTGGGGGAGGGAGTGACAGAGCCTTCTGCTTACTGAAAACTTCCCCCAAATCGTGATATGTCTCGGGAACCAGGGACAAATCTGGAGGTTTAGCCTCAATCACCTGACTGGGAACCGAATGGGGGCAGGCAGTCTTGAGACAGTTAGCATGACAATCCAGGCTCCAACTCGTTACCTTGCCCGTCACCCAATCGAACGTGGGATTGTGTTCCTTCAACCAGGGGTATCCAAGGACCAGAGGAACATGGGAAGACGGCAGAATGAAAAAATGAAATCATCTCAGAATGATTCCCTGACAACCGCATCTTAACCGGTTCAGTCCTCATCGCGATACGTGCCAGACTACTGCCGTTCAGAGTGGTCGCTTCAATGGCTTCCGGCAATTGCTCCTTGGAAAGCCCCAGCTGTTCCACCAACTCGGCATCAAGAAAGCTTCCATCGGCACCTGAATCGATAAAAGCGTTAAGCGCTAAGCTCTGATTCCTGTTCACAAGGGTAGCCGGGAAGCGGGGTCTGACAGAGGTACTGAGAGGTTGAAACTGGCTCGCTAAAAGTCCTCCCAACTTTAGCGAGCCGGGCAGTTTGACGACCGCCGGGAACAGGTGGAGATGTAATGTCCCGGGCGACCACAGTAGAGGCAGCAGTTGGTCTTACGTCTATGTTGACGCTCCTCCTTGGTTAACCCGTGCCGTCCCCCTTGCATGGGTTCAGAATCGGGAGAGAGGTCCTCTCCACTAATCCTTAGTGGTGGAGAATGATCGACGTGTTCTGGTCCACCACCCGACCCGACTGGGAACTGAGAAGCTGATCGATTGACGGACCCCATTGCTTCTCCCTCCTTCGCTCTCGGACTCGATTATCCACCCGAATAGACAAGGCTACCAAGCTGTCCAGGTCACTAGGCTCCGGATAGGAGATCAACTCATCCTTGAGCTGCTCCGACAGACCCTGGTAAAAAGCCGCTTGCAAAGACTCCTCGTTCCACCCACTCTCCACAGCCAACGTCTTGAACTCGATCACGAAATCGGCCACGCTGCGAGTTCCTTGGTGAAGAGAAAACAGGCGCCTAGCTGCGTCCCTCCCTCGGACGGAATGGTCGAAGAGCTTCCTCATCTCGGCCGTGAACCCCTGGTATGAAGCCATGCAGGGATCCTGTCGTTCCCAAACGGCTGAAGCCCACTCCAGCGCTCGACCACGCAGCAACTCAATCACAAAGGCTATCCTAGCCTTGTCTGTGGCATAAGAGTAGGGCTGTAGATCGAACACTAATCCACACTGCATAAGGAAGGAACGGCATCCTCCCAGCTCCCCCTCATATTTATCCGCGTCGAACCTTGGGCTCACGGAGGGACACAACTTCAGAAGCGGCAGGCGAGATGGGTGAAACCGGTAGTGGGTCCTCCACCGGACACTGGCGTTGGTTCTGGACCTCCATCAGGCCGGTAGAAAGGTTCCGAACTGACAACGCGATCTCCTGTAGTACCGTGCTATGATGGCCCAACATCTTCTCCTGCTGGGTAATGGCATGGCGAACTGAGTCCAGGTCCGCTGGGTTCATAATTGGCCGGATCGTTCTGTCACAGTTCCCTCAGCCAGAACCCAGAAGCAGACCAGGACAAGGAGAGTTGAACGAAAGTGAGGGTTTATTCAGATAACAAAAAGGTGCAGAATAATCCAGGGACAGAGCGGGCGGCGTGGTTGAGTAGTTGGGGGTGCAGTCTGGGTCCAGTGATGGCTCGGCAGCCGCCACCATCAGGCAGAGGTGGGGGTGAAGGTTCCGGACGTGTGACTGCAGGTGGAACAAAAACGGAGGTAAGGACACAAAAACTCAACAAAGTACAAAATAACAAAACTCACGCTAGAACGCTCAACTGATACAACGAACACCTACTGTTCATGGCTAACGATCCGGCAGGAACTGGATGTTGGGCCAGAGCCTAAGAAAGGTGCTGATTAGGCCCAGGTGTGCAGATTGCTAACAGGAATCAGGTGCGGAAACCAGAGCGCTCCCCGGAGCGTTCCCGAACCCTCGGGAAACTGGAGCTTACGACCAGACCCCGACTCAGACAGCCGGGATCGTTACAGATGATGATGATGATGATGATGATGATGAATGGTGATGATGACGATGAATGACGATCACATGATGAAATGGATAAATAATAGTATGTGATAAATAGCACTCCATTTTGGACATTATTATTACACACAGATAGAAATATGATTTTAGCAGGCGTAGTCATATTTCAGATCTTAGCTGTTCCTTTGTTTTGCCTGCAGGCAATGAGAGTCCGCTGAGCAGATCTGTGATCTCTGAGTTCATCCGACCGCTCCAGATCAGTGGGGACAAGCCAGAGCTCGTGTCGGTAAAGCCAACATTCCTCACCCGCAGCAGCAGCCGAGCTGGCAGCTCCCAACGAGCCCTCCTCACCGAGGTGAGTCCTACTAGGTTTCCCCCTAACACCGTCCGTCTGTCTGTCTGTCTGTCCCTCCCTCCCTCCACTCTAGCCCTGATTGTATAAGCCTAATGAAGATGGACCTAAATAGCTTGATTGCCATTTCAAAAAACTCCTCAGAAGATGGTAACGCATTAATTACACTAATGTTACATAATTACAGCATTTATTACATGATTGCAAAATTGCTTCCTGTTTTGAAAGTCTAAGCTGAAGTCCCACTCAGTTCGAGAGGCAGGACTGAGGAAACACAGTGAGGCAGAGAGGATGGGGTGTGAAGAGGCCTATCTGTTTCCTTTTACTCTCCTCGGCTGGGAGGATTGTGAGGTTTACCAAGTGTGTATAGGAGAAGTTTATAGGCTCTGCCATCATCCCACTGATTTCCACGATAGTGAGCATAAAGTGTTTTTTTTTGTGTGAAAAAAAATGTAATATATTTGGTTGTTTCATCTCTCAAGGTTTGTTCTCTCTCTCACCAGATGGACAAAGAACTAAGCTCAACGACTAGGACCAAGAAGAGGTTCACAGGCAAGGTCCGTCTGTGCATCGCCAGGTACAGGTGAGAGGAGGGAACTGCTTTGAGATGCCTTACACTACAGTGTCATATTAAAAATGCATCCCTGCACAGCACTTTTCAGAAGTGTTTTCCACCCACATTGTCCCACTGAGGTTTGAACTCACCTCTTAATAATGATGCAGTGCTATGCTCTCACCAAATAAAATGAACTGTCAGCTGGAATAATTGGAATCCCCTAGAACAAAGGCAAATACATGAATGGAACCCAGTGCTGTCCACCCTCACTGTTTCTTCCTCTCTCATTTAGCCTGTTGAAAAATGTTGCCTGTTGGAAAATGTTATATTTGTTTTTTTAATGCAGCACTCAGCAATTCCCCTTTCATAGAGTTACATAAGGGTGCAGTGTTTGTGGCAAAATGTTTACTGTGCTTGGATTTGTTTGGAATTGCTCGGATACTATTTAGCTAGGCTACTGTGCTTTTCCATCACAATATCGTCAAGTTTTGACAGAAGCTAATTGTCCATACACAGTTCCTAATATTGTGTTTAATAATTGTCCCATTTTGAACCTGGGTTTTGAACCTTTTTGAACCTGAATTCATCATCTAGCCTGAGATAATTGGACACATTTCCACTTGTGTTGGGTTAAGAGGAGCAACACAGCGAGTTCATCAGCTTGATTCTGTTGTACTCTACTCTTTCTTTCCCCCAGTTATAACCCCTGTAATGGGCCCAATGAGCATCCTGAGGCAGAGCTCCCCCTAGTGGCAGGGAAGTACCTCTACGTGTATGGGACCATGGATGATGACGGCTTCTATGAAGGTCTGATTACTCACTGTATTTTACCCTCTCTGTTAAAAACCAATTTGCATGATTTAAAAATAATTATTTCAGAGCAGAATGATTGTTGTTGCTAAGCGACAGCATGGATTATGGGATGTATTTACTGTATGGGCATTAGATGAGACGAGGATTAGGCAGTTGTGGATCAATCCGTGCTAATGTGGCTTTTACGATTGTCATCTCTAGTCTTCACTGTACTGTACTCGGAGAGTTGTTGTTAATACTACTTACTGCTCTTCACTGTGAGTGTTGTTGTTAATACTAGTTACTGCTCTTCACTGTGAGTGTTGTTGTTAATACTACTTACTGCTCTTCACTGTGAGAGTTGTTGTTCATACTACTTACTGCTCTTCACTGTGAGTGTTGTTGTTAATACTACTTACTGCTCTTCACTGTGAGTGTTGTTGTTAATACTACTTACTGCTGTTCACTGTGAGTGTTGTTGTTAATACTTCTTACTGCTCTTCACTGTGAGTGTTGTTATTAATACTACTTACTGCTCTTCACTGTGAGTGTTGTTATTAATACTACTTACTGCTCTTCACTGTGAGTGTTGTTGTTAATACTACTTACTGCTCTTCACTGGGAGAGTTGTTATTAATACTAATACTTACTGCTTTATCTCTATTTCTCTGTTCATCAGGAGAGCTGCTGGATGGACAGCAGGGACTTGTCCCTTCCAACTTTGTGGACTTTGTTAAGGACGAGAAGATGCCCTCTGCTCAGCACAGGGATGGGGCCAAAGAGTCAGGCTACCTCAGTAGTAACCACAGCAGCCTGGGCTCCACAGGGCTGGGCAGCATGGGCCTGAGCAGCATCAGCAGCCTGCTGTCTGACAGTAAACTGGACCTGGGCCCCAGCCTAGATAGAAACCTGGAGAGAAACCTGGAGAGAAACCTGGGGAGCAACCTCAGTTCCACTCTGGGTTCCACTCACGGTTCCACTCTAGGAAGCCACATGGGTTCCACTCTGGGCAGCAACATGGGTTCCACTCTGGGTTCCACTCACGGTTCCACTCACGGTTCCACTCTGGGCAGCAACATGGGTTCCACTCTGGGTTCCACTCACGGTTCCACTCACGGTTCCACTCTGGGCAGCAACATGGGTTCCACTCTGGGTTCCATTCACGGTTCCACTCTGGGCAGCCACATGGGTTCCACTCTGGGCAGCCACATGGGTTCCACTCTGGGTTCCACTCATAGTTCCAGTCACGGTTCCACTGGCCTGGGTTCCAGTCTGAGCAGCACTCTGACCAGCCTGGGCAGCAGTAGCCTGGGCATGGACTTCCTGGGCTCTATGGGTTCCTGCAGCAACGGGACAGGGACCCTGGATGTCAGCATTGACGAGATTGGTGAAAACATTGTGCCTTACCCTCGCCGTATCAATCTGATCAAACAGCTGGCCAAGAGTGTGATCGTGTGCTGGGACCCTCCGGTGGTGCCGCCCGGCTGGGGCTCCATCAGTGGCTACAACGTCCTGGTGGACAAGGAGGTGAGGATGAGCGTGCCCTTTGGGGGCAAGACAAAGTCGCTTATCGAGAAGCTCAACCTGGCCACCAATACCTACCGCATCTCGGTGCAGAGCATCACGGAGCGGGGCCCGTCTGACGAGCTGCGCTGCACTCTGCTGGTGGGGAAGGATGTGGTGGTGGCTCCTTACTATCTGAGGGTAGACAACATCACACAGGTCTCTTCTGAGCTCTCCTGGCAGCCTAGCAACAGCAACTACAGCCACACCATCTTCCTGAACGATGCTGAGTATGACATGGTGAAGGCAGGGGCCTACAAGTACCAGTTCTTCCAACTGAAGCCCATGACCGTTTACAAGGTGAAGGCCGTGGCGCGGCCACACCAGATACCTTGGCAGCTGCCCCTGGAACACAGGGACAAGAGGGAGATCTCTGTGGAGTTTTGCACCCAGCCTGCAGGTCAGCCCTCCTACTATCTCTTCCTTTCCCCCATCATTAAAACCAGTAAAGGCTGCTGAGGGGAGGACGGCTCATAATAATGGCTGGAATGGAGTGAATGGAATGGTATCAAACACATGGAAACCATGGAAACCACGTGTTCGATGTGTTTGATATCATTCCATTTATGCCATTCCAGCCATTACTATGAGCCGTCCTCCTCTCAGCAGCCTCCACTGATTAAAACACACACTTAGTCATCAGGTGGCATTTTGCATAATTGTAAATCATTTTAAGAATTGGTCGGTGTGTGTGTGTGTGGAATGGATAGAACTGTTGATGGATCGGTATGCTTTCAGGTCTCCCAAAGAGGTGTACTCAGCATAACTGGCCTGGTTATTTGTCTCTTCAGGGGGTATTGAGGAAGCAGTGCAATTGTAGTTAGTTCCTGCTGCTTCTGCTGCCTCTTGTATATCCAGCCTGCACAGCCGTATACTCTCACTGTGTTCTCCTGCTCTCAAAACCATTTCTGGCTAAAAAGCCTTTGGCAATTTGGCGTAAACACAGCAATCTATTTACTTTAGCTCTGACAAGCTTTGAGCCTATTATATTTACAACCTTGTACCTGACATCTAAAGGCTCGTTTTCATATTTCTCAGTCACTTTTTTTGATTGCCTTCAAGGATTTGTGTGTGCTGGCTTTGATAAGAGAGGCACACGCTAAAGATGGAAGAAAACAAGAAGTGTGATGAAATAGACATCTAGGGAGCGTTTGCTGCAGAGGACGAGAGCGAAAACAGAGTCGGTAGGGGAGAGAGAGAGAAACTCTAGATGCCTAATGTGTGTAAATAGTGTATGTTCTGTAGCTCTGTGGGACTGGTCTCCCCTGAGACCCCATACTGCTCTACACGCCAGGAAGAAGAGAGAGAGAAGAGACGGCACAGTCATTACTGTACATACAGCTGACTCTGTCTGCCAGCTCCCATAAACCCCACTGGCTGCTAGGCTTTCACTAGGAGAAAATCACTTTTCAAGAACACTACCAATGATTTCCCTCTGTTGTCTGGACATTAGTAATCAGTCCTAATAAAAAAAGAAAATACATTTGTGTCTAAAATAATGATAAACTTAAGAAAAAGCTTGCAAACTCCAACTGAATTGAGCTGACCTGAATGTACTGACTAGCCCTGCTGTGTGTGAGTGACTGCTCGAGTATAATGGAAGAGCAGAGGTCAGGAAGAGGTGAGAGGGAGGGGACAGGACAGAACAGGACAGGAAGGACAGCTGTACTGGGAGCTTTATGTGTGTAGGCAGCAGCAACAGGGAGGGGGCTTATTACTGGGAACACAGTAGGCCTTAACCTCACAATGCGATGGTGGCACTTGATAAGATAAAGACAGCATTTGAGAGACTTTCAATTACTGGAAATTGATCTTGTTCCTGTGGATGAAGTCACCAATTACATTACCCACTTTGTGCCCTCCACCGCGTCATGAGCTATTCCAGTCCTCTCTCCATTGATGTCTTTGATGCCACCGTCCCTCCCTAGTCTTTATGTTCTGTCATTTACAATATTATACTGGAGCTTGGAACATGGTAGAATCACTGAGGTAATAATGTCTGTTGTCCACAGTGTGACTGGGTGTGAGCTCATCACACGTCTGTTGTTGAACACATGGAGCAGCCTGTTTTTAGCAAATTTTGCTCCGGGGGCTGCATTCCGTCTTCAACAAGGTCCAGAGGGCCGCACTGAAAATGTGTTAAATTTCCTTGCCATCAAAATTAGCTAAAAATAGTCCTCTATCCATCGTTTTTGGAATCTTCAAAGCTCCCTGACTGTCTAGCTTTCATTTCAGTGATTATTAGCGAACTTGACACAGTCAAAAAACATGTCTACACAGTTTTGATTAGGTTTTAGTCATTTTGAAGTATATTGAGTTTTGTTTGACACCCCTGGCTGGTGGTATACATGGCATTGTTCTCTTCTAAAGTGTAATGTGCTGTCAATTGATTTGTCAAGTGGACTTTAGTTACGCTGTTGTATTTGACTATAATGCAGGCCACGTATTGTGCTCCAACCAGGACCACTGCTCATGTGGAGAACAGAGATGGTTAGAAATAACTGGATGTATCCTGCAATCTAAACGTCATACAAGGGTTTATTCAAGGGTTATTGATAGACAAATGAGATTTGTCTCTTACTTATTCTTCTCTGCATGAATGTACATATGTGGAAGAGTTTCACTGAGATGATTTAAATGCACATTTGAGCTCTCACTGACACACATGCTTTATAATATTCATAGTTGAATGACTAAAACAGCTGAATGCTCAGAATGTCTACTGCTGAGTCCTCCTCTTCAGAAAGGGGTAGTTATATCTCTGCTGACACTCATCTAGTGGAGAAACGTGATTAAGATGTACAGTGGGGGAAAAAAGTATTTAGTCAGCCACCAATTGTGCAAGTTCTCCCACTTAAAAAGATGAGAGAGGCCTGTAATTTTCATCATAGGTACATGTCAACTATGACAGACAAATTGAGGAAAAAAAATCCAGAAAATCACATTGTAGGATTTTTAATGAATTTATTTGCAAATTATGGTGGAAAAAAAGTATTTGGTCACCTACAAACAAGCAACATTTCTGGCTCTCACAGACCTGTAACTTCTTCTTTAAGAGGCTCCTCTGTCCTCCACTCGTTACCTGTATTAATGGCACCTGTTTGAACTTGTTATCAGTATAAAAGACACCTGTCCACAACAGTCACACTCCAAACTCCACTATGGCCAAGACCAAAGAGCTGTCAAAGGACACCAGAAACAAAATTGTAGACCTACACCAGGCTGGGAAGACTGAATCTGCAATAGGTAAGCAGCTTGGTTTGAAGAAATCAACTGTGGGAGCA
Organism: Coregonus clupeaformis; assembly: GCF_020615455.1. Taxonomy (NCBI): domain Eukaryota; kingdom Metazoa; phylum Chordata; class Actinopteri; order Salmoniformes; family Salmonidae; genus Coregonus; species Coregonus clupeaformis. The sequence goes on along the minus strand of NC_059207.1, from coordinate 38,620,315 downwards.
ATTATTAGGAAATGGAAGACATACAAGACCACTGATAATCTCCCTCGATCTGGGGCTCCACGCAAGATCTCACCCCGTGGGGTCAAAATGACCACAAGAACGGTGAGCAAAAATCCCAGAACCACACGGGGGGACCTAGTGAATGACCTGCAGAGAGCTGGGACCAAAGTAACAAAGCCTACCATCAGTAACACACTACGCCGCCAGGCCCATCTGAAGTGGATTTGGATGATCCAGAAGAGGATTGGGAGAATGTCATATGGTCAGATGAAACCAAAATAGAACTTTTTGGTAAAAACTCAACTCGTCGTGTTTGGAGGACAAAGAATGCTGAGTTGCATCCAAAGAACACCATACCTACTGTGAAGCATGGGGGTGGAAACATCATGCTTTGGGGCTGTTTTTCTGCAAAGGGACCAGGACGACTGATCCGTGTAAAAGAAAGAATGAATGGGGCCATGTATCGTGAGATTTTGAGTGAAAACCTCCTTCCATCAGCAAGGGCATTGAAGATAAAACGTGGCTGGGTCTTTCAGCATGACAATGATCCCAAACACACCGCCCGGGCAACGAAGGAGTGGCTTCGTAAGAAGCATTTCAAGGTCCTGGAGTGGCCTAGCCAGTCTCCAGATCTCAACCCCATAGAAAATCTTTGGAGGGAGTTGAAAGTCCGTGTTGCCCAGCGACAGCCCCAAAACATCACTGTTCTAGAGGAGATCTGCATGGAGGAATGGGCCAAAATACCAGCAACAGTGTGTGAAAACCTTGTGAAGACTTACAGAAAACGTTTGACCTGTGTCATTGCCAACAAAGGGTATATAACAAAGTATTGAGAAACTTTTGTTATTGACCAAATACTTATTTTCCACCATCATTTGCAAATAAATTCATTAAAAATCCTACAATGTGATTTTCTGGATTTTTTTTTCTCATTTTGTCTGTCATAGTTGACGTGTACCTATGATGAAAATTACAGGCCTCTCTCATCTTTTTAAGTGGGAGAACTTGCACAATTGGTGGCTGACTAAATACTTTTTTCCCCCACTGTATTGATGCACATTCTCAGACTGCTCTGCTCTGGGTGCCTTCTGCTCTGCTCTTCACTGCTCTGCTCTGCTCTTCACTGCTATGCTCTGCTCTGCTCTTCACTGCTCTGCTCTGATCTTCTCTGCTCTGCTCTTCACTGCTCTGCTCTTCACTGCTTTGCTCTTCACTGCTCTACTCTGCTCTCTACTCTGCTCTGACTGCATCTGCTGCCTCTGTATGACTGTGTGTGTGTGTTTGTGTGTCTGACTGTGTGTGTGTGTGTGTCTCTCTGCGGGGCTCTGGCAGCTCAGCACAGATGGGTCCTGTTGATTAGCACGCAGCAGAGCGGAGGTAGAGGGACTGCAAAAACCAACCTGACTGTGTCTGTCTGCTCTGAGGAATATTTGGACAGAAATCCTGACAGCATGATAATGTTACACCCATAGACATACATATGTAGACATGCTGTAGTGGACACAAACGTATACATCACGGGCTATGGTACATGCAAATGCACACATACATACATACATACTGTACATACTGTACAAGCCCGTCCTCCCCAATTAAGGTGCCATCAACCTCCTGTGAAACACACACACACACATACATACATGCATACATACATATCCCTCGATCATGTGTAGTACTTATCCATCATGAGGTTGCTACAACCTAGCCTATGAATTAAAGTTTACAACGTAGGTGCACAGGTGAAGAGAAATTTGAGTAATTAAGGTGATAGACATTGACACATTCAATACTGCCTTGCACACGTTTGCCTGCATCTAGCTGATCTAGGGTGTAATCGTTAGTCCAACAGTTGCAAACAAGATTTTATATTGGACAAATTCAGGTATGTTTATCCCCGTTTCGTTCCATTTGCTTCCATTTAAGAAATGTTTTTCAACAGAGTCGGCGGAATGAATACATCCCTGATCCCACGCAAACAGAGTTAACTTTCATAGCAGCCACATAAACTCAGCAAAAAAAGAAACGTCCCTTTTTCAGGACCCTGTCTTTCAAAGATAATTCATACAATCCAAATAACTTCACAGATCTTCATTGTAAAGGGTTTAAACACTGTTTCCCATGCTTGTTCAATGAACCATAAACAATTAATGAACATGCACCTGTGGAACGGTCGTTAAGACACTAACAGCTTACAGACGGTAGGCAATTAAGGTCACAGTTATGAAAACTTAGGACACTAAAGAGGCCTTTCTACTGACTCTGAAAAACACCAAAAGAAAGATGCCCAGGGTCCCTGCTCATCTGTGTGAATGTGCCTTAGGCATGCTGCAAGGAGGCATGAGGACTGCAGATGTGGCCAGGGCAATAAATTGCAATGTCCGTACTGTGAGACACCTAAGACAGCGCTACAGGGAGACAGGATGTACAGCTGATCGTCCTCGCAGTGGCAGACCATGTGTAACAACACCTGCACAGGATTGGTACATCCGAACATCACACCTGCGGGACAGGTACAGGATGGCAACAACAACTGCCCGAGTTACACCAGGAACACACAATCCCTCCATCAGTGCTCAGACTGTCCGCAATAGGCTGAGAGAGGCTGGACTGAGTGCTTGTAGGCCTGTTGTAAGGCAGGTCCTCACCAGACATCACCGGCAACAACGTCGCCTATTGGCACAAACCCACCGTCACTGGACCAGACAGGACTGGCAAAAAGTGCTCTTCACTGATGAGTCGCGGTTTTGTCTCACCAGGGGTGATGGTCGGATTCGCGTTTATCGTCGAAGTAATGAGCGTTACACCGAGGCCTGTACTCTGGAGCGGGATCGATTTGGAGGTGGAGGGTCCGTCATGGTCTGGGGCGGTGTGTCACAGCATCATCGGACTGAGCTTGTTGTCATTGCAGGCAATCTCAACGCTGTGCGTTACAGGGAAGACATCCTCCTCCCTCATGTGGTACCTTTCCTGCAGGCTCATCCTGACATGACCCTCCAGCATGACAATGCCAGCAGCCATACTGCTCGTTCTGTGCGTGATTTCCTGCAAGACAGGAATGTCAGTGTTCTGCCATGGCCAGTGAAGAGCCCGGATCTCAATCCCATTGAGGTCTGGGACCTGTTGGATCGGAGGGTGAGGGCTAGGGCCATTCCCCCCAGAAATGTCAGGGAACTTGCAGGTGCCTTGGTGGAAGAGTGGGGTAACATCTCACAGCAAGAACTGGCAAATCTGGTGCAGTCAATGAGGAGGAGATGCACTGCAGTACTTAATGCAGCTGGTGGCCACACCAGATACTGACTGTTACTTTTGATTTTGACCCCCCCTTTGTTCAGGGACACGTTATTCAATTTCTGTTAGTCACATGTCTGTGGAACTTGTTCAGTTTATGTCTCAGTTGTTGAATCTTGTTATGTTTATATAAATATTTATACATGTTAAGTTTGCTGAAAATAAACGCAGTTGACAGTGAGAGGACGTTTCTTTTTTTGCTGAGTTTACAAACAGCATGATCCCTTTGATCATTGTATAATTCCTTCTTGCATCTACGCGCTCTCCTCCTCTCACCTTTTCCCTTCGCTTGTGGACTTTAGTGTACAACACATCAGCTGTCAGGCCAGGCGAAAAAACCTTTCCAAGCCAAACCTTCATATCATAACCGCTAAACGCTACACACAGCCTACATCATTGTGACCCTATTAGCTAAAGTCATAGTCAATATACCTACTAGAACTAACGCGTTAGTAAACCCGCTACAATCATATTGTACAGGGTACAGTCAGCAAACAGTTTAGCAGTTACACCGGCGGGCCCGGTGGCAATACATTTATTAAACCAAAAGCTTACCTTGACTTAGAACAGTTCCAGTGTTGGATAGCCATAGCCAGCTAGCTAACACAGCATCCCTCTCTGTTTGAGCCAGGTGTTTGAGTAGGCTAAACTAGCTCGCTACATTTGCTAGCTAAGTAAGTGAAAGTGAAAAGGAAATGCAATGAAATATACCTATCTCTCTCTCTCTCGCTTGCTTCTCCTTCATTTTTGAAGAAATGAATTTGTTCAAAACTGTTCAACTATTGTCTTTCTCTCTCTTTGAGTAAACTACTCACCACATGTTATGCTCTGCAGTGCTAACTAGCTGTAGCTTATGCTTTCAGTACTAGATTCATTCTCTGATCCTTTGATTGGGTGGACAACATGTCAGTTCATGCTACAAGAGCTATGATAGGTTGGAGGACGTCCTCCGGAAGTTGTCATAATTACTGTGTAAGCCTATGGAAGGGGGTGAGAACCACGAGCCTCCTAGGTTTTGTATTGAAGTCAATGTACCCAGAGGAGGATGGAGACTAGCTGTCCTCCGTCTACAACATGGTGCTACCCTACAGAGTGCTGTTGAGGCTACAGTAGACCTTCATTGCAAAACAGTGTGTTTTAATAAATTATTTGGTGACATGAATATACAGTTAATTCTGAGAATATTCAGACCCCTTGAATTTTCCCACATTTAGTTACGTTACAGCCTTATTCTAAAATTGATTAAATAGTTTTTTTCCCTCATCAATTTACACACAATACCCCATAATGACAACGCAAAAACAGGTTTTAGAAATGTTTGCAAATTTATTAAAAATACAAAACTGAAATATGACATTTACATAAGTGTCACAACTTCTTCCGAAGCTGCCTCCTCTCCTTGTTCTGGCAGGCTTCGGCGTTCGTCGTCACCGGCCTTCTAGCCACTGCCGCTCCTCATCTCATCATTCCATTTGTTTTGTCTTGTTTATTACACACACCTGGTTCATATCCCCTCATCAGTACCTGTATAAGTGTTCCCTCTGCCCCCTTGTCTTTGTGTGTGATTGTTTATTGTGGAGGAGAGAGAAGCTCGGTGGAGCTCCATGTATTTTGTATCTACCGGGAATATTCCCTGTGTGCCTTGTATTTTCCAGTGCGGCTGTTTTACAAACTGGAGTGTTTTTACGCATTACTGCGTAACTCTGTGGTTCAGAATAAATCCTTCTGCACCTTACTCCTTCAAAATCACCTCATCACAATAAGTATTCAGACCCTTTACTCAGTACTTTGTTGAAGCACCTTTGGCAGCGATTACAGCCTCGAGTTTTCTTGGGTATGACGCTACAAGCTTGTCACACCTGTATTTGGGGAGTTTCTCCCATTCTTCTCTGCAGATCCTCTCAAGCTCTGTCAGGTTGGATGGGGAGCGTCGCTGCACTGCTATTTCCAGGTCTCTCCAGAGATGTTCAATCGGGTTCAAGTCCGGGCTCTGGCTGGGCCACTCAAGAACATTCAGAGACTTGTCCCAAATCCACTCCTGCGTTGTTTTGGCTGTGTGCATAGGGTCGTTGTCCTGTTGGATGGTGAACCTTCGCCCCAGTCTGAAGTCCTGAGCGCTCTGGAGCAGGTGCTCATTTTGGCTGGGCGGCCAGCACTAGGAAGAGTCTTGGTGGTTTCAAACTTCTTCCATTTCAGAATGATGGAGGCCACTGTGTTCTTGGGGACCTTCAATGCTGCAGAAATGTTTGGGTACCCTTCCCCAGATCTGTGCCTTGACACAATCCTGTTTCGGAGCTCTACGGACAATTCCTTCGACCTCATGGCTTGGTTTTTGCTCTGACATGCACTGTCAACTGGGAGACCTTATAGAGACAGGTGTGTGCCTTTCCAAATCATGTCCAATCAATTGAATTTACCACAGGTGGACTCCAATCAAGTTGTAGAAACATCTCAAGGATGATCAATGGAAACAGGATGCACCTGAGCTCAATTTCGAGTCTCATAGCAAAGGGTCTGAATACTTATGTAAATACGATTTTTATTTTTTATACATTTGCAAACATTTCTAAAAACCTGTTTTCGCTTTGTCATTATGGGGTATTGTGTATAGATTGATGAGGGAAAATGTGGAAAAAGTCAAGGGGTTGGAATACTTTCGAAATGCACTGTATTTAGTATAGTTTTATCTAAAAAGGATAACTTTTTAATATTTCACTATTTTTATTTTTATGAAATTCACTGAGGATGGTCCTCCCCTTCCTCCTCTGAGGAGCCTCCACTGACATACACACGTACAATACACATTATACTGTTTCCTTATTGCCTCATTACAGACATTTTTGATTGCATAAAATATCTAATGCAACATTAACTATCTGAGTGCCTCTCTGGCATTGTATGGAATCAGGTCAAGACATTATTTTCCTTTGAAGGAACATACGGACTGTTCAGCTGATAGTGTATTGTGTTTATATCCTTACTCTCCTGTTTGTCTGCTGTCCTTTGTAGGTCCTCCCTTTCCTCCCCAGGAGGTGAAGGTCCAGTTGGGCCAGAACCCTGGGGTGCTGCAGGTGCGATGGAAACCCCCCATTCTCACCCCCACTGGAACCTCCAACGGAGCCAACGTGATTGGCTATGCCGTGTGCACAAAGGGACAAAAGGTGCATTAGAATGATGTATTATGCAGAACCTCATGTTTAATGCTGTGAAAGGGAGTGAGTGGTGTAAAGCCAACCCTCAATGCTGTGATTTGTGTGTAACACTCTACCGCCGTCTGCTGGAGAGTGGTGAGGTAACAGTGATGTTCAGTCCATGGTTTCTGTAGGGCTTATGTAATGCAGTTGTTTGAAAACAGGTTTACCAGGCCCCATTTTGCCTGAAATTCAGAAATAATATATTGTGTTTGTTACTTAAGACATGTGAATTGAAGTGTGTTGTCCCTGTACCTGTGTGTGTCCAGATAGCGGAGGTGATGTACCCAACAGCAGACTATGTGACAGTGGAGCTGAATAGGATCCAGTGTCTGGAGGCCAGGGAGGTCATTGTCAGGACGTTATCAGCACAAGGAGAGTCTCAGGACTCCCCCGTGGCCACAATACCGCACAATATCCTGGGGCCTCCCCATCACTCACCCCACCACCACTCCCCTGCACATCTCCATCCTATGCCTCAACCCCAGCACCATCAGCCACACACACAAACACACCCGCCCTACCCCCAGACCTACCCCCCGTCCCACCCCCAACCTCAGGTCCACCCTCTGCCTCAATCCCAGCCCCACACCCTGCCTCATGGTCAGCCTCTGCGCCACCCACCCCCTCACCCCCAGCCCCAACACCAGCTCTACCCCATGTCTAAGCCCAATTTAGTAAGTGCCAGAGAGTCAGAAACCAAAGAGTATGAGGCGGGCCTGCGGCCTGGCCCGCCCTGGGAGCGATCCCCATCGCCCCTCCCTCCTACCATGCGTGGACACACTCTGGAGCCGCCCCACTTCCAGGGGCGCCGTTCACCCTCTCCACAGAGGATCCTACCCCAGCCTCAGGGAGCCCCCATCCCCAACACCATCGCCAAGGCCATGGCCAGGGAAGCTGCACAGAGAGTGTTCGCTGAGAGCAACCGGGTAAGCAGCCACTTCAGATTTACCTAAGACATGATTACACACAGCACAGCGCAAACAGAGCTTGATTTGTGTACCAAGTGCCTCATAGACTCTCAGGGTACTATTGAGTCAACACTATAGAGAACTAATATCATGTACAGTTGAAGTCGGAAGTTTACATACAGTTGAAGTCGGAAGTTTACATACACTTAGGTTGGAGTCATTAAAACTCGTTTTTCAACCACTCCACAAATGTCTTGTTAACAAACTATAGTTTTGGCAAGTCGGTTAGGATATCTACTTTGTGCATGACACAAGTAATTTTTCCAACAATTGTTTACAGACAGATTATTTCACTTATAATTCACTGTATCACAATTCCAGTGGGTCAGAATTTTACATTCACTAAGTTGACTGTGCCTTTAAACAGCTTGGAAAATTCCAGAAAATGATGTCATGGCTTTAGAAGCTTCTGATAGGCTAATTGACATCATTTGAGTCAATTGGAGGTGTACCTGTGGATGTATTTCAAGGCCTACCTTCAAACTCAGTGCCTCTTTGCTTGACATCATGGGAAAATCAAAAGAAATCAGCGAAGACCTCAGAAAAAAAATTGTAGACCTCCACAAGTCTGGTTCATCCTTGACAGCAATTTCAAAACGGCTGAATGTACCATGTTCATCTGTACAAACAATAGTACGCAAGTATAAACACCATGGGACCACACAGCTGTCATACCGCTCAGGAAGGAGACGCGTTCTGTCTCCTAGAGATGATCGTACTTTGGTGCGTAATGTGCAAGTCAATCCCAGAACAACAGCAAAGGACCTTGTGAAGATGCTGGAGGAAACAGGTCCAAAAGTATTTATATCCACAGTAAAACATGTCCTATATCGACATAACCTGAAAGGCCGCTTAGCAAGGATGAAGCCACGGCTCCAAAACTGCCATAAAAAAGCCAGACTACGGTTTGCAACTGCACATGGGGACAAAGATTGTACCTTTTGGAGAAATGTTCTCTGGTCTGATGAAACAAAAATAGAACTGTTTGGCCATAATGACCATTGTTATGTTTGGAGGAAAAGGGGGGATGCTTGCAAGCCAAAGAACACCATCCCAACCGTGAAGCACGGGGTGGCAGCATCATGCTGTGGGGGTGCTTTGCTGCAGGAGGGACTGGTGCACTTCACAAAATAGATGGCATTATGAGGAAGGAAAATTATGTGGATATATTGAAGCAACATCTCAAGACATCAGTCAGGAAGTTAAAGCTTGGTCGCAAATGGGTCTTCCAAATGGACAATGACCACAAGCATACTTCCAAAGTTGTGGCAAAATGGCTTAAGGACAACAAAGTCAAGGTATTGGAGTGGCCATCACAAAGCCCTGACCTCAATCCTATAGAACATTTGTGGGCAGAACTGAAAAAGTGTGTGCGAGCAAGGAGGCTTACAAACCTGACTCAGTTACACCAGCTCTGTCAGGAGGAATGGGACAAAATTCACCCAACTTATTGTGGGAAGATTGTGGAAGGCTACCAGAAACGTTTGACCCAAGTTAAACAATTTAAAGGCAATGCTACCAAATACTAATTGAGTGTATGTAAACTTCTGACCCACTGGGAATGTGATGAAAGAAATAAAAGCTGAAATAAATAATTCTCTCTACTATTATTCTGACATTTCACATTCTTAAAATAAAGTGGTGATCCTAACTAACCTAAGACAGGGAATTTTTACTAGGATTAAATGTCAGGAATTGTGAAAAACTGAGTTTAAATGTATTTGGCTAAGGTGTATGTAAACTTCCGACTTCAACTGTATCATTGTGATAGTGTGATGCATTTGCAGCTATATACATGCATGGGGTTTGCTTGTCTGTGTTTTCCTGTGTCAGATGGAGAAGAGGAATATCTTCAGTGAGCGGAGCGTGAACTCTGATGAGGAGGAGGATGGTTATGACTCTCCCCACACCAGGAGGAGAGGGGCCTCTGTGGACGAGTTCCTCAGAGGCTCTGAACTGGGGAGACATGTACGGGTAATACAAAACAACAACCCTGTCACATCTTCATTACAGAATAACACAGTTTGTTTGCGTCCCCATCATCGCTCTGGGAAAAATGAAGAAAAATGAATGTATTTTATATTCCATTCTATTCTATTCTATTCTACTCTACTCTATGTGTGACAAAGACAAATGAATAAAGGCCTTATAAGTGTTAAAATAAGATATGATTGTAACCTGTAACTCCATGTTAAATCAAATCAAATGTTATTTGTCACATGTGCCGAATACAACAGGTGTAGACCTTACCGTGAAATGCCTACTTACAAGCCCTTAACCAACAATGCAGTTTTAAGAAAAATAAGAGTTAAGAAAATATTTACTAAATAAACTAAAGTAAAAAAAAAAAAAAAAAAAAAAAAAAATAACAATAACGAGGCTATATACAGGGGGTACTGGTACTGAGTCAATATGCAGGGTTACAGGTTAGTCGAGGTAATTGAGGTAATATGTACATGTAGGTAGTGGTAAAGTGACTATGCATTGATAATAAACAGCGAGTAGCAGCAGCGTAAAAAAAGGGTGGGTCAATGCAAATAGTCCGTGTAGCCATTTGATTAGCTGTTCAGCAGTCTTATGGCTTGGGGGTAGAAGCTGTTAAGAAGCCTTTTGGACCTAGACTTGGCGCACCGGTACCGCTTGCCGTGCAGTACCAGAGAGAACAGTATATGACTAGGGTGGCTGGAGTCTTTGGCAATTTTTAGGGCCTTCATATGACCGCCTGGTATAGAGGTCCTGGATGGCAGGAAGCTTGGCCCCAGTGATGTACTGGGCCGTACGCACTATCCTCTGTAGTGCCTTGCGGTTGGAGGCAGAGCAGTTGCCATACCAGGTGGTGATGCAACCAGTCAGGATGCTCTCAATGGTGCAGCTGTAGAACATTTTGAGTATCTGAGGATCCATGCCAAATCTTTTCAGTCTCCTGAGGGGGAATAGACGTTGTCGTGCCCTCTTCACGACTGTCTTGGTGTGTTTGGACCATGATAGTTTGTTGGTGATGTGGACACCAAGGAACTTGAAGCTCTCTACCTGCTCCACTACAGCCCCGTCGATGAGAATGGGGGTGTGCTCGGCCCTCCCATTCCTGTAGTCCACGATCATCTCCTTTGTCTTGATCATGTTGAGGGAGAGTTTGTTGTCCTGGCACCACACTGCCAGGCAGTGGCGGCTCCTGAAAAAATTCTCAGGGGGGGCAATTTTTCTGATGATTTAGGTGACCTACACACATTTTAAAAAAGATATGTCCAGCAACAACATGAAGACAGGGGCAGCATATAAGTCAATACTGATATACACATTACTTGCTTCAAAAAGGCCTCATGGTTGAATTGGAAATATGTGCACCTGAGCATAATTCACAACAAGCAAGCAGGAGCTTTTGATAGAGGCTACTGAAAACATTGATGCAAGTTATTGGTAATAAGACATTTTTATAGACTTCCATATTCTGCCCTCTTGTATAGATTTGTGAAAATGAACAGTGATAGACATTTTGCCTGAAAACAGAATTAGAAAATAATTTCTAGAAAAGGTAAACACAGCTATCTGTATGGCTTTGTAAAAATGAACAACCATATTCTGGCCAATTGTATAGATTTGTAAATATGAACAACCATATTCTGGCCAATTGTATAGATTTGTAAAAATGAACATGAACAGAATTTTTTGATTTTTTTACTTTAAAAAAAATGAAAAATAACTATTTTAAACAACATCAACTGTGAACTGATTTGGGCGTGTGTGTGTTAAAGAGACAGACAGGGAGGGACAAAGAGAGAGAGAGGCTACATTACTTGTACTGAAACTGTTCTAGCTTGCTGCATGATCAAATTCAGCTGATGCGCATAGCAATGCACGTAATGGGCATTCTTGAAATGCTCACGCAACTTTTGCTGCACACCAGCCTTCTCTCCCCTCATCACACTGTCTCCATCGTAAGCTTGCGCAATGAGTTTGACTTTCTCGTCGTCGGCAAAAAGACCGTTCAGTCTCTCCAAAAGCACACTGGCGATTGAGACTAAGGTTGATTCCGAGATGGGAAGGAACTCAAAAAAGCGCTCCTGCACTTTGTGGTTGCTATCTATGTACCTCAGCACAAGCACCAGCTGTGTCTGTGTAGAAACGTCCGTGGTCTCGTCAGCTTGGATAGCTACGAAGTTCGCCGACTTCACCTCCTCCACAATATGTTCTCTCATGACCGCTAGCATACACTCCAGTAGCTCGTTTTGAATGGTCTTTGATGTTCCCTTGAAAACTTTAGCATTTTTAAGATGGTCATCAAACACCTCATCTAATTGTGCCACAAAGTTGACAAGTCCAAGAAAAATACCAGGGTTGGTGGAGCCCTCAGTTTCATCTTTGCCTCGCAAAGCTAGCCATCTTGACAGTTGTACGTGAATTGATTGACGCTGCTACCCGCTCTTTTCTTAGTTATGTTCATGGTTACTTATGTTACGTATGACGAAAGCGCATAAGTGCAAGCCCTCCCGGAACCCATAGAGATTGTATTGAAAGCTCTGATATTTGAAAAAAAAAATATTTTACATGATAGTCTATGAGAGACTCCTGGGCGATTTTCAACCTGACTGAAATCGCCCCAAAAAGGGGCGGGGCCATTTGAAGCACGACTTTAGCCTGATTGGACATTTAGTGGCAGATCAGACGTCTAGATTAGAACACTGATAACTACTGTTGCCGTGATATAATTGATTAGAAAAAAAATCCCTTCCTTTTCCCGTTTGGCAGTGCGTCGCCCATATCGCCCTAATGAACACACCGCCCCTGCTGCCAGGTCTCTGACCTCCTCCCTATAGGCTGTCTCATCGTTGTCAGTGATCAGGCCTACCACTGTTGTGTCGTCAGCAAACTTAATGATGGTGTTGGAGTCGTGCTTGGCCACACAGTCGTGGGTAAACAGGGAGTACAGGAGGGGACTAAGCAAGCACCCCTGAGGGGCCTCCGTGTTGAGGATCAACGTGGCAGAAGTGTTGTAGCCTACCCTTACCACCTGGGGGTGGCCCGTCAGGAAGTCCAGGATCCAGTTGCAGAGGGAGGTGTTTAGTCCCAGGGTCCTTAGCTTAGTGATGAGCTTTGGTGTTAAACGCTGAGCTATAGTCAATGAACAGCATCCTCCTGTAGGTGTTATTTTGTCCAGGTGGGAAAGGGCAGTGTGGAGTGCAATAGAGATTGCGTCATCTGTGGATCTGTTAGGGCGGAATGTGAATTGGAGTGGGTCTAGGGTTTCTGGGATGATGGTGTTGATGTGAGCCATGACCAGCCTTTCAAAGCACTTCATGACTACAGACGTAAGTGCTACGGGTCGGTAGTAATTTATGCAGGTTACCTTGGTGTTCTTGGGTACAGGGACTATGGAGGTCTGCTTGAAACATGTAGGTATTACAGACTCGGTCAGGGACAGGTTGAAAATGTCAGTGAAGACACTTGCCAATTGGTCAGCACATGCTCTGAGTACACGTCCTGGTAATCCGTCTGGCCCTGCAGCCTTGTGAATGTTGACCTGTTTAAAGCTTCCCCCCCTGTCTCCATGTTCAGCCAGTCAGACACAGGCTTGTTGTTCTAAGGTGATACTGTAACCTGTGGCTCCATGTTAATGCTTGTCCTCTCCCCTGTCTCCCAGCACCACCACAGCCACAGCCACAGTGAGGAGTACCAGACGGAGAGCAGCCGCGGCTCAGACCTGTCTGACATCATGGAGGAGGACGAGGAGGACCTGTACTCTGAGATGCAGCTGGAGGAGGGCCGTCGACGCAGCATCAACTCTCACAACACTCTCAAGGTACAGCACACATATATACACCCCATCTAGTGGTGGTCCATGGGAGGTTGGGAGGCGAGTAGGGAGTGGGGTTGGGGTGAGAGGGAGGGAGGGAGGGCCATCCTATCTACTGTGGCCCCGGCTGCCCTCTCTCACTGTCTGGCTCTACATGCAGGCCCACTGTGGCTTTGCCTGCTGAATGCTCCATCCTGTTCTGAGCTGAACAGCACACTGCATATCAGCTTCATCATCCAGGTCTTAACTAACCCATCTGAATGGCTGTACTATACACACCCAGCATGGACTGGATAAAGAGAGGTGAACACACTATGTGTTGTCTTACTCAATCATGTTTAAAATGAGCTTGGTGTTGATAGAAACATGGAATGTTGTTTTGTCTCAATATGCATTGCATTTTAATATACAGTTTAAGAGCACATATTTTGTAAAAACTGTATAATTAGTAGGCCTACTGTTCATGAATACTCTGTTAAAAATGTGTTGTAAATGAATATGTCAATGACCAAACATTGACCTTTTAAAATGTACTGTACCATCAGCTAGAAGGGTCATGGCATATCGAATGCAATGGGAATCTCATTTAAGTGAGTTTAGGCTACTTAAATGGAATAATTCACTTTGGGTTGTGTCCGTGTCATGTTGTACCTTTTGTGTTTCAGTTATTATCTTGATGTTGATGATGGTTACCTTTGTGGATGTGTGGACCTGTCTCCATTGAGTATGTTCAAGGGGCACATGTGGATGTGTGGCCAATAATCATTATGTAACAAGTTCTCCTGAGTGAAATTATTAGTAGTAGTGAAACATAGGTTATATTTACTGTGTTGATGATAAACAAGAAGCTAAATTGTAATCTGTATTCATTGGGAGTGTTGAAATGAAAGGTCCCCAGGTCACTTCCAAAGAAACATGTTTACAGTCATGCAATGCTGTGAGAATACTTGTTAAACTTTTAACTTATCAAGTTGGTAAGAGTCAGCCAGAAATGATTCCTCACACTGTATGAATACTGTACAGTACTCAACAGAACTGTCTTTTTAGGTGTATTGATCTGCTGCATCTGCCTATGTTTTCCATAGTACCTCATCATGTCACCAATAAGTATGTCTCATTCATGTTCTGTATGTATTTGCATCTTTTTACTATGTTCTGGAAATGGTGTGTACTATGCAGTAGTGCATGCAATCATGGTCAAATATCAGAAGCAACACAGCTGAGATTCAGTCGATAGTCATTATTGATGGAAAATCTAAATCTGTCATAAGAACAGCCCTTGGGTCATGTCTGAAAATGTTAGAACAGACTGAGATACTTTTTAAATGTCTTATTTTGCTTATGCAAGTGCTTTGCTCAGTTTGCTGCCTTATTCCTCTTGGTTAATGTATATGCTGTAGGTCTTATTCACTTGCCCAGGCTGTGCTTGGTGCAATGTGTTTTAAGTATTTTCTTTATAAGTTCATTCACTTATATGTTTTGTGTGTTTGTCACCTGTTTCATTTATCTGTGAGGATTTCTCCCTTGGCAGATTTTTTGCACCCTTTTGTAATCTGTCCTGGCTAGCTAAATCCTCCCCCAGACCCATCCTCAGTGTGACTGTCTATCACTCCCTTTGCTTTCGTCCCAGAGATTCCCGTTCAGAGCATGCCATTTCCCCCACCTCACGGAATGACACTGCATGCCTTACATCTGGCCATTCTGCCACAAATAACTAATTCTGTTCTTATTTTGTCTTTTTTCCCATTTAATTTTTTATTCACACACTGTGTTGTTTCCTGCCTGTTCTAACACCTTCAAAAACTAAATTTTAAACAAAATTCTTAATTGAAATGCCAAACCAATCCACCCTGCGCTCCGCACCGTGGCTGGTCGTACAGGCATATTACAGGCGTCAGGACCTAGGGGAGGAGAGGGACTGCTGGGACCTACAGAGGGAGGTGGTGAGACAGAAGTCCCTGCGTAGTAAACGCCTCCACAGCATCCCTGAGGTGGCCGAGGATGAGCCTGACGGAGTGGATGGGATGGGCCATCATCATCAGCGCCTGCGCTTTGACGACGAAGGCAGGCCTGGTACACCCCGCATGCACCGCAGGGGCCCCCATATCTACCAACAGGACCCCCACCAGCACAACCACCTCTCCCCCAGCAAGAACCACTGTCGCCTGCTGCAGCCCCAGCACTCCTCTCCGAACTATGGCTGTACTTTCGAGGAGCGCAGCCTGAACCGGCCCAGCCGCCAGACCACCAAGAGCCCTGACAGCGGCCTGGACTGTGGCAGCGAGGAGGAGGGCTCTTTGGGGTACCGGGGTTACCCCCACGGCAGCCCCATGCGGGGTCCTGTCCACTACATCCACTGTGAGGGGCCGGTAGAGCGACGGGCCCTGGCTGCAGGCAGGAAGAGGCAATTGACACGGCAGTGCAGCATGGATGAGGACTACTGTGACAGCCCTAAGACGGGCCATGTGTCTGACCTGAGGAACAGGGAGGTGCACTACGGGCCAGGCCGGGAGCGGGAGAGGGAGCCAGGGAACAGCCCCAGACGCTACCCCAGGGACGGAGCCCTGAGCGAGGGCAGGCTCCACCAGCTGGACAGGCCCTATCAAAGGGACCTTAGGGCCAGCTATGTGAACAGGCTCAACAGGGTCTCGGACCAGCCGCTGGTGTGTGTGACTCAGACTCTTACCTGCTGTACATTCCATCAGCAAGCAGTAAAACCATACCTTTTTTCTTGGTGTTTTTTCTCTCTATGGGTCTCCCACCTTTACATTGATTTATTTTTGTTTTGTGCAATATTCTGGCAAGTTATTAGTACATGTTCATGGTGATTCTTATTTGTAGTTTTTCATGTGTGTAGTTTGCTCGTTCTTAGAACGTCCAGTGAGTTTTTAAGTGAAGCTTTTTTGATTATCTAAAGGCCATTTCAGAAAGTTTTTGTTTCTGATGTGTCTGAGGAGAAAGATTCCTTTTAAAACAAAATGACAGCTCAACCATTATAGTTTTCATGGGGATGCGCTATCCCTATTCTGCTCCGACTTCCCCCTCTCTCTACCAGCCAATGGGTTTGATATGCAGCTCTGACAGACATCTTGCCCATCCTATCCCACCTCTGACTTTACCCTGATTGCGCTGCCTTCCACAGGGGGACCTCTATTCCAGCATGTTCTGCTTTTCATTGCGCGTAAAGGCTGTAGTCCTTGACAGATAAAGCCTTTCCTAGTGGGACCACATTGAGGGTAGTCTCTCATAGCCTTTTAGCTGATTTAGCCTTCATTCCATCTGCATTATGTTAGTGCTCTGCAGACAATATGCTCTCCCCTCTTCATGCTCTCCCCTAATATTTTCAACAGAATCTCCTCTCCTCCTCATATACTACACACAGCAGTGGTCAGCTTGTTGCTCGATCCCCCACCCCCCATCTCTGTCCCATATATCCTGTATGACTAACTGGATGAGAAGCCTTTGGGCCTCAGTCTCTCTCTCTCTTGTTTGGGCCCCAGGCTGAAGCCATTATGGTTGTCCTCAGCTAACTATCCCTTTCTCCATTCTATTCTCTTTCCTCTACTCGCTCGCTCACGCATTCTTCTCACCAAGGAGCTGACATGCGCAGAACAAAAAAACAAATGGTCTTTAGCTAAACATCTGATCCTGTTGTGGTGTCTGGGGTTGATTTACTTTGGTTCTGTTGATGTTTTTTTGGTTTGTTTGGTCTCTTTATTTTATGGGTTTATTTATGACCCTTATTTTGCCTCCTTAAGGACAAATGGAAGTGATATCATTTGCTCTTATGGTTTTGCGATCCTTTTGAATGGCTGATTTGTTATGTGAGAGAGGCAGTGTAAAAGGCAGTTTGTTTTAATTTACGCTGTGTTTTTCTCTCCCTCTAAAGATTATAGGGAACTCCCCCTCCCATGGGTGCTCCCATGGCGACCGGCTAGACCATTCAGGGAGGAGGCCGGTCCATGGCGGCAACCCCACACAGCGACGACCCATGATGGTTCCTTCCATTGGTTAGTGTGGTCACCACATGATGGGATGCCCCGTCCTCCCCTGCTGGGACTCTGGTGTTGTGTATTTATTATTCATTGTGTTGCCTTACCCTTGTGAGCTGAGCTGAACATCTCTCCCATAGACACATGACCTTAAACAACCATGTAGTCCTCTGTAGTGGTGGTGTGATCCTACAGCTGTAGTTCTGACCAACCTCATACCTCTTTATGGTGTCTCTGACTGGCTTTTTAAATGTGCATAAGCCGTTAAGTGTGGTTCTAGGTCTATAGACTTTATATACTGTGTGTATAGAGGGCTCACCCTCTCTTACCCTTCCATCTGTCTCACACAGTGCAAAGCATTGCTGTTTTACATTGAAGAACTCCAGAGTACAACCTGTTGCCTTATCCCACCCCCTGTTCCCCATGACCCCTCCCCCTCCAGCAGCATGTCAAGCTAGGCATGGGCCGGTCCGTGGAGTAGAGCAGTGTGTGTGGGTGGGGGGGGTCCCTGACAGTAACGCTGTGATCTGATTGGTGTCTTCTGTAGAGATCACAATGATGGAGAGTAACAGTGAGGGGAGTGAGGGAAACCTCTCACCTGGCAAGAAGGATGTTTACTATCATGGCAGTGTAGCTCGGCGCAGGATATGGCATGACGATGGTATGTGGCCCAGCTTCTCTCTAGAACAACATAAATAAACGGTGAAAATTACAGTAAAGACAGTGTTAAGAACCTTACTTGATATTAGAAAGGATTAGTAGTCTAAAGCTTAAGTGTGAATTTTACACTAGGCTGCCGGGAAAGACAAGATGGCCACTTTTTCTGTAGCTGAAGAATGAGTGTCCCCTCCCCTCTCTTTAAAGCTCTCAGCAGCCTTAACCCCAGGCCTCCCTTGGAGACCCCTCTTTCTTCCTTCCCTCTCACCCATCCCTTCTTTTCACCCTTCCTCTCCCCCTCCCAGGGCATATAGTCTCCCCCTGTTGACTGTTGATTTTGCATGACTGATTGTTTACAGTACAGTGAGAAGGAAAACCATTGGATGAGTAAGTGCACTCATGTCTTGTTGGTATCACTCCATTGCACCGTGATGAAATTGCTGTCATCTAAACCAAACATTGTATCATTAAAACATAATTTAACAGACATGTTCCTTGAATTGTGCTATTGAAACGTGGTTTGTTTGGACATGGAGCTCCAGGAAATCCACTAGTGAATGAATATCAGGTGGATTCCTTTCCTTTCCCCTCACTGTCCCTGATGCCGCCGATGAGTCAGGTTTCTGCATTTGATGTTATAATTTAATGCAGGAATATTCATTTGCCCTTTTAGCTTAATGCTGTATTTCTAATGTGAGCATGGTTTCACCCCTCTTGTATTGATATTGAAGCATACTTCCTCATTTTGAAGAGTGGAACGCATGAATGCCTGTTGCGCTCCGTGAGACAGTGAAGTAAAACAGCAATGAACAGTCTGAGTCTGTTTCCCTCCATTCTTTGTTATGTGCATGGTCATGTAGTTCCACCTGCATCCCATGGCTTGGCTTGACATGTGCTGGTGTCTCTCCTACTTTACCTCTGTCTAACTGTATCTGTGAGTGTTATAAAGGTACTTTGTTTGTCGTTTTGGTGTCTGTCCTACCAGCATTCAGAGATGCATGAAAAAAGTATGAAGAAAAAAAAAATGTATTCACTCACTAACTGTAAGTCACTCTGGATAAGAGCGTCTGCTAAATGACTAAAATGTAAAATGTAAAAATGTAAATGTGTGAAAAAACAGCCAATCTGTGCTATCTGTCAATTATAGATAGCTTAGACTTTTTTTTTTTTTTTACT
Organism: Coregonus clupeaformis; assembly: GCF_020615455.1. NCBI lineage: Eukaryota > Metazoa > Chordata > Actinopteri > Salmoniformes > Salmonidae > Coregonus > Coregonus clupeaformis. The sequence continues at coordinate 38,601,249 of NC_059207.1, read as the reverse complement.
GTAAAAATAGTTTAGTAAATACTTACATGTTCTAATAAATTCAGAAATGTTGCTACAGTATGTAATTACAGTAGGGTCTTATCAACATTTTTAGAGGCGTGCCCTTTGAGAGGATGATGGACACAATAGTGCAGAATGACCATTCTATCTTCAAACCTCTTTAAATCCCCCTTGAAATCTTGGGCTCTTTTTCACACACATGTTTCATGGCCCTCTCCCATGTCTGTCAGCCATGACAAAGTGACATCTTCTCGTCCCGCTGCCCTCTACTCCGCTCTGCACCCCAGCCTATCCTGTGCTGGGGGCTGGCAGTAGCAGGGCTGGCAGTAGCAGCAGTGCCTTCTGTGTTTCAGATGGGTATGGCGGGCAAGGCCGCGGGCATGGCCGAGGGCGGCGCTCGCCAGAGTACTATGAGGAGTCGGAGCCAGAGGACCTGGCGCGTATATTTGTGGCCCTGTTTGACTACGACCCTCTGTCCATGTCCCCCAACCCTGATGCTGCAGACGAGGAGCTGCCCTTCAAAGAGGGCCAGATCATCAAGGTGGGAGCCTGATCCACACAGTGCTGTTGTCCAATCTGCTTTACTCATCCTAACAACAGAAGGGCCTAGTGTTGACTTACATTCATGGGTTAGATGTAGTTGTGTAGTCGTGAAGCTGCTATTAAAACAACTGTAGTGGTGGTGGCTGTTTTCTATTTCTCCCCCCTGCTAACATTGTTCTCTGTGCTGGTCAGGTGTTTGGGGATAAGGACACGGATGGGTTCTACAGGGCAGAGATCCGTGACCGTCCGGGTCTGATCCCCTGTAACATGGTGTCAGAGATCCAGACTGAGGATGATGAGATGATGGACCAGCTACTCAAACAGGGCTTCCTCCCACTCAACACTCCTGTAGAGAAATTAGGTAGGGCAGCACCTGGACTCCCACTTTCTCTCTCAGTTTTTTTTATTTTCTCCACTACTCTTTCTTACTCTAATTTGGGGCTGATTTTCTCTTCCCTTCCTCTTTTCTTCTCTCGCTTGCTTTCTTTACACACTGATGTATATTGCTGATGGTACTCTCCTTTCTCTGTCTCTACAATCGTTTCCCTCCTTCTTTTTCTTTTCTCTCTGCTTTCCCGTGAAGTGAACTGCAACCGCTTCAAAGATGGCCGCTCAATAAACCGCAGGTCCCGGAAATCCAAGCGAGGTTTGTGTTCTCTTTAGATGTACTCTTTCTGCACCATCTTTTTTATCTTCACGCTTTGCTTCTTCACCCATTTCTTTACATTTTACATTTAGTTTTCTTATATGAGTGTTTGAGTTGGGAATTATGGGTATTATCTTGTAGAAAAAAAGAAAGAAGGGAAGCGCTGCTAAGGTACACAATAGTAGATTCTGGTAGACAGAAGGTGCTCATTGGTAAAAGGGGTACATTGGTCATCAAAAGAAAGGAGGACCAAGGTACTCTTCATATAATTAATTAAAATGCCTTTATTTGTATGGCATGTTCAATGGAAACAAAGTTTTTTTCCCTGACGAAGGCTGCATGGCCTTCGTCAGGGAGTACAGGAAGGCCATGCAGCCGAGACTTTGTTTCCATTGAACATGCCATACAAATAAAGGCATTTTAATTAATTACATGAAGAGTACCTTGGTCCTCATTTCTTTTTGATGGGTCTTTTCTGTCAGAATTGTCTAGAACATGCTCATCTTCAGTAAATCAATGGGGGTGTTCATTATGGCTTTCACCTTCATGTACCATGTTCATGCAGCCTTTGCCTAGTATAGACGGTCATTCATGACAGATCAGAAGGCATTGCATACTGTCATTTTAGTGTGTGATTTTACAACTGAGATTAGTAAGGTGATTATCTCTAGTTTAGTGTGTTACTTGTCATTCTTATTGATTGATGACTTTCTGTGTGTCTCTGTCCAGAGAGGAACAGGCGGAGTGGTCGTCAGCACCCCTCGTCCACACATAGAATGGTGGCACTGTATGACTATGACCCCAGGGAGAGCTCCCCCAATGTGGATGTGGAGGTACTGCTAGAGTCAGGTGTAGAGGTAGTTCTACCCTGTTACTACTAACGATGTACCTACTTGCCTTGCCAACATTGCACCAATACACCAGCCAGTCTTACTCCCCAGATTTACTCCCCATCTTTACCATTACCTGGTCCCCATTAGTAGCTTAACCTTTTCCTGTTGTTCTTATGGCCCTTCCCCCCTGGTTTCACTCACTCTCACCTTTCTATTGGCACGGCCCCAGACACAGTATGGGAGAGACATGCTGAATGAGGAGGTGAGTGAGAGGAGTGTCCGCTCTCTGTGTTTTCTCCCTGACTGTTGTTGGAGTGTTCAGAGGAGGTGCAACAGAGGTGGACACATGGTGGAGGGGGCTACAGTATACCCCTCTCATGAACACAGCCCCTCACCAATTGCCTGCACTGGCATTCTTCCTCGGTTTGGTCTGTGTGTTGAGGCATCTCCTACGTTTGGTTTGTGTATTTTGGAGAGGCCTGGAAGAGTGGATAGTAGATAGTAGTATGGTATGCCTATTGTCTGTGCTGCAATCAATGATGTATACAAACCTTGGATTGCTGATGCAATGTATTGGCCATTGAGAGGCTTTGAAGCCACCGGTTGGCCATATAGGCACTCCCCAGTAGGAGCAGTCCTACATAGGAATGAATGGAATTCTACAGTATTTCAATTAAATGTTTCAAGGACAAAATTGTATGTATTTAAGTAATTTATTGTTGTAGTGGGGACAGTTACTAAAAATATATATATATATTTTTAGCTCATATAATATCATTTCAAAGTATGTATTAAGGTGTCTGTAATAGAATAAACGTGTAAAAAATGAATCTAGACATTAATAAATGCATTTATATAGCCTCCAAAATATTTTTTACAATGGATGATGAGTACCAAGATGGCTGTGTGGTGGCTTCATTACAGCGCCCCCTGTCAGTCATCCAGGGTTTATACACATCACTGGTTGCAATCCTGTCTTCAAACTTCCAACACTTGATGCATTTTATAGTTGCAACAGTCTGCCAAGATTGTACTGACACTTCTAGATTTACAATGCATCTCAGTGATTGGAATAGGAAGTACAGCATTTCACACAAATTAAACCCTAACAGTATCCCACGTGCTTGGGTTATAGAGAGAATCTTCAACAGATGCAAGCTGCTTTGTTGTAGAGAAAGCAGGTCAAACTTAACTCAAACCTGTTTTGACAGGCTGAACTGACATTCTGTGCTGGTGATGTCATAACAGTTTTTGGTGAAATTGATGAAGATGGGTTTCATTATGTAAGTATGTGAGATGTGACTTACACTTGATATAAAGTAGTTCATATTTCTTCAACCAGCTTTGTGCAAATAAAAACAGTGAAAATGACAGTGATAGTAATAGTAGCCGTATGATAAACAATTTAAATTGATCATAATTTAATATACCTTTAGTCTAGTTCTCTATATTATGGAATCCAATGTACATTCTATGCCAGTCACCCTGTGTTTGTGATCCCTCAGGGCGAGCTCAATGGACACAAAGGTCTTGTTCCCTCCAACTTTCTAGAAGAAGTGCCTCATGATGTTGAGGTTTTTCTCACTGACACACCATCTCGAGATCCTCGATATCCCCAGGACGCTGCAGCGCGGATAAAGACCAAAAGGGTACATGCTCTCTCGCAGTACTAGCCCTCTTTTCCATTCCCTTTACCTCCTTACTCTCCTTTAGTTTTCCGTCTGTGCTTGTGAGTGTTTCATTCCTGAACATATGATGGGAATTCAGACTTTGGAACATTATGCTGTAAACGTTGTTGATGTCTCAGAAATATAAAGAAAACTATTAATACTTGACAGAGGTACTTTTATTTTTTATGTTGACTGCCGTGGGGGGAGGTGGGGAAGGGGGAAACATATGCATTGTAAAATATGTAGACATATTCATAAAGCATTCTCAAAGAGAATAGACCGAAAGAATAAAAGAAAAGCTGAATTCTTGTCATGTAATGTCTTGAAAAATAGCAGTCAACAACATGCAATGTTTTTTTTGCACATGAATATTTAAGTATTGTAATAAATGCTTTATGAATATTACCTGTGTTTGATCAGAAATAGTTTTGATGTACTGGATGAAAGATCTAGACTGTAGCACTGCATGTTCTCTCTTTAAGATGCATGAATTCCCTTTGAACCTTTTTATAGTGAACAATAAGTCTAGTACAGTAGAACTTTTGTATTTGCGCCTGAAAGCCTTGTTTTTGTATATTGCTTACTTGTAAAATAGCATCAAGAAGCTTATGTTCCTCTTTGAGAGTATAATTTCAAAAGTAATTATAATACTAGCTGTAAAATAATGTTACAATAATAATGTATTTAACAAATAATTGCAAGTTAATGTTTGAATATGAGCAGGTTTCATCTTGAGTTTCTTGGTTGGTTTTATAATTTGTCATTCTCATAGTGCAGACTATTGAAATGCCATCACTGCATTTTTTATTTTTTTCCTCACCCGCTTGGCAAAACAGAAGAAGAGTGTTCATTTTACACCTTAAAGGCTCTGTTTCCATCACGTAAGTGAGCAACTGAGGATACCAAGGTTACGCAGCCCTCGTCTAATGTAGATGACATGGGTTCCCCTTAGTTTCCGGTATGCAACACACATCTTTTATGACCATTATCTTGGCAGTTTATATTTCAGTTAATTCCTTTTCAAATGGATGTAAATATTTATAGAATACTGTGGTACACACCAGGATGACACATTTGACCCCAGTGTACATGCTTTTATTTGACGTGAGTTTATTGTAAAAGCATTCAGGTTGTTGTGTTACCTTAAGGACGGCCACCCTAGCCAATGCATTAGACAAGAAGCATGGTATCTTCAGTTGTTTCTCTGGGTGTTGTACATTACAATGTCCGTCTCTCAAGATAAGTCTCCTGCTGTAACTCATGGTAAGCTAAAAGGCCATTGTTGCACGCCTAGGTTGCCTCCCCGTAGTACTAGTGGTAACATTCAATCAGACTCTATAACTAACGTTCTAATAGATAGAACCTCCCCTCTCCTTGAAGTAGTGCACCCTGCCACACTTAATCTAATCAAACTCTGCTAGAAACAAGCCAATGGTAATTAACTGTCTGCCAGACAGGCAACTCCTTCTTGTTGAGGTTTCCAATCAATCAGATAAACATTTAATTGGCATTACTTTACCCATATATACCCAAGATAGTGGTCTGCTCCACATGCCCTTGTTAAGTTGTTAGTGGGGTGCACTTTTTCTCTCACATAAGGAATGATGCGAAATGGCAAAAATAGCTACTAACATTTTTTCCTCATAGAAAGTGTCATCAATTAGATTTCCAAACTGTATTTTAATTAACATGAGAAATGGAGAATCACATTTTTAAAAATTAGTTTGTATAAATATCTACGTTGCTTGTGATCAGATTTGTAAATACAACTTTTTTTAAAGCAGGTTAAATTGGTTCCAACAACCTTGATGAAGTTACCTGGTGAAAAGTGATTAATTGCTTCAAAAACTGGTAAATTGAAACACTTATCCCCTCTCTACGTATGATAAACTATGAACGTTCAATGTGCAGAATAGTATGACCCTCTTATTGATCTGGACATGTCTATATGTAGCTATATCCTACAATCTACTGTATATACTACAGTGCTAGACTAGTCTCATGTTAATGGGATCTTAAGGATACATCTTTCCTAAGTGCAATTGAAAATAAGCCTTTTAGCTCATGATTACAATGAAGGAATATTTAGATATTAGATGTTTACTGTAACCCAGTTGTATATGAATGCCCTTTATATTTAAAAAGAAAATCTGCTGTCATATGTTGTCCCATAATGTTAATACAATATTGTGTCTCTTGTTTTTGTGTGAAAGACATGGCTTTTGCCATTGATAGCCATTCTGGAGAATCTCAGCATAGAAATATGTGATTGGTAAAGAGTATGTGGACATTCTTTGACATTGAAGTCTTTATAATTTAAACCAGCTTGATGAAAGACTGTACCTAAATGGCAGTGGGGGAGGGGGGTATACAGCACCTCAGTACACTAAAGAGACAATATCCTAACATTCACAAGTTGATAGACTGATGAAGCCAAAGGTATGGTGGCCCTGTTGAGACAGAAAGGACTGAGTGGAAGGGAGTAGTGACTGGGGTGCAAGAGGGCTGGCTTTTTAACCCCGCTGAACTGTCCCTTACGGGTCTCCCATTAGGTTCCATTGGAAAAATCGGGTCCGCCCAGAAGAGCCACCTCCCCCACAGAGCGCCAACAGATCCCTGGCTCTGCTACCGTGGGGCCTGGCAGTCCCATCAGGGGCCCCCGCGACTTGTCCTCCAAAAAGAAAAAGGGACTGCTCTCCAAAGGGAAGAAACTATTGAAAAGACTTGGCGCTGTAAAATAACCCCTTCATATACTTGTTGAAGTATCTTACCAACCACATCATACTTAATCTCCAACACTTCCATTACTGTAAGCAGTCCTGTGAAAACATATAGTGGTCAAAACTTTGATTTTGATGGCATTTGACAGTTAGTCACTCTTACAAATCTGTTGTATTCTAGAAACCATATTTTCTTATGTAAATTGCAGTATGTATTTTGAATATGGTTCAGGGACCTCACTCATAGTTTGACATTTAGTGTCATAAGCCAACCTCTGGTCATTTATGTTTTGCTATCTGAAGCAGAGGCCTACAATGGATGGATGATTTGAAATATTCTCAATTTTGAAGGCCAATAGGTACGTAGGTGTTTTGATGATGCTGTAGACTACAATGTCCCTCAGTGTAAGAGGTGTTTAGACCAGCGTCTCTTTAGGGCTGAGATCAAAGGATAGGGCTCAGAATGGCCAGTCAACATCATACTTGATACTACTGCTGGTGGCCCACCCTAACCTTCATATTGTAGTACCCATGTTGAGGCAAGGAAAATAGCAGTTTTAGGGTCAGGCAGCTGAGGTCATTTGAACAGTATGGGAGGTTTGCATGTTTTACCTAAACCACATCCAGAATGAAAATGCCTATCCAACCTTTGAAAGCACATGCTAACTGCTGGCCTTTTCTATCAGAACTCAAGGCTCAATTTGCATGTTTTGTCAGTGCATTTTTATAATGAGAGAATCTACAGTGTATGAGCCAAATTTGCTAAACGAATAGTAAATAGAGTACTTTTTTTTTCTTTCTTTCTTTTTTTTTTTTTTTTTACATACAAACAGAATATTCAATACAAACCTAAATGTCACATTCGTACTCAGTTCAATTCAAGCCCAGGTACACATTTAACTAGTCAGCACCTGAAGTCATGATATGTGCAGTGGTAAAATATGCAAAATCTCCAGAAAGACTTGAGTCAGATTGGTCTGGAGAGAATTTGATAAGCAAGTATCAGTTCTTCAGACACACCGAAATAACTCTGGACAAGCACATGAGATAGGACAGGGTTTCAAGATTCAGTATCTTTTTGTTGTTGTTGAATGGTCATGAAATGCCTAGTTAAAACCAACCTCCATGTATTTGCCTTATAAACGCACAATGGTTTGTATTTTGTCCAGTGAGTGGAGCATTTTTATGTCCTGTATGCATTCATGTCATTGCATTACTTCTGAAAATGAAATGTATTTGCAAATTATGTTGATCAAGACTAGTGATGTGCAGTTTATTACTTGTACGAATGTCATGTTTTTTGGAGGAGAATACTATAATTGGCACAAAATACTTTAATGAAATAAATACAAGGCACTTTATTTTGTTCTTCATGTTATACATGCAATGTATTCACTGCATTCACAATCCCATTTTGACACAGGTTTGTGTAAAAGACAATGGACGTGAAGGAAATGCAATTGAAGGCCAGTTTAATTCAAACTGTTTCCAGGATAAGTTGCAATCAGCAGTTGGTATTATTTTTGTTTCAAACTAAAAGTTTTGTAGAGTACACCCCAAACTTGCAATTCTTGCAGCAGGAGAATGTTGTTTTAGACTTATGCCGGAGACTAGGTTTGATTGAATAACCTTCATCAGATAAGAGCCCTATATCAAGTTATTGTTGTTACATAGAAATTGTGATTTCAACAAGACACAAGTCTACCTCCATAACGACCCCTATAAGTTCAACTAATTTGACTATAGGTTCACAGAAGTCAACTCTCCATTTCATATATTTGCAAAGGGTAGAAGTACTGTATTTGTGTCAGCACCCAACTAGCACAGAGTAGTGAATGTATGATTAATTGAAAGCCAATGTATTTTAATTTATCAAAACTATCCATTAGGAGTATGCAGATGTCCAGCGTTCTCTGGTCCAGTTTGTATGTTAAATGAAACCTTCCATCTGTTAACGCTTTACACTATTTTGTTAATCATTTCATCCTTCCATTCACTTTATATCACTGCTTTTTCTGGACTACTACTTACATGAGATTTGAACTGAGACTGCCAAAAAAGAATGTATGAAAAGCATTCTGTACAACTTTCTGTACAATTGTCAGTCATTGCTTCTATACATATTGTTTTGACTGTTGCTCTTTTTGTACTTTGTCCATTTGTAAATTGTTTTTAAATGTTTATACTTGATTTTCAGACTGCCTTTTTTGTACATTAAAATTGATAATCAAACAGTGCAAAGCTTTCCCCATGGTGTCTTCAAAACCATAATGATTTAAGTCTGCAATTGTGTGCTAGCTTTATGAAAAAAAAAAAGATCAGCCTATATTGGTGGTTACAAAATATTGTGTGGGTGTGCATGTGCAAAAATTTGTATCAAATAAATTTCATATTTTGTAATGCTGCTTGCCCTGTGTTTTATTCCTCGAATGCCATGGTGTAACAGCAAAGTCAAAGGATTAAGGACTCGATTCAATCCATATCGCTCAAGTTCAGCGCTGTAGCGCGATTTAAATGTAAAGGTAATTTCCGATTGAGCTGACATACTAAGTCGTTTACTGTGAATGCGGGAACATTGGCTTTACATTTCTATTGCGCTGTATGTAGTGCAGGTCTTCAGCACTACGGATTGAATAAAGTCATAAACGTTAATATCAAAGTCCTGAGTATGGACAGAATTGAGTTACTCTGAAAAGGGCATAGGCCTGAAAAAGGAAAGGGACATGTAATTATCACAACTTCAAATACTAACTGCTCCAGGGGTATTCAACTCTTATCCTACAAGGTCCAGAGCCTGCTGGTTTTCTGTTATACCTGATAATTAATTGCACCCACCTCGTGTAACAGGTCTAAATCAGTCCCTGATTAGAGGGGAACAATTAAAAAACGCAATGGCACTGGCTTTGAGGTCCAGAGTTGAGTTTGAGGGTGCTAGACAGTAATGCAATAACACCAGTACTACACTTTTACTGAAGGGTAATCAAATTACAAACAAAACTTGATCCACAATTACTTTGATCAATTGATTTAACTGCTTTTTTTTATGCTCCAAAGTTTGAACAAATTTTTTTCAAGCCAGACAATAACCTTAATATTCACTGTGATAGTTAACAAAGAGGTACAGTGCATTCAGAAAGTAATCAAACCCCTTGACATTTTCCACATTTTGTTACGTTACAACCTTATTCTAAAATTGATTTAATTATTATTAATTAAGTTATTAAATTAATTATTATTTTTCCCCCTCATCAATCTACACACAATACCCCACAATGACAAAGCAAAAACTGGTTTTTAGAAATACCTTATTTACATAAGTATTCAGACTCTTTGCTATGAGGCTCAAAATTGAGCTCAGGTGCATCCTGTTTCCATTGATCATCCTTGAGATGTTTCTACATCTTGATTGGAGTCAATTCAATTGATTGGACATGATTTGGAAAGGCACACACCTGTCTATATACGGTCCCACAGTTGACAGTGCATGTCAGAGCAAAAACAAAGCCATAGGGTCGAAGGAATTGTCTGTAGAGCTCTGAGACAGGATTGTGTTGCGGCACAGATCTGGGGAAGGGTACCAAAAAATGTCTGCAGCATTAAAGGTCTCCAAGAACACAGTGGCCTCCATCATTCTTAAATGGAAGAAGTTTGGAACCACCAAGACTCTTCCTAGAGCTGGCCGCCTGGCCGAACTGAGCAACTGGGGGAGAAGAGTCTTGGTCAGGGAGGTGTGACCAAGAACCCGATGGTTCGGAGAGATCCTCGATGAAAACCTGCTCCAGAGCGCTCAGGACCTCAGATTGGGGCGAAGGTTCATCTTCCAACAGGACAACACTGGAGCGGCTTCGGGACAAGTCTCTGAATGTCCTTGAGTGACCCAGCCAGAGCCCGGACTTGAACCTGATTGAACATCTCTGGAGACCTGAAAATAGCTGTGCAGCGACGCTCCCCATCCAACCTGACAGAGCTTGAGAGGATCTGCACAGAAGAATGGGAGAAACTCCCCAAATACAGGTGTGCCAAGCTTGTAGCGTCATACCCAAGAAGACTTGAGGCTGTAATCGGTGCCAAAGGTGCTTCAACAAAGTACTGAATAAAGGGTCTGAATACTTATGTAATGTAATAAACCTGTTTTTGCTTTGTCATTATTGGGTATTGTGCCTAGATTGATGAGAAAGAAAAAACAATTGTATCCATTTTTAGAATACGGCTGTAACGTAACAAAATGTGGAAAAAGTCAAGGGGTCTGAATACTTTCCGAATGCACTGTACAGCCAAAATAACAGCTGAGGTAGCAAACATTTCAAAACAGTCTCATACCATGCCACACAAATAAAACACTTTGCAATTACCATCTAAAAAATATTTTTTTCAAAGAAAACAGTAGCATAAAACAGAGAAGAGAAACAAATTGCTGAAGTGTAAAAAAAAAATAAAAAAAATATTGGTTTCACTCTCCTGTAAATTGGGGAATATCCTAACCACTTTACCCCAAAGTAAATTCAGTCTATTTTCCTGAACAAAAATCAAGCAGTTTCAAGGAAAGCAAGTTCTCCAATGTACTCTTTAGGTAGCTCGTGTTCTCTTACATGTAGTAGAGGAAGTCATCCAGGTTCATGTTGGGCTCTCTGTGGATACTCTGGCCCACCAGGAAGGCCAATTTGTGGGCGTACTGACAGGGTGCAGGCACTCGGATGATCCCCTGGAGATAAGCACACAGAAAGCCAATGACCATGCATTCCCACAATATACTACTTACTATCATGTCCGAAAGAAACAATACTCAACAACATAGCAATCAATAACCAATATGGATACAGCAGTAGTCTTCAGCTAGGAATGTTTGCAATACAACTAGCTACGAGATTACAGCCTACCTGCCAGTTGTAGTACATGTGGCAGAGTTTGTAGGTCAGTCGCTGCATGTGGTCAGGCTTCAGTCCGCTGCTGTCGTACACCACGTTGTAGTGGGTTGGGGAGACACTGCCCATACGGACGGCCTGGCTGATGATGAAGAAGTCGTACCTGAAAAGGAAAGAAAGACGATATGGATATGTAGTCACACATGATTACAGTTCCATGATTGACATTGACTGATTTATCAGTGATCGTACCATTCTGGGCGGGTGACCTCAGTGTCGATGCATGTTCCAGGGGGAGGGTTGGCCAGCTTGCCATCGATGCGGGCAAAGAACCTGGAACTGATGCGCTTCTTCACAACCACCACAGCGAGTTTGGGTCTAGGAGTCAAACAGACAGGCCTGGATGAGATCTTTAAGGTCAGGGCCCTCCGTAAGGCTCACAAAATCATTTTAGACCCAAGTCACCCCCTGTACCTGGACTTTGAATTACTCCCCTCTGGGCGTAGGTATAGGGCACCCCTCAGCAGGAAAAATAGAACGAGACAATCATTTGTGCCAGGTGTGATATCCCTCTTAAATAGCTCGGGCAAATGTTCCCATTGACCCCGTAAGGCCAGCAGGCTAGTCTTTGTTTTAAATGTTTTATTTCTTATTTCTTACTTTTATTGGTGCGTGACTGTTATTGAAAGTTGTATTGTCAATCTTGTTTTGTATTTAACGCCACTTTAAATGTGTACATGACACTGCAACAAAATTTCCCCATGGGGACAATAAAGTAAGTAAGTAAGTAAGGAGGGGGTAACACAGGAAAGAACAATATCAGCATTAGAATAACAGTGGCAAGTCTCTAGAACAGATTGTCTCTTACGCGTAGTCGTGTCCCATGGTCTTGATGGACTCCATGATCTGTGGCACCTCATAGTTGACCACGCTCTGCAGCATCCCGTCTCCCACTCCGTCTCTGTACACAATGATACGTGACGGCAGGCAGTTGTTGTGCTTCAGCCACGCCTTCAGGGCACCTGGAAAAGAAAGAGCCTGCACTCAGGATACTGGGGATCATGGTCACAAACTTCAATAGGGATAAAACCCTTTCAACCCTAGACTTTGAAAAAGCTGTCACAAATGTGACACTAAATTGGCTCAAATGGATCATAGAAAAACACTTGAAGTGAGCATTTAATAGTTCCTTTTATGTAACAAGTGTTTGATTTGACTGAACATGCCTTGAAGCGCCACCTTGAGTCCGTCCATGATCTCCTGTCCACGGTTCTGTAGCACACATTTTGAGAACCACCTGGGAAATCAGAGGTATGTCCCATTAGTTTAATTGTTAACTCATTCATCATAAAATCAGTTTCTGCCATCAGACTCTTAGCTTGGCAACAAACCCTGATGGGAAAGGGTCCAAGCATGCCTCCTGGCTATATGGACACATACCTGGACATGCCCTGGTTAAGACTGGCCACCAGAGCTCCAATGGACCTCTTGCCAGCAGCCGTGTCGTGGTAGCAGTCAATGCCCACAATCATCAGCTGCTTCAGCTGTAAAACAGGCAGGTAAGGTGGTTGTCTTTCACGTGTAATGGCTTAGCATAGGCACATTCTTCCATTGAAATACATGGGATGCATTTGATTTGTGCATGTGTCTTACTGGGATCTCCACGCTCCACAGCTCTCCCCCCATCTTGCAGTTAATCTGCAGGGCAATCTTGGTGGCCACAGTCATGAGGGCCTGCTGTTTGGCGAGGGTGCGGGCCAACACACACTGGCTGGGTGTGGGGCAGTCCACACACAGGTACTTCTTCACACTGTCGTACTTGTCCTTCCTGTTGCTGGGCAGGACCACCACCACCTTAGGAAGGAACCCAACACAACTGACATAGATTCCTAAGATACAGCTGCAACATGTTTGTAATAACACCATGACAGTCATGTTTAGCCAGACATTAGCTGAGTGACTACTGACCATCTGGGTTTCTTTCTTAACATTCTGCTGCAGGGCCCTGAGCAGAGACTCCTGCCGGTCCTCATACTCCACCCTGGAAGAATGCAATGTTATGTCAACTCTGGGACATCAAGTCATTTATCTGGTGAGAAAGGCTTCACTTGGTATTCCATACAACTGGGTGGTACAGTTCTCTGTATCTTACTCTGTGTGTGTGTGTGTGCACTCACATGATGGCCCTCTGCATGTGGATGCCCAGGGGCGTGGAGACCTTGTTGAGGGTCTGCAGGAGGGCCTGGGCCACATCATTGTTTCTGCGGGTGAAGAACATGAACCAGTTCTCCAGCGGTCGGCAGCTGATCAGGGGGATGCCTCTCATTTCCCTGGACCAGTCTGCTTGCCAGGGGTTGTACTCATACTAGGAGAGAACACAAAAAATAGCGGTTACATTACAGCTGCTGAAAATACCATACTTGACAAACATTGAATGTTAACCTGTTAAATCGGGAAAGCGCAGGAAGACGCCCCACCCCCATATACTAATATTGGGCTCCCGAGTGGCGCAGTGGTCTAAGGCACTGCATCTCAGTGCTTGAGGCGTCACTACAGACCCCCTGGTTCGATTCCAGGCTGTATCACAACCGGCCGTGATTGGGAGTCCCATAGGGCGGCGCACAATTGGCCCAGCGTCGTCCGGGTTTGGCCGGTGTAGGCCATCATTGTAAATAAGAATTTGTTCTTAACTGACTTGCCTAGTTAAATAAAGGTAAAATAAAAAATAAATAAAAATATAAACACCACTAAAACTTTGATTTTGTGTTGGATTATATACCGTTCTGGATCCCTGCACAATCCTTTCCGCAGGGAGGACTCTGCCTGTGAGGCTCAGGAGTTTGTTGTCAAAGTTGAGTCCCCAGGTATTCAGCTCCGTCTGGGCCTCAGTGTTCCTGCAAAATAAAGAGATGATCAGTATTGTAATCAATCAAAGCTGGGGAATAGGAACCACAGACATTAAACTTACTTGTGGATGTTCCCAATGAAGTGGTTGAGCCGCCCCTCCCTCTGCTCTGGGGTCAGTCTGGTGTGGGTGGACAGGTCCTTCATGATGTTGAAGTCAGCACGCATCTTGTCAGTCAGGCCTTTTGAAGAAAAGGCAAACAGAAGCCAAAAGTTGTGGTTTGGTCACATAATACTTGGCACGACAGTACGTCTAACACTTAAAAAACATTTGCAGTGTTTTGTTATAGTCAGTGGTACCTGTGAGGTAGCAGAACTCGGGGACAAGCATGGCCGGCCCTGGGGGTGGTCCTCCAGAAGGACCAATCTTCTTCATATGGCTGATCAGAAGCACTTGGTTGCCGTCAGTGATGTCCAGACCATATTGCTGAAGAGACATTAAACCACCATTAGTTCAGTCAAGGTTCCATTAAGTGACAACAGCTCATACGCGTGTGTGAGGGAGAAAACCTACTGCCTTGTAGTAGTCCTTGAAAGAAATCTCAGAGTCTCCCCTCTTGAATGTGTTGTTGGGAGTGTGGTCCCACGCAATGTCATCAATCCTGTAGGTTTTGTTGTTGTACCTAAGGGAAATTATGCATTTACATTAAAATGTAGCCTAATTTTCTGTTGTTCATTAACATCATTGTTATCCTTTGCAGAATCTTAACATGTTATCAATAGTGCTTATGTGAAATAAATGGAAGCAAAGACCTTAGCCCTTTACACTCTTACTTGTATACGGGTTGGAAAATGGCAGTTGGCCACTAACATGCTATACATGACGTCAGAGCTCTGTCTCTCTGCTTCACGGAGCTATATGGGTTTTGACTGACAAACATTCTGAACTTGAGCACCTCGCACGACAAGCAGTTGCCCCCATCCCTCCCGGTAACTGACCAACATTTTTGTTGTTTGAGTGAGGGAAATGCTATATTTTGAAAGATGAGACGTTGAGGATTATAATAAACACAGCTTTGATGTCACACAAGCAAGCCAAACACCTGTGAGTCCAAATGTTTAACACCACTGTGTTTGATGTACAGTTACAAGATGACATGGCGTCATACCCTGGGTTGTTCTGAACAGAATGTACCTATGTTTGTTTATTGTGAAGAAAACTCCCCGCAGCACACGCAGCTGAATGCACTCATGACCAGGGGTTGGAACCGGTTCAGGGAACAGACCAGAAAACCGTAAAATAAAGTCCCACAACAAAACGCAACAAAGTGCCTATTCAAAGCCCTCACGCTGTCCCTTAGAAACGTATTCCAGTGTCTGCCTGCAAGCTGAAAATCTTTGCCTGTGCGTGTTTAGGCTACCTGCCCCTCCCCCCTCCGAAGCATTGGCTACTGTACTGACGTAACAAGCTTCATTCAGAAGATAGGGAGAGATATTTTTTATTAGCTAGAGAAGAATGGATTAACTTTTAATGCTAGTTAAGGATACTATAGGCCTAGTTATCACGTTTCACATGGGAGTTACAAAAAGGTAAGACATATTTTTAATTCTGGTGCTGCTCAGCACACACACAAGCTCGTTAGCTAGCTAGCTCAAGCTTGTTAGCGCGCTAGCTCAAAGGACATTCAAAATTCCCCAATAGAAGCCACTCTTTCTAGGTATAATTATGTGGACCTAATTCATATAATGCATATCATAACAAGATGCCCAGCCCATCAAGCCTCCTCCTCAACCCTCTTTCGCTCTTGCACCAGGCTATACTTGTCTGTCCATCACGCATGTAAACAACTACCTTGCCTTCTCTATCTGCACTGATTGAAGTAAAAAAATTGTTTAAAAAAAGGAACGCTATAAACTTAGGGCCCTGTGTCTGAACCACACCCTGTGTAACTGGGTCCTGGACTTCATGACGGGCCGCCCCCAGGTGGTGAAGGTAGGCAACAACATTGCCACTACTCTGCTCTTTAACACAGGGGCCCCACAAGGGTGCGTGCTCAGGCCCCTCCTGTACTCCCTGTTCACCCATGACTGCGTGGCCACGCATGTCTCCAACTCAATCATCAAGTTTAAAGACGACACAACAGTGGTAGGCCTGATTACCAACAACAACGAGACAGCCTACAGGGAGGAGGTGAGGGCCCTGGCGAAGTGGTGCCAGGAAAATAACCTATCCCTCAACATCAACAAAACAAAGGAGCTGATCGTGGACTTCAGAAGACAGCAGAGGGAGCACGCCCCCACCCCCATCCACATCACTGACAATCTGATTGAACGATGCTCTGAGGTCCACACTCCAGTCCAGTTGGTGGTGGTAATGCACCTTAAAGTTGGTTGCCAACCGCCAATATAAAGTCAGAAGAAGAAGAATATTGAAGGAGGCGAGATTACTAGAAACTAACTCAGTGTACCCTTCTATCTGTGGATTAACTGTCGGAGTAGAGGACCTTGTGAATTTCAGGTAAAATAACAACCCAATGTTTATATCCCACAACAAATTAGCTAGCAAGAGCAAGCTAGCTAGCTAAATTGTCATGAATGTTTAATGTTTTTCAACCTGTCCCCAAATTAATATAGTTGGTTCAGAGTTAATTTTGATATTTCAACATGCGTGTCCTGATCATGTCTGGTGTGGATGGACAAAATCAACATGCGCGCCCGGTCTAGTCAGCATGCTAAACCCTCAAACTTTTACAGATGCACCATTGAGAGCATCCTGTCGGGCTGTATCACCGCCTGGTACGGCAACTGCACCGTCCGCAACCGCAGGGCTCTCTAAAGGGTGCCCAACACGTCACCAGGGGCACACTGCCCACCCACCAGGACATCTACAGCACCTGGTGTTACAGGAAGGCCAAAATGATCATCAAGGACCTCAGCCACCCGAGCCACGGCCTGTTCACCCCGCTACCATCCAGGAGAGGGCAGTACTGGTGCATCAAAGCTGAGACCGAGAGACTGAAAAACAGCTTCTATCTCAAGGCCATCAGACTTAAATAGTCACTACTAGCCGGCCTCCGCCCAGTACCCTGCATTCGGAAATCCCTTTTCCACATTTTGTTATGTTACAGTCTTATTCTAAAATTGATTAAATAATTGTTTTTCCTCAATCTACACAAAATACCCCATAATGACAAAGCGAAAACAGGTTTAGAAATTTCTGCAAATATATTAAGAATAAAAGAATTTACATAAGTATTTAGACCCTTTGCTATGAGACTCAAAATTGAGCTCAGGTGCATCCTGTTTCCATTGATCATCCTTGAGATGTTTCTACAACTTGACTGTGGTAAATTAAATTGATTGGACATGATTTGGAAAGGCACACACCTGTCTATAAGGTCCCACAGTTGACAGTGCATGTCAAAGCAAAAACCAAGCCATGAGGTTGAAGGAATTGTCCATGGAGCTCCGAGACAGGATTGTGTCGAGGCACAGATCTGTGGAAGGGTACCAAAAAATGTCTGCAGCATTGAAGGTCCCCAAGAACACAGTGGACTCCATCATTGTGAAATGGAAGAAGTTGGGAACAACCAAGACTCTTCCTAGAGCTGGCCCCCTGGCCAAACTGAGCAATCGTGGGAGAAGGGCCTTGGTCAGGGAGGTAGACCAAGAACCCGATGGTCACTCTGACAGAGCTCCAGAGTTCCTCTGTGGAGATGGGAGAACCTTCCAGAAGGACAACCATCTCTGCAGCACTCCACCAATCAGGACTTTATGGTAGAGTGGCCAGACGGAAGCCACTCCTCAGTAAAAGGCACATGACAGCCCACTTGGAGTTTGCCTAAAGGCACCTAAAGGACTCTCAGACCAAAAATTTTTTTTTATCAATTTTAGAATAAGGCTGTAACCTAAAAATGTGGAAAAGGTTAAGGGTTCTGAATACTTTCCGAATGCACTGTACATACATACACTCCAGACTCCGACATTGCTTGTCCTAATATTTCTAAATTCCATTACTTTACTATTTTTCTTTATACGTGTATTGTTAGATGTTACTGCACTGTTGGAGCTAGGAACACCCACATTTCGCTACACCCGCAGTAACATCCGCTAAATATGTGTATGCGACCAATATAAATTGATTCGATTTTTTTTGGGTTCGAACCAGTTCAGAACTTTATTTTGCTGGTCGAAACTAAACGAAAAAAGTGTTTCTGTTCAGAACACAATGATTGGAAAATAATTTCAGTTCCAACCCCTGCTCATAACTCCTTTCTATGCCAAGCTACCAAACTTACAATCCGGTTCTTTAAATTGCCTTGTGAAAGCGTAACATTAAGATCCTATTTTATAACTTTGCTAGTAATGTTGGCAATAGAAAAAGCTTTCAAATCATGCCCACCTGACCTAGATTGCGATTTATAATGTACCGTTTTTGGATTGCGTAAACAACAAAAGTAATTGTGTGATGGCGGGGATGCAGAGTTGTGTTCCAAAGTAAACTACATATGTGATTGCTCTAGTTCCTCAACGGCACAGCTAGGAGAGCTCAAAAAAGTACATTATTGTTGAAAACTCTTCTTTTAAGTCCTAAAAGTGCATTGAAAATGCTTAGGAACTGTACACACTTTGGAAAGGTGTGTGGCTACTTGGAGACACCAGATAGTCCTCTCACTCAAACCCTTGTCATTTGTTGGTCTTATGTTGCACCTACCCCACATTTTCCAGGAATAGTCTTATGTTACTGAATGTATCCAGAGTATTTTCAGATTTAATTATTAACAAATGTGGTGAAAAGTACAGTAAATGTAAAACGCACATAAAATTAACAGTGTAATGTTTGGATTTAGTCTTGTGTCAGGTGAACTGTTGTGTACTCACCTTCGGTCTAATAATTGTCCCTTTATCTATAAACTGTTCCCTTTCGATTGCTACCATGGCTATGCATGTCTTTCATATTTATTCTGTAAGAAACATTTCAATTTAGCCCTATCCATATAGGCCAATTCCCAGAAGTGTAAAGGGTTAATACTTTTCAGATTAGACTCCTGTAGTTCAGTATTGAAGGCACTATGTAGTAGTGGGTCTTACTTGGTGAGGACGATGAGTCCCACCAGCTCCTTGGTGCAGGCCTCTGGGAAGCGCTGATCTCCACTCTGCTGCCTGAGGCCCATCATGAAGCTGAGCACCGTCTCACTGCGCAGCACCTTGTGGCTCACGTCCGTGCACAGCATGATGCTGGACTCGTACTGGAGGATGGTGGTTGTGAAGCCAGGCCAGATGGTCAGCCTGAAGAACACACACAGCACACAATGAAGAACGACAAAATACATCACACTGCTTAATTCTGGTTCTCTAGTCTCCATAGATTCCACTGTTGAGGCTAGTGAAATACAGACCTGTGCTGTGGGATATTGAGGGGGTCTGTTGGGTTGTAGTAATGGCGTCCAATCTGCTGCATGTTCAGCATCCTCAGCACTCTGAAAATTAGGCAATGATGGAGTAGAGCCAAGGCTGGGGTTTTGGTGTCAACATGTCACTGTCCTATGTTTTACAGATATGGAATATCATTATTTTCAGAGTTTTGAAACTCAAAGCTGTGAACACGACAATGACCCTTCAGTGGGTGTTCTGACCTTCTGAAGATGATGTTGTAGAACTGCAGGCACACTGGGGAAGTTGGGGGCAGCTCATTGGTCAGAGTGACAGTGATCTGGACTTTCTCTCCCATTCTGGTCTCACTGTATAGCACAGTCTCCTATAAACAAAGAAAGTGTATATAAAGACCCAGCATATTTAGAATAACTTATTAATGTAAGTCTAAAAAGCACCTAGGTGCCAATCAGCCTTTATGTTGCTTAAGAGAAACTTAAACCTGCAATACGCAACTTTTTGGCGACCCAACCAAATTCAGAAAGTTTTGCGTCTTTTACTTTCGGTTTTGTACAATACAATATTTTGGGTTATTTAAAATATATTTCACAGCGGTTTAGATGGTAAAATGATTCTTGTTTTGTCACAAACTGAAATTAAGCGAACTATTAGAATTTTAGCAATCAGGAAATGGTGGAGCGCTTTCTGCATATTGCACCTTTAACTGTAAATCCCATGTTACACAGGCAGTTAGTACTAACTGACATGACTATATTAAGCCACCAGAGGAATAGTGCCCTCCAGTGTACTGTACCGTGTTGTGCAGTTTGTGAGGCAGGAAGAGGAGGGCTCCATCAAAGGTGCGAGCTTTGCCTAGTGTCTCCTCATGCTGATACATGAGGGCAGAACGTAGGCGCCGTGACTCCATGACGGGCTTGAAGTCCACATGGTACTGGTACAGCACCCACTGAGGGCGGGACAGGATTTTGAAGAAGTTGGCTTTCAGCTCAATGGGAGAGCCAGAGAAACCTGAGGAAATATCAACGGTTACCATTAAACCAGACTGCAGGCAGCGCAATTTTATTTTTGACATCTTTACTAAATGATTTAGCTCAGTAACACTTTTGGGGTTTTTAAATAAGGATGTATCACGGCAATTCCTGTCAGACCATGTAGTCATAAGCCATTTACACACCAGACTTGGACTCTCTCACGTGTTCCATGGCCTGCCTGGTGTTGATTCCTGCATCGTGAAAGTCACGGCGTCGTCCACCTCTCTCTCCGATCTTCACCTGCTGAAACCCTGCAGATATCTGAATAACGGCTGTGAAAAATCAAAACACAAATTCTTTAAGTCAGCCTTCTATCGTTGTTCATTGTAAATGTATGCACAGTATTTTTTCATATCCATTAAATTCAGCTATCCATAATCAAAGTTGTTTTGGGAGTTACTGTGTCATATTAGATGATCCAGAGGATGTATGAAAAGAGCACTGCACCTTCGGAGGACACAGCCCCTGGGGCAGTTCTCTGTCTTCCTCGACCCACAAGCTCACCCTCAGAGGGGGGAGCTTCTCGTGCAGTCTCCTGAAAGGGGGTCTGCAGGTAAGAAGATCACAGACTCATATCAGGTAAGACAACTGTAATTTCTTACATTTGATTAACAAACAGCTTAAGATTCAAGTACATCAATGTTTTCGTCACAAACAAAACTAAAGTGTTAAAATTGACTACTGTAATAATATGTATCATAGGACCAGGAAAAAACTCCAGGCCCTAGTTAACAGAAAGCATATTAAGTAGTTGCTCATGCAGACTAACCATGCCAGGTGCCACGGTCTCTTGACCGCGCGCTCGTCCCCTTGATCGTGCTCGTGCACGGCCAGTCATTTTCAACTTCTAAAACCTAAAAAGAAGACAGCGTTATTGCAATGAATTTACTAAAATATTCGGATAACTATGTTCCTTGTAAGATAAATTAAAGTCACTTGCAGCACATTATTTGCCAACGCCTAATACATGAATGGCTAGCTATGGCCAACATGAATGGCTAGCTATGGCCAACAAAACGTTACCAATTATAATTATTTCAACCACAAAGTGAAAAGAGAAAAATTGGTTGACAAAATTAAAAGCATGTGCTGGGGCAGTGGCTGGCTAGCTAACATTACTTCCACAATGAAGTTTTAAAAAATTGCATGGCAGGCACATGGCCCCTTAAAGCTAGTTTAGCTAGCTAGCATTGGAGTGACAGCTAACTATCTATGCACATTAAAATGTTACAATTAAAAAACACGTTTCATTAACTTATTTTCAACAAGCTAACATGATAAGTGTTCGTTGTTCGTGATGTCTAAAAAACGCAGCAGGAATGTTGTTTAGCTAGCCAGCCAACATTTGCTAGCTAACTAGCATGCTAGTTGACAACATTTACAAACTTGACTTCCAACTTCAAATCATGTAAATTTACAGATTCTATTCTTCACATAAAGTTAATTCATACACTTAATGTCTAGCAGAATCTTTGGTGATTTATGTGAATATGATATCAATATTTCTACCTACTTACAAACTCAACCTAGTCTAAGAACGAATAAACAGCAGCGATTGGATTTGTTTCTTGCTTGAACGCAGTATGTGTAGGTCTTCTCACTTCAAAGTATTACTACGCTCGTTCAATCTGGAAATGAAATGAACAACAGTTCGACGAGAAACATCTTATTTTGAAACATATTTCACTTATTGGATAAAATTGGTTTGTTTTCAAGAAAAAATGGATAAAAAAATTCTAACTATACATATGTGCAAAAGGGAAGCGAGAAAGATATCTATTTTTGGAAAGATAATCAGCGGAGTGATCTTCATGACCTTGAACGTTTTCAGTATACCTCTTGCACCTGCCGGCTGCAATCTTACAAATATCCACCAGATGGTGATAAAGTACAGGCCTGGCAGCTACACAAACCGACATAAACCCATGTCTATACATCGTCCTAGTAGACTACCTGATTATAATCTAGACATAATTGTATAATTTCTAGAAAAAAACCTCTTATCTTGTTGACATCATAAAACAATATTTTTTTCATCATAATACACAGGGTGGTGTCATTCAAAACCCCAAGGAACACACATAATCTGAAATTATATCAGGTCTACTCACTACTCATGCCCTATAATTAATAACATAAGAATTGTATTGTGTTTGGATGTGTTGTTGTGCTATTCAAAATTAAGTACCCAACCTAGTCCAATCATCTGGAATTATAATTTATACCATAGGTAATACCTAATTTATTAATCCGAATTTAGCCTTAAACTCAGAGATGTGTTTTGATACGTTCAGAGATTATACTTGGTAGAAGTCCCCCTAATGTGCCACTTTGGTCTGTTTCATCACCATGATTTGTTTTGATGTTGACTAGATCAATGGGAAATGCCTGTTTTGGGGGGAGCACATTGCTCAACGTGGATTCTGGATGGACATCTATCTAATTTCCTCTGGTTGTTCAAAGGAAAAGTGATCTAGGTTGTTGTGCGATTTTCCCAATAAATTGCTGCTGATGTTAGTGTTGTGCTTGCATCATCTCAGATTTTGATGAGCTGTTTTGGTAAGCAAAGAATAATGAGGAAGCATGGATAGTAAAACTTTTAACAGAATCTGATGTTTTTTTCCTTGCAGCCCAGCCACTCCAATAATCTAGCTGTGATACCTAAACTTTGCCACTGTCATCCCTCCTAATTTTGTATGCCCATTGTTCTTTTCATAGGAGCAATCTGTCTTTTTTCTATCAAACATTACTGTGCATAATTTGTTTAATAACTCCCTTCTTACGTTGGTTTTTATATGCACTAGGTGGCAAACAGATCATCATGTACTAAGCACTCACCCATAGTTTTTTTTCTTTTAGGGGGTAGATCAGCTTTAATATTGCAGATAGATTGTAACTTCCATCAATGTAATTGTCTACATCACTTCCAATCCCCCATATGTTTTTTCTCACAAATATATATATTACATACACATACATATATATACACATACATACATATATATACATATAATTTAACATTTTGTATTTTCTTTTATTACTTTCCAACCCTACCACCCCTCCCCTAATTGGAGTAAACTAGTGAACAACAACACTTAGGCCTCTACTTCCAGCTTATACATACTATATACATTTTATGGACACAGTCAATTTTACAATAATTATATTTAGTTTGTTTTTACTCCTGAACTTCCTCTACCCTCAACCTCTCCGATCATTTTCATGATGTTCATCCGGTTTGCCTCTACATGCCATATCCCCCAAACTGTGCTCTTTCACAATAGTGCTCAACCTATATACTTATTATATATCTTCACCCAAAGTTACTGGAGGCCAGAAGTTTCCTAAAGACTGGGATGGACCATTCCTTTTCTTGTTTCGGCGTTCCTCTTGACATTGATAAAATATTAATGTTTCAGATGTTAATGATTCTGTGACAAAGTCACTTTTATTTATCTTTCACGTTCTTTCAAGGGGCTAAAATAAGAGTCAACATTTCTTCTCCCACCCTCTTCCTCCCCTTTCCCGTCTCACCCTTTATCCATTAGAAAATAAGTTGGCATTTTGAGGAAGATGCACACAAGTCTTTCATGTCTGAGATCTAAGAGTGATTACTGATTCAGACCTGAGGGACCAGTCTGAGAGGAATCGCCCCAGTCACTGTTTACCTGCCTGACAAAAGGGAGAGAGATGAGAGAGAACGGAGAGAGGATAGACAGAAGAGGGAGAGGGGGCATCAGTGTCATCAACATTAATGTAACGCTATAATCTACATAAGTATTATAACTTCCTTTCGTCAATCAGTCATTATAAATAAATAAAAAAGCCACTGGACCACAAAATGGATGACAAACAAGGGAAAAACAATACACAAATATTACTCTGTATAGCATTTGTCTTTAAAAAGACTGCATGTAATGTTTAAATGTTTATGACGGGCCAGTTAAATGCAAATTAGAGGTAAATGCTCCATATAAAGTGCTAATTGAACACCTGGAAACGTAAAGTGGGCCCCTCTGGGAAGAAGTCATAAAACTCCTTTCTCCTTAGAGCAACAAGACCCTTTTCTTTTAGAGGACAGTTCGGCAGTTTTTTTGTCTTTAGAACTTCTTCACTTGGAGTAACAAAGTAAATTATTACAAGATCATAATCACATCCATCTGACATCTGAAGGGAGAAATGCCCTTCATCCTCAATGAGCATTAGGCTATACAAGCAAATACAGATTTCCCTCAAATTCAATTTGATATTTGGGGTAGCTAGATTGGCCAACCATGAGACAGAAAAAAATAATTCAATTTGAAGCTGGAATGTATTTTTATTAGTAGCTCCAAATGATAAAACAGTGGTGTGGCTTCCGAAAAATATTTGTATCTATCATATCACCTTTCACTCCAATGATAAGACATCGGACACATTCTATAAAGGCCTTCTTTGGGAAGAAAAAGTTTCCTTCAAACACCACCCCTTCCCTTAAAAAAAAAACAACAAAGGCCAAAGCCCAAAAAAGAAACAAAAATGAAAGGGAAAAGAAGAAAAGCGATGCAGAGAGCGAGCTGCAAGCTGAGCAGTGTGAGGCTGAGAAAGGTACCCCCTGCCAGGGACGTTGATGAATGCGCTTCAGGCTTCAAGCTGGTCCAGCAGTGTGGATCCCACACTTACACTTATCAACCACTGAGAGACTATCCAGGCCCAACACAAATGAGTAGGCGCCTTCCTCCAAGAGAAACACGAAATGAACAGTGCTTTAAGATACACCAAATTAGTTTTGTTGTTTAAAAATAGCTGTGTATGTCTGTCCAATATATCATGGCTAGCACTATTTCCCCCCAACACACTGTCCCATTTGGACAAAAATATGCTAATAAAGCAGGATCAAAGCCTTCGTAGGAATAGCAGTGGACCTATTGAGCTCCTACACTTGATTGGTAATGTAGAACAAGAGGGGATTCTGAATAATAAGGATACAGTGACATGATATCAGTAAGCGGGTTAGGACAATTAGATTACTCTATTGCCTGCTGTGGAACTTAATCTGCTCAGCATCAATGCGATCACCCGGTAAAATGGTGCACGCACACACACACACACACACACACACACACACACACACACACACACACACACACACACACACACACCACTGTGTGTTTCTCACATCATGGAGATGCAGGAAGAGCAAAATACAATATTGTTTACCTGACATGACCTCACTTCCCTTGCCCACACACCCATGTCCTCTAAACCCATGGATTAATCAAATAGCACCAAATAGTATAGTATACCTCACCACAAAATGTACTATAGCCAGCTCTGTATAAGGCTTTACATACACTACCAGTCAAAAGTTTGGACACACCTACTCATTCAAGGTTTTCTTAATTTTTACTATTTTTTACATTGTAGAATAATAGTGAAGACATCAAAACTATGAAATAACACATATGGAATCATGTAGTAACCAAAAAAGTGTTAAACAAATCAAAATATATTTTATATTTGAGATTCTTCAAATAGCCACCCTTTGCCTTGACGACAGTTTTGCACACTCTTGGCATTCTCTCAACCAGCTTCATGAGGTAGTCACCTGGAATGCATTTCAATTAACAGGTGTGCCTTAAAAGTTAATTTGTGGAATTTCTTTCCTTCTTCATGCGTTTGAGTCAATCGGTTGTGTTGTGTGTGTGTGTGTGTGTGTGTGGGGGGGGTTATACAGAAGATAGCCCTATTTGGTAAAAGACCAAGTCCATATTATGGCAAGAACAGCTCAAATAAGCAAAGAGAAACGAAAGTCCATCATTACTTTAAGACATGAAGGTCAGTCAATATGGAACATTTCAAGAACTTTGAAAGTTTCTTCAAGTGCAGTCACAAAAACCATCAAGCGCTATAATGAAACTGGCTCTCATGAGGACCACCACAGGAATGGAAGACCCAGAGTTACCTCTGCTGCAGAGGATGAGTTCATTAGAGTTACCAGCCTCAGAAATTGCAGCCCAAATAAATGCTTCACAGAGTTCAAGTCACAGACACATCTCAACATCAACTGTTCAGAGGGGACTGTGTAAATCAGGCCTTCATGGTTGAATTACTGCAAGGAAACCACTACTAAAGGACACCAATAAGAAGAAGAGACCTGCTTGGGCCAAGAAACACGAGCAATGGACATTAGACCGGTGGAAATGTGTCCTTTGGTCTGGAGTCAAATTAGAGATTTTTGGTTCAAACCGCCGTGTATTTGTGAGACGCGGTGTGGGTGAACGGATTATCTCCGCATGTGTATTTCCCACCGTAAAGCATGGAGGAGGAGGTGTTATGGTGTGGGGGTGCTTTGCTGGTGACACTGTCTGTGATTTATTTAGAATTCAAGGCACACTTAACCAGCATGGCTACCACAGCATTCTGCAGCGATATGCCATCCCATCTTGTTTGGGCTTAGTGGGACTATCATTTGTTTTTCAACAAGACAAAGACCCAACACACATCCAGGCTGTGTAAGGGCTATTTGACCAAGAAGGAGAGTGATGGAGTGCTGCATTAGATGACCTGGCCTCCACAATCCCCCGACCTCAACCCAATTGAGATGGTTTGGGATGAGTCGGACGGCAGAGTGAAGGAAAAGCAGCCAACAAGTGCTAAGCATATGTGGGAACTCCTTCAAGACTGTCGGAAAAGCCTTCCAGGTGAAGCTGGTTGAGAGAATGCCAAGAGTGTGCAAAGCTGTCATCAAGGCAAAGGGTGGCTATTTGAAGAATCTCAAATATAAAATATATTTTGATTTGTTTAACACTTTTTTGGTTACTACATGATTCCATATGTGTTATTTCATAGTTTTGATGTCTTCACTATTATTCTACAATGTTAAAAATAGTAAAAATAAAGAAAAACCCTTGAATGAGTAGGTGTGTCCAAATATGTCTTGAATCCTCCATCCTTCCTTATCTCCATTCTTCTACAAAGCCACAGTCAAGCTGAGTCATCATGTAGAAGACTGCTGAAAGATGGTTTCTTCCCCCAAAAGAGTTAAATCCATGGAAAGGGTTCTTGCTCTCTGATAGATTGAAATGTTTCTGCCTTTAATCTCACATTTTACTAAACTGAACCATTATCTCCATTAAATGCAGCCTTGACCAAAAAGTTGGAACATTCTTTGAACTCCAGTAAGTGGAAACAAATGGAGTGCGAGATAAAGATCCCCCTAGAGGATGATGACTGTGATGGACATTCTTTCCACATTTCCCCCTCAACACATTTAGTTTGAAGTTGTCCCATTCAGCAACTGTGCCACACACCGCAACTGATGGAACAGTAAATCAAAATATCAAAGGCAAATATATCAACTGTAAAACAAAGAGAACAAACATTAGGGAGTCAAAGAGAAATGGGAAGGAACAGCCTGTCTGTTCCCTGGTAGTCAGAGATGAATTAAAGCAGCACCACTATTACTACTTGCTGTAATCTTGTCATATCCATCATCTTGTGATGATAAACATCTCTGAGTTGTTCTCATCAATATATACTCAAAGTGATCACAGATTAATTCTAATACAGTTTCTGAAGCATGCGATCATTATGACTGAGGGCCATGGAGATACCCAGCGTTACATTTAATTATTTGAGGCCATTTTGAAATACAGTATGACACACTTACAAAGAGTCAAATTCTATTAACTTTTTTTTAGATGAAGAGGGGCTTTGACGTGATTCAATTAATGTGGAAAAAGGGGCCATTTTCTGTTTTGACATGGTGCTGCTGTTAATCATACTTAACATGGCATGAGTGCCACAAGGACAAGACTCATGTCTAATAACAGGGCAGTTTATGAGGGGCTGCTATTGAGCTCATATGTAAAAATTAAAGGACTTACAGCATGTGAAGTGTTTAAGCCTGAGCTGACAGACTGCCCAGTGTTTGCCATGCAAGTTGGAAGGCTAGGCTGACACTCAACTGACATGACAGAATTCAGCTATCAGCACACACTCAGGGTGACATGCTGATTGGCTATGCCCTGAGTAAAACGGTTGGTTGGAGCTCACATGCATCCTCATATTATCTTTCATTTAGAAAAAAAAATGGTTCAGGAATGAGGAAATAGAAGAAAATAGACCATGACTGTTTAATTGGCTGGGAGATTGTGTGTCCCTGTCTTTTGTCATTAACCGGTTGCAGCGAGCACACACACTATAGCTCCACCCTTTAAAATTTGTGCACTAGCTTGGTGTGAGAGCCAGGTCAGGGAGAAGGAGTCAGCTACTTGACTTCAATTAATATTCCCCTTCCTGAACATCATTGTGTGTAAAGCATGTAGGTAAAATACACATTGGTCTCGGACTTGGGCTAACCTAGACAAGTAATTCATAAACGGTGTATAAGTGTATTTCTTAAAAGGGAAGGGCAGCATTTTATACCACTGTCTACAGACATTTGTACAGAAAGTATAGCACTGAAATTGGGTGTATACATTATATAGGGCAAGACACTAAACCAAACCTCTGCCATGGCCTTGATAATTCCTTCTCTTCTGTTTGTTGAAATAATTACCCTTACCCATACTTCCCCTAACACAAATAAGTACCAAGGAAACTCTCCCCTTCAAATTCAAGTTCCTTCTTATTTGGCAAATGTTGTTTCCCTCTGGGTTTGATAACAAAGATCTCATTCAGCCAAGAGGCTTGACTCTTTTCAGGACTGAACAACATGTTTTGGAGGTTGTTTGTTGATGGAGAAAGAGAGAGACCCTTAGTTCAGTGAATGGAATAACACTTGTGTCATCAGATAACTGTCATCTGTCTGCGAAGATGTGAAATGTAAACATCACACACTTCTGTCATTTAGTTTGTCCCACCTGTCATGCTACTAGTCAGACACCAAAGACAGGGAAGTAATTGACTCATTTTATAGATACCAAACAACTAATAGTAACAGGAGCTAAATGCTGTAGTGAATCTTGTGTTTTTGGCTTGGCTCCACATGTGTAAACATTAGCCAGCTCGGCCGTAGGAGGAGGGGGCCGTAGGAGGAGGGGGCTCATCCTGACCAGCTCATGCTGACCAGAGCAGTGTCCTACAGAGGCTGTGCCCATTGGAGCGAGCCTCAGAGAGGATGACGTGATCTTTCAAAAGTCAACAAAGGGCTGGGCCACAGCTGGGCTTCAGGGGAACAGAGAGCAGACGCTTAGCAACACCCTCCTGCTGGGCTCTGGAAGAGGAGAGGGTTGGTGGATTCACATGGCCTCCCTGCCTGCCTGCCTTTGCATGTACAGTGTATTCCTCTCTTACAGGGGTGTCTCGACTCACTAGATTCTCACTAGATTCTTTGTTCATAAAGAACCTTATCACTTGGCTCTTTAGTAACCAGTTGGATTTGGGGCTTATTTTTAGTGATATTGTTTTTTGTTAATTGTATGTTACATGCTGACATTACTTGGAAGCGATCATCTTTTTGTTATTTCAAATGCCCAGCACTAGCGATTTGAGAATTTCCTCCTATACCCAAACACACACAATTTCTCTCATCTCCCCTCCTCGGGAGTTGGCCCAAAGCCGTCACACAATGGGATAGCCACTGATTTCATTTCCACAAAAGATTAAGTTGCTATCCACACTGCTGAAACTGTCTGGGGATTTGAAGTTGAGATTTCAGTCGCTATGCCTCTCTTTGTCCAAAGCATGGGCTTGAACAAAGGTGCACTGAAGCACTGTGCGGCAAGAATCTACTAAGCAGGAGCGGGGAAGAAAAGCCGAGGGAAGTGAGCATCAAAGGCGGGAAGCCACAGCATGACTGGCATGGGCCTGAACTCCCAACCTAAGACACACAGCATGCTCTTCAGCAATCTCCCCTTCAGACGATGCCTGGGCAGTAATTAAAAGCATAATTCTTACTGCCTCAGTATCTCATTAGCCACAGGACCCTGGGCTTTTATCCCTGTTTGTCCCAAAACATCACAACTACTCCACATTGACAAAGGGGAGTTGTACAGTACAAACTACCAAAACACATTATTGGTTGTAACATCTCTAAGCCAATTAAAGTATCATCAATATCAGAACTAGTAGCTGCTCCTTCCCACTCCTGTTGTGAACAAAGAAACAAATGATCAAGCAATTCCTGTTAGACCAACCTTATTTCAAACAACTGGTTTTACTTCAATACCCATCATCCATGTTCGGAGAGTTTGGGCTGTATGATATCACATTATGATATAGTGTTGATTTTGATGGGGGAAACGTAGGGAGCACAGCTCTGGCAATCTCAGTCGCCTTCATAAGCATTTCTGTTGCATGCAAATATTTTCACTCCACAAAACACCACAAGATTTTTCATCAGAGAATATGTTAACAGGACCTTATTTTATACAGTCTGAGAAGATATAGCCGATTAGTTACATAATATGTGGATCAGTGAATGTTTGCTACACGAGCCTTTAGAAAAGGATGATGAACTAATACATTTTAATCTCATAGGCCCACAGTATCAAAGGAAATATTTGAAACGGGCAAGTATCAATAGCAGTGATCAGATTTAGTACATTGTCTGCAGATAAAAATAAACTATTCTTGCCATGTTTAATTCAGTAAGAGGCATGACTAACCCATGTAGCACACTGGGCCGGTGAAGTATATTAGAAGCTACTTTCCTGACTTCCCTGACAGAATGAATATGACCTCATTTTCAGATTCTGTATCCCACTGTTGAGATGCAGGTCACCATGTGAGAGGTATGTGTGTTGGGATAGGGTTTAGTTGTTATTTTACCCCTTAGTAAATCAGTTCCACTCCAATTGAGCAGAGTGAAGAGCCATACTGAAACCTTAATCCACTGCATGTTATTAACCTACTTGACACCACTGCCAAGCTGTTTTAATGCTTTCAAAAGACAAGAAAAGAAGCAGAGTAAGCCAAAATACATCACTGTGGTTGTTCTCTACAGATCCAGGCCAAAGCAAGCTTCATTAGAAAACTAGACAGAATCATGGCACTACCACAGTTTCACAGCCACTATGCTGCTTGCCTGCCTGCCCACCTGCCTGCATCTACCTACATCTGCACACCTTCATGTCACAACAACAAAAAGAGCACTTGAAGAGTTTCATATCTGCCCTACTCAGGTGTGATTAGGTCCTCGCCATTCTTAACCTACAGACAGTATCACTTAAAGCTGTTATCTTCTGTCAATTAGACTTGTATCCGTTTTCTGATAAACTAACCAGTAGCACACAGTGGTTGATTCACATTTGAAACATGGTGCTGCACCACAAAACTGAAATGTCTCCTTCACAACCCATGTAGGGCAAAATACATCTGTTCCTACAATGTCCTGTTACATACCCCTCACAAACATCACAACCCCTCCTCCCTTTCCATGTGAGGAATGCCTGTGTATCTGTGCAGGGCCAGGGAGGACAGAAGAGTGCAGTTCAGCCTGTCTCTGGCCATAGGGATCCTATAAGCTTGCTGAAAAGGATGGCTTACTGTATTAGAACTCATCCCTGGCCAGTACTCCCAGTCTATAACCACTTAACCCTCAGAGCAGCAGTGAATTGCTTATGTGTGTGTGTTTGTTTGGAAAGGCCTGCTGCCTTGATGCCACTCCTAAAAAACACCATAGCCCCCATTTCCTCTTCGATGCCAGTATGAGTCAGACGAAATTAAAACTGAACCACTATCTGGTTCTCAGCCAAATTCAGTTTACTGACTTGTTCTCTCCCTCTCTGTTTCTTTGAGAAGCCTTTGATGTTAGCGGGGGGCTTTTGCACTCGCAGTGATGGTAACCAGTGATACTTTAAGCGATTCTTTTTTATCTGGCTAGCTTAATGAAAGATTAATGGGTTTGATATTTTCTCTTGTTTATGTTTTATTTAAAAAGTAAGCCATGGTCCTTGGAACCTGTTAAAAGCTCCTCAGCAGCTTCTGTAATGATTTTATGGCTCAGTGGAGCCTATGTATTCTCACTGAATGCGGACAAAATACAACCGCAAGAGCTGATTGTCTTCTTAGCCACACACACATCTTTACAATGAGGGATGTTGACCTTGAGAGCACTGCCACCTTATTTCAGTCTTAATAGGACATTTGAATGGAAACCGCTATGGCAGCTACAGTTATGTTCATTAATTCCATATGTCCTATTTGAACTGTTATTAGCTTCCCTCTGTTTGCCCCATAGCTCAAAGAAAGAAAAAAAAAGAAAAAAAGTCTGCTCCTGTGGAGTTGGTGTGTATAGCATGCATACTGTGTAGTATATTGTACATTTTAGTAAACACTCTTATCCACAGCAACTTACAGTAGTGAGTGCATACATTTTTCATACTGGTCCCCCTTGGGAATCAAACGCACAACCCTAGTGTTGCAAGTGCCATGCTCTGCCAACTGAGCCACATAGGAATAGGTATAGCGTGTAAACTGTATAGTGTGATTTGGATTGCTTTTAATCCTCATTTGGACTAACCTTCCAAGAGTATAGTGTGTAAACTGTATGGGAATCGAATCCACAACCCTGGTGTTGCAAGCGCCATGCTCTATCAACTGAGCCACACAGGACCGGATATAGTGTGTATAGTATGATTAACCTAGGATCTCTTTTAGTCCTCATTTGGACTAATCTTCCAAGAGTATAGTGTGTATATTATACATTATTTAGCAGACACTTTTACCAGATCATATTTTTTCATACCGGTCTCCTATGGGAATCGATCCCGCAACCCTGGCATTGCAAGCACCATGCTCTATCAACTGAGCCACCCGTGACGTTGAATGTGTATAGTATGTATAGTGTACAGTGTGTATAGTGTATAGTTTGTATAGTGTGTATAATGTATAGTGGGTATAGTGTATAGTGTGTATAGTGTATAGTGTGGAAATTGTATATAGTTTATAACCTATATAGTGTGTATAGTGTATTGTGTGTATAGTGTATAGTGTGAATAGTGTATAGTGTGTATAGTGTATAGTGCGTATAGTTTATAGTGTATAGTGTGTATAGTGTATAGTTTGTATAGCGTGAATTCTGTATAGTGTGTATAGTGTATAGTGTGTATAGAGTATAGTAAGTATAGTGTGTATAGTATGTATAGTGTATAGTGGTATAGTGTATAGTGTGTATAGGGCATAGTGTGTATAGTGTATAGTGTGAATAGTGTGAATACTGTATAGTGTGTATAGTGTATAGTGTGTATAGAGTTTAGTGTATATAGTGTATAGTGTATATTGTGTATAGTGTATAGTTTGTATAGTGTGTATAATGTATAGTGGGTATAGTGTATAGTGTGTATAGTGTATAGTGTGGAAATTGTATATAGTTTATAACCTATATAGTGTGTATAGTGTATTGTGTGTATAGTGTATAGTGTGAATAGTGTATAGTGTGTATAGTGTATAGTGCGTATAGTTTATAGTGTATAGTGTGTATAGTGTATAGTTTGTATAGCGTGAATTCTGTATAGTGTGTATAGTGTATAGTGTGTATAGAGTATAGTAAGTATAGTGTGTATAGTATGTATAGTGTATAGTGGTATAGTGTATAGTGTGTATAGGGCATAGTGTGTATAGTGTATAGTGTGAATAGTGTGAATACTGTATAGTGTGTATAGTGTATAGTGTGTATAGAGTTTAGTGTATATAGTGTATAGTGTATATTGTGTATAGTGTATAGTTTGTATAGTGTGTATAATGTATAGTGGGTATAGTGTATAGTGTGTATAGTGTATAGTGTGGAAATTGTATATAGTTTATAACCTATATAGTGTGTATAGTGTATTGTGTGTATAGTGTGAATAGTGTGTATAGTGTATAGTGTGAATAGTGTATAGTGTGTATAGTGTATAGTGCGTATAGTTTATAGTGTATAGTGTGTATAGTGTATAGTTTGTATAGCGTGAATTCTGTATAGTGTGTATAGTGTATAGTGTGTATAGAGTATAGTAAGTATAGTGTGTATAGTATGTATAGTGTATAGTGGTATAGTGTATAGTGTATAGTGTGTATAGGGCATAGTGTGTATAGTGTATAGTGTGAATAGTGTGAATACTGTATAGTGTGTATAGTGTATAGTGTGTATAGAGTTTAGTGTATATAGTGTATAGTGTATATTGTGTAAAGTGTGTATAGTGTGTATAGTGTGTATAGTGTATAGTGTAGAGTGTGTATAGTGTATAGTGTGTATAGTGTATAGTGTGGACAGTGTATAGTGTGTATAGTGTATATAATGTGTATAGTGTATAGTGTGTATAGTGTGTATAGTGTTTAGTGTGTATAGTTTATAGTGTGTATAGTGTATAGTGTGTATAGTGTTTATAGTGTATAGTGTGTATAGTGTGTATAGTGTGTAAAGTGTATAGTGTGTATAGTGTATAGTGTATAGTGTGTACAGTGTACAGTGTGTATAGTGTATAGTTTGTATAGTGTGTATAATGTATAGTGTTTATAGTGTACAGTGTGTATAGTGAATAGTGTGGAAATTGTGTATAGTTTATAGTCTGTATAGTGTGTATAGTGTGTATAGTGTATTGTGTGTATAGTGTGTATAGTGTGTATAGTGTGTATTGTGTATAATATATAGTGTGTATAGTGTATAGTGTGTATAGTGTATAGTGTATAGTGTGTATAGAGTATAGTGTGTATAGTGTGTACAGTGTGTACAGTGTGTATAGTGCATATTGTATATAGTATATAGTGTATAGTGTTTATAGTGTGTATAGTGTATAGGGTGTATAGTGTATAGTGTGTGTGGTGTGTAAAGTGTATAGTGTGTATAGTGTAGAGTGTATAGTGTGTATAGTGTACAGTGTGTATAGTGTATAGTTTGTATAGTGTGTATAATGTATAGTGTGTATAGTGTACAGTGTGTATAGTGAATAGTGTGGAAATTGTGTATAGTTTATAGTCTGTATAGTGTGTATAGTGTATAGTGTGTATAGTGTATAGTGTGTATAGTGTATTGTGTGTATAGTGTGTATAGTGTGTATTGTGTATAGTGAGAATAGTGTATAGTGTGTATAATATATAGTGTGTATGGTGTGTATAGAGTATAGTGTGTATAGTGTGTACAGTGTGTACAGTGTGTATAGTGCATAGTGTATATCGTGTATAGGGTGTATAGTGTGTATAGTGTATAGTGTGTGTGGTATGTATAATGTGTATAGTGTACAGTGTGTATAGTGTATAGTTTGTATAGTGTGTATAATGTATAGTGTGTATAGTGTGTATAGTGTGTATAGTTTGTATAGTGTGTATAGTGTGTAGTGTATAGTGTGTATAGTGTATAGTTTGTATAGTGTATAGTGTGTATAGTGTGTATAATTTGTACAGTGTATAGTGTGTATAGTGTATAGTGTGTATAGTTTATTGTGTGTATAGTGTGTATAGTGTATTGTTTGTAAAGTGTTTCGTGTGTATGGTGTACAGTGTATAGTGTGTATAGTGGAATAATGTATAGTGTATAGTGTATATAGTGTATATTGTATAGTGTGTATAGTGTATGGTGTATAGTGTGTATAGTGTATATTATGTATAGTGTATAGTGTGAATACTGTATAGTGTGTATAGTGTATAGTGTTTATAGTTTGTTTAGTGTGTATAGTCTGTATAGTGTATATAGTGTATAGTGTATATATTGTATAGTATGTACTGTGTATATTGTGTATAGTGTTTATAGTGTGTGTATAGTGTATACTGTATTGTGTATATAGTGTATATTGCATAGTGTGTATAGTGCATAGTGTGTACACGTGTATAGTGTATAGTGTGAATACTGTTTTTAGTGTTTATAGTGTAAAGTGTGTATAGTGTGAATAATGTATAATGTGTAGTGTATATAGTGTATATTGTATAGTGTGTATAGCGTATAGTGTGTACAGTGTATAGTGAATAGTGTGAATACTGTTTTAGTGTTTATAGTGTATAGTGTGTATAGTGTATAGTGTGTATAGTGTATAGTGTAGAGTGTGTATAGTGTATAGTGTGTATAGTGTATAGTGTGGACAGTGTATAGTGTGTATAGTGTATATAATGTGTATAGTGTATAGTGTGTATAGTGTGTATAGTGTTTAGTGTGTATAGTTTATAGTGTGTATAGTGTATAGTGTGTGTATAGTGTTTATAGTGTATAGTGTGTATAGTGTGTATAGTGTGTAAAGTGTATAGTGTGTATAGTGTATAGTGTATAGTGTGTACAGTGTACAGTGTGTATAGTGTATAGTTTGTATAGTGTGTATAATGTATAGTGTTTATAGTGTACAGTGTGTATAGTGAATAGTGTGGAAATTGTGTATAGTTTATAGTCTGTATAGTGTGTATAGTGTGTATAGTGTATTGTGTTTATAGTGTGTATAGTGTGTATAGTGTGTATTGTGTATAGTGAGAAAAGTGTATAGTGTGTATAATATATAGTGTGTATAGTGTATAGTGTGTATAGTGTATAGTGTATAGTGTGTATAGAGTATAGTGTGTATAGTGTGTACAGTGTGTACAGTGTGTATAGTGCATATTGTATATAGTATATAGTGTATAGTGTTTATAGTGTGTATAGTGTATAGGGTGTATAGTGTATAGTGTGTGTGGTGTGTAAAGTGTATAGTGTGTATAGTGTAGAGTGTATAGTGTGTATAGTGTACAGTGTGTATAGTGTATAGTTTGTATAGTGTGTATAATGTATAGTGTTTATAGTGTACAGTGTGTATAGTGAATAGTGTGGAAATTGTGTATAGTTTATAGTCTGTATAGTGTGTATAGTGTGTATAGTGTATTGTGTTTATAGTGTGTATAGTGTGTATAGTGTGTATTGTGTATAGTGAGAAAAGTGTATAGTGTGTATAATATATAGTGTGTATAGTGTATAGTGTGTATAGTGTATAGTGTATAGTGTGTATAGAGTATAGTGTGTATAGTGTGTACAGTGTGTACAGTGTGTATAGTGCATATTGTATATAGTATATAGTGTATAGTGTTTATAGTGTGTATAGTGTATAGGGTGTATAGTGTATAGTGTGTGTGGTGTGTAAAGTGTATAGTGTGTATAGTGTAGAGTGTATAGTGTGTATAGTGTACAGTGTGTATAGTGTATAGTTTGTATAGTGTGTAT
This sequence comes from Coregonus clupeaformis, assembly GCF_020615455.1. Taxonomy (NCBI): domain Eukaryota; kingdom Metazoa; phylum Chordata; class Actinopteri; order Salmoniformes; family Salmonidae; genus Coregonus; species Coregonus clupeaformis. Next base: position 38,563,629 of record NC_059207.1, on the reverse strand, counting down.
AATGTATAGTGTGTATAGTGTACAGTGTGTATAGTGAATAGTGTGGAAATTGTGTATAGTTTATAGTCTGTATAGTGTGTATAGTGTATAGTGTGTATAGTGTATAGTGTGTATAGTGTATTGTGTGTATAGTGTGTATAGTGTGTATTGTGTATAGTGAGAATAGTGTATAGTGTGTATAATATATAGTGTGTATGGTGTGTATAGAGTATAGTGTGTATAGTGTGTACAGTGTGTACAGTGTGTATAGTGCATAGTGTATATAGTGTATAGGGTGTATAGTGTGTATAATGTGTGTGGTATGTATAATGTGTATAGTGTACAGTGTGTATAGTGTATAGTTTGTATAGTGTGTATAATGTATAGTGTGTATAGTGTATAGTGTGTATAGTGTATAGTGTGGATATTATGTATAGTTTATAGTATGTATAGTGTGTATAGTGTATAGTGTGTATAATATTTATAGGGTATAGTGTGTATAGTGTATTGTGTGTAGTGTATAGTGTGTATAGTGTATAGTGTGTATAGTGTGTATAATGTGTACAGTGTATAGTGTGTATAGTGTGTATAGTTTACTATGTGTATAGTGTACAGTGTGTATAGTGTATCGTGTGTTTAGTGTATAGTGTGTATGGTGTACAGTGTATAGTGTGTATAGTGTGAATAATGTATAGTGTATAGTGTATATAGTGTATATAGTGTATATTGTATAGTGTGTATAGTGTATGGTGTATAGTGTGTATAGTGTATATTATCTATAGTGTATAGTGTGAATACTGTATAGTGTGTATAGTGTATAGTGTTTATAGTGTATAGTGTGAATATTATGTATAGTTTATAGTCTGTATAGTGTGTATAGTGTATAGTGTGTATAGTGTGTATAGGGTATAGTGTGTATAGTGTATTGTGTGTTTACTGTGTATAGTGTGTATAGTGTATAGTGTGTATAGTGTATAGTGTGGAAATTGTGTATAGTTTATAGTCTGTATAGTGTGTAGTTTCTATGGTGTGTATAGTGTATTGTCTGTATAGTGTGTATAGTATGTAGTGTGAATAGTGTATAGTTTGTATAGTGTATAGTGTGTATAGTGCGTATAGTGTGTATAGTGTATAGTGTTTATAGTGTATAGTGTGTATAGTGTGAATAATTTATAGTGTGTATAGTGTATAGTGTATAGTGTATATAGAGTGTAGTGTGTATAGCACATGACTGTAAGTCACTTTGGATAAAAGCGTCTGCTAAATGGCATATTATGATATTATATATAGTGTGTAGTGTATATAGTGTATAGTGTATAGTGTTCATAGTTTGTATAGTGTATAGCGTATAGTGTGTATAGTGTATAGTGTGTATAGTGTGTATAATGTTTATAGTGTATAGTGTGTATAGTGTGTATAGGGTATAGTGTGTATAGTGTGTATAGTGTGTATAGTGTATTGTGTATCGTGTGTATAGTGTATAGTGTGTAGAGTGTATAGTGTATATAGTGTAGAGTGTATAGTGTGTATAGTGTATAGTGTATATAGTGTATAGTGTGTATAGTGTGTATAGTTTGTATAGTGTGTATAGTGTGTAGTGTATAGTTTGTATAGTGTATAGTGTGTATAGTGTGTATAATTTGTACAGTGTATAATTTGTACAGTGTGTATAGTGTATAGTGTGTATAGTTTATTGTGTGTATAGTGTGTATAGTGTATTGTTTGTAAAGTGTATTGTGTGTATGGTGTACAGTGTATAGTGTGTATAGTGGAATAATGTATAGTGTATAGTGTATATAGTGTATATTGTATAGTGTGTATAGTGTATGGTGTATAGTGTGTATAGTGTATATTATGTATATTGTATAGTGTGAATACTGTATAGTGTGTATAGTGTATAGTGTTTATAGTTTGTTTAGTGTGTATAGTCTGTATAGTGTATATAGTGTATAGTGTATATATTGTATAGTATGTACTGTGTATATTGTGTATAGTGTTTATAGTGTGTGTATAGTGTATACTGTATTGTGTATATAGTGTATATTGCATAGTGTGTATAGTGCATAGTGTGTACCGTGTATAGTGTATAGTGTGAATACTGTTTTAGTGTTTATAGTGTAAAGTGTGTATAGTGTGAATAGTGTATAATGTGTAGTGTATATAGTGTATATTGTATAGTGTGTATAGCGTATAGTGTGTACAGTGTATAGTGAATAGTGTGAATACTGTTTTAGTGTTTATAGTGTATAGTGTGTATAGTGTATAGTGTGTATAGTGTATAGTGTAGAGTGTGTATAGTGTATAGTGTGTATAGTGTATAGTGTGGACAGTGTATAGTGTGTATAGTGTATATAATGTGTATAGTGTATAGTGTGTATAGTGTGTATAGTGTTTAGTGTGTATAGTTTATAGTGTGTATAGTGTATAGTGTGTATAGTGTTTATAGTGTATAGTGTGTATAGTGTGTATAGTGTGTAAAGTGTATAGTGTGTATAGTGTATAGTGTATAGTGTGTACAGTGTACAGTGTGTATAGTGTATAGTTTGTATAGTGTGTATAATGTATAGTGTTTATAGTGTACAGTGTGTATAGTGAATAGTGTGGAAATTGTGTATAGTTTATAGTCTGTATAGTGTGTACAGTGTGTATAGTGTATTGTGTGTATAGTGTGTATAGTGTGTATAGTGTGTATTGTGTATAGTGAGAAAAGTGTATAGTGTGTATAATATATAGTGTGTATAGTGTATAGTGTGTATAGTGTATAGTGTATAGTGTGTATAGAGTATAGTGTGTATAGTTTGTACAGTGTGTACAGTGTGTATAGTGCATATTGTATATAGTATATAGTGTATAGTGTTTACAGTGTGTATAGTGTATAGGGTGTATAGTGTATAGTGTGTGTGGTGTGTAAAGTGTATAGTGTGTATAGTGTATAGTGTTTATAATGTATAGTGTGGATATTATGTATAGTTTATAGTCTGTATAGTGTGTATAGTGTATAGTGTGTATAGTGTGTATAGGGTATAGTGTGTATAGTGTATTGTGTGTTTACTGTGTATAGTGTGTATAGTGTATAGTGTGTATAGTGTATAGTGTGGAAATTGTGTATATTTTATAGTCTGTATAGTGTGTAGTTTCTATGGTGTGTATAGTGTATTGTCTGTATAGTGTGTATAGTATGTAGTGTGAATAGTTTATAGTTTGTATAGTGTATAGTGTGTATAGTGCGTATAGTGTGTATAGTGTATAGTATGTATAGTGTATAGTGTGTATAGTGTGAATACTGTATAGTGTGTATAGTGTATAGTGTATATAGAGTGTAGTGTGTATAGCACATGACTGTAAGTCACTTTGGATAAAAGCGTCTGCTAAATGGCATATTATGATATTATATATAGTGTGTAGTGTATATAGTGTATAGTGTATAGTGTTCATAGTTTGTATAGTGTATAGAGTATAGTGTGTATAGTGTATAGTGTGTATAGTGTGTATAATGTGTATAGTGTATAGTGTGTATAGTGTGTATAGGGTATAGTGTGTATAGTGTGTATAGTGTGTATAGTGTATCGTGTGTATAGTGTATAGTGTGTAGAGTGTATAGTGTATATAGTGTAGAGTGTATAGTGTGTATAGTGTATAGTGTATATAGTGTATAGTGTGTATAGTGTGTATAGTGTGTATAGTTTGTATAGTGTGTATAGTGTGTAGTGTATAGTGTGTATAGTGTATAGTTTGTATAGTGTATAGTGTGTATAGTGTGTATAATTTGTACAGTGTATAGTGTGTATAGTGTATAGTGTGTATAGTTTATTGTGTGTATAGTGTGTATAGTGTATTGTTTGTAAAGTGTATCGTGTGTATGGTGTACAGTGTATAGTGTGCATAGTGGAATAATGTATAGTGTATAGTGTATATAGTGTATATTGTATAGTGTGTATAGTGTATGGTGTATAGTGTGTATAGTGTATATTATGTATAGTGAATAGTGTGGAAATTGTGTATAGTTTATAGTCTGTATAGTGTGTATAGTGTGTATAGTGTATTGTGTGTATAGTGTGTATAGTGTGTATAGTGTGTATTGTGTATAGTGAGAAAAGTGTATAGTGTGTATAATATATAGTGTGTATAGTGTATAGTGTGTATAGTGTATAGTGTATAATGTGTATAGAGTATAGTGTGTATAGTGTGTACAGTGTGTACAGTGTGTATAGTGCATATTGTATATAGTATATAGTGTATAGTGTTTATAGTGTGTATAGTGTATAGGGTGTATAGTGTATAGTGTGTGTGGTGTGTAAAGTGTATAGTGTGTATAGTGTATAGTGTTTATAGTGTGTAGTGTGGATATTATGTATAGTTTATAGTCTGTATAGTGTGTATAGTGTATAGTGTGTATAGTGTGTATAGGGTATAGTGTGTATAGTGTATTGTGTGTTTACTGTGTATAGTGTGTATAGTGTATAGTGTGTATAGTGTATAGTGTGGAAATTGTGTATATTTTATAGTCTGTATAGTGTGTAGTTTCTATGGTGTGTATAGTGTATTGTCTGTATAGTGTGTATAGTATGTAGTGTGAATAGTTTATAGTTTGTATAGTGTATAGTGTGTATAGTGCGTATAGTGTGTATAGTGTATAGTATGTATAGTGTATAGTGTGTATAGTGTGAATACTGTATAGTGTGTATAGTGTATAGTGTATATAGAGTGTAGTGTGTATAGCACATGACTGTAAGTCACTTTGGATAAAAGCGTCTGCTAAATGGCATATTATGATATTATATATAGTGTGTAGTGTATATAGTGTATAGTGTATAGTGTTCATAGTTTGTATAGCGTATAGAGTATGGTGTGTATAGTGTATAGTGTGTATAGTGTGTATAATGTGTATAGTGTATAGTGTGTATAGGGTATAGTGTGTATAGTGTGTATAGTGTGTATAGTGTATTGTGTATCGTGTGTATAGTGTATAGTGTGTAGAGTGTATAGTGTATATAGTGTAGAGTGTATAGTGTGTATAGTGTATAGTGTATATAGTGTATAGTTTGTATAGTGTGTATAGTGTGTATAGTTTGTATAGTGTGTATAGTGTGTAGTGTATAGTGTGTATAGTGTATAGTTTGTATAGTGTATAGTGTGTATAGTGTGTATAATTTGTACAGTGTATAGTGTATATAGTGTATAGTGTGTATAGTGTATTGTTTGTAAAGTGTATCGTGTGTATGGTGTACAGTGTATAGTGTGTATAGTGGAATAATGTATAGTGTATAGTGTATATAGTGTATATTGTATAGTGTGTATAGTGTATGGTGTATAGTGTGTATAGTGTATATTATGTATAGTGTATAGTGTGAATACTGTATAGTGTGTATAGTGTATAGTGTTTATAGTTTGTTTAGTGTGTATAGTCTGTATAGTGTATATAGTGTATAGTGTATATATTGTATAGTATGTACTGTGTATATTGTGTATAGTGTTTATAGTGAGTGTATAGTGTATACTGTATTGTGTATATACTGTATATTGCATAGTGTGTATAGTGCATAGTGTGTACCGTGTATAGTGTATAGTGTGAATACTGTTTTAGTGTTTATAGTGTAAAGTGTGTATAGTGTGAATAGTGTATAATGTGTAGTGTATATAGTGTATATTGTATAGTGTGTATAGCGTATAGTGTGTACAGTGTATAGTGAATAGTGTGAATACTGTTTTAGTGTTTATAGTGTATAGTATGTATAGTGTATATTGTGTATAGTGTGTATAGTGTGTATCGTGTGTACAGTGTGTATAGTGTATTGTGTGTATAGTGTATATAGTGTATAGTTTGTATAGTTTGTACAGTGTGTATAGTGTATTGTGTGTTTAGTGTGTATAGTGTATAGTGTGTATAGTGTAAATTGTATTGTGTGTATAGTGTGTATAGTGTTCGTGTGTATAATGTGTATAGTGTACAGTGTGTATAGTGTATAGTGTAAAATGCATATAATGTGTATAGCAGTGGTGTAAAGTACTTAAGTAAAACTACTTTAAAGTACTGTACTGTACTGTATCTGTACTTTAGAGTGTGGAGTTTATAGTGTATATAGTGTAGAGTGTATAGTGTGTATAGTGTACTATGTACAGCGTGTATAGTGTTTATAGTGTTTAGAGTGTATATTGTATAGTGTTTATAGTGTATAGTGTATAGTGTTTATAGTTTGTATAGTGTGTATAGTGTTTAGTGTATATAGTGTATATTGTATAGTGTGTATAGTGTGTATAGTGTATAATGTATATAGTGTGTATAGTGTATAGTGTGTATAGTGTGTATAGTGTATAGTGTGTATAGTGTATAGTGTATTTTGTGTATAGTGTTTATATTATTTATAGTGTATTGTGTGTATAGTCTGTATAGTGTATAGTGTGTATAGTGTATACTGTGTAGTTTATAGTGTGTATAGTGTATAGTGTGTATAGTGTATAGTGTGTATAGTGTGTATAATGTGTACAGTGTGTATAGTGTATAGTGTGTATAGTTTATAGTGTGTATAGTGTATAGTGTGTATAGTGTATTGTGTGTATAGTGTATAGTGTGTTGAGTGTATAGTGTGTGTAGTGTAGAGTGTGTATAGTGTAATTTGTGTATATTGTATGGTATGTACTGTGTATATCGTGTATAGTGTTTATAGTGTGAATAGTGTATAGTGTGTATAGTTTATTGTGTTTATAGTGTATAGTGTGTATAGTGTATAGTTTGTATAGTGTATAGTGTGTATAGTGTGAATAATGTATAGTGTATAGTGTATATAGTATATATAGTGTACATTGTATAGTGTGTATAGTGTATGGTGTATAGTGTGTATAGTGTATATTATGTATAGTGTATAGTGTGAATACTGTATAGTGTGTATAGTGTATTGTGTTTATAGTTTGTATAGTGTGTATAGTATGTACTGTGTATATCATGTATAGTGTTTATAGTGTGTATAGTGTATAGTGTATACTGTATTTTGTATATAGTTTATATTGTATAGTGTGTATAGTGTGAATAGTGTATAATTTGTAGTGTATATAGTGTATATTGTATAGTGTGTATAGTGTGAACAGTGTATAGTGTGTATAGTGTATATAGTGTATAGTGTGAATACTGTTTTAGTGTTTATAGTGTATAGTGTGTATAGTTTGAATAGTGTATAATTTGTAGTGTATATAGTGTATATTGTATAATGTGTATAGTGTATAGTGTGTACAGTGTATAGTGTATAGTGTGAATATTGTTTTAGTGTTTATAGTGTATAGTATGTATAGTGTGTATAGTGTGTAGTGTGTATAGTGTGTATAGTGTGTACAGTGTGCATAGTGTATTGTGTGTATAGTGTATATAGTGTATAGTGTGTATAGTGTGTACAGTGTGTATAGTGTATTGTGTGTTTAGTGTGTATAGTGTATAGTGTGTATAGTGTAAATTGTATTGTGTGTATAGTGTGTATAGTGTATCGTGTGTATAATGTGTATAGTGTACAGTGTGTATAGTGAATAGTGTAAAATGCATATAATGTGTTTAGCAGTGGTGTAAAGAACTTAAGTAAAAATACTTTAAAGTACTGTACTGTACTCTATCTGTACTTTAGAGTGTGGAGTTTATAGTGTATATAGTGTAGAGTGTATAGTGTGTATAGTGTACTATGTACAGTGTGTATAGTGTTTAGAGTGTTTAGAGTGTGTATTGTATAGTGTTTATAGTGTATAGTGTATAGTGTTTATAGTTTGTATAGTGTGTATAGTCTTTAGTGTATATAGTGTATATTGTATAGTGTCTATAGTGTGTATAGTGTATAATGTATATAGTGTGTATAGTGTATAGTGTGTATAGTGTATATAGCATATAGTGTGTATAGTGTATAGTGTGTATAGTGTGTATAGTGTATAGTGTATATTGTGTATAGTGTTTATAGTATTTATAGTGTGTATAGTGTGTATAGTGTATAGTGTGTAGTGTATAGTGTGTATAATGTATAGTGTGTATATTGTATAGTGTGTATAGTGTGTATAATGTGTACAGTGTATAGTGTTTATAGTGTGTATAGTGTATAGTGTGTATAGTTTATAGTGTGTATAGTGTATAGTGTGTATAGTGTATTGTGTGTATAGTGTATAGTGTGTAGAGTGTATAGTGTGTATAGTGTAGAGTGTATAGTGTGTATAGTGTACAGTGTATAGTGTGTATAGTGTGAATAATGTATAGTGTATATAGTGTATATAGTGTATATTGTATATTGTATAGTGTGTATAGTGTATGGTGTATAGTGTGTATAGTGTATGGTGTATAGTGTGTATATTGTATATTATGTATAGTGTATAGTGTGAATACTGTATAGTGTGTATAGTGTTTATAGTTTGTATATTGTGTATAGTATGTACTGTGTATATCATGTATAGTGTTTATAGTGTGTATAGTGTATACTGTATTTTGTATATAGTCTATATTGTATATTTTGTATAGTGCATAGTGTGTATATTGTATAGTATGTACTGTGTATATCATGTATAGTGTTTATAGTGTATATAGTGTGTATAGTGTATTGTGTGTATAGTGTGTATAGTGTATAGTGTGTATAGTGTAAATTGTATTGTGTGTATAGTGTGTGTAGTGTATCGTGTGTATAATGTGTATAGTGTACATTGTGTATAGTGTATAGTGTACAATGCATATAATGTGTATAGCAGTGGTGTAAAGTACTTAAGTAAAAATACTTTAATGTACTGTACTGTACTGTATCTGTACTTTAGAGTGTGGAGTTTATAATGTGTATAGTGTAGAGTGTATAGTGTGTACTATGTACAGTGCGTATAGTGTTTATAGTGTTTAGAGTGTATATTGTATAGTGTTTATAGTGTATAGTGTGTATAGTTTATTGTGTGTATATTGTATAGTGTGTATAGTGTATCGTGTGTATAGTGTATAGTGTGTATAGTGTACATTGTATAGTGTGTATAGTGTGAATAATGTATAGTGTATAGTGTATGTAGTGTATATAGTGTATATTGTATAGTGTGTATATTGTATAGTGTGTATAGTGTATAGTGTGTATAGTGTATAGTGTGTATAGTGTGTATAATGTGTACAGTGTATAGTGTGTATAGTGTGTATAGTGTGTATAGTGTATAGTGTGTATAGTGTATAGTGTGTATAGTGTATCGTGTGTATAGTGTATAGTGTGTAGAGTGTATAGTGTGTATAGTGTACAGTGTATAGTGTGTATAGTGTACAGTGTATAGTGTGAATAATGTATAGTGTATAGTGTATATAGTGTATATAGTGTATATTGTATAGTGTATGGTGTATAGTGTGTATAGTGTGTATAGTGTATAGTGTTTATAGTTTGTATAGTGTGTATAGTTTGTATAGTGTGTATAGTCTGTATAGTGTATATAGTGTATAGTGTGTATAGTGTATAGTGTGTATATTGTATAGTATGTACTGTGTATATCGTGTATAGTGTTTAAAATGTGTATAGTGTATACTGTATTGTGTATATAGTGTATATTGTATAGTGTGTATAGTGCATAGTGTGTATAGTGTGTATAGTGTGAATAGTGTATAGTGTGTATAGTTTATTGTGTGTATAGTGTATAGTGTGTATAGTGTAACATGTCTATAGTGTATAGTGTGTATAGTGTACAGTGTATAGTGTGTATAGTATGAATAATGTATAGTGTATAGTGTATATAGTGTATATAGTGTATATTGTATAGTGTGTATAGTGTATGGTGTTTAGTGTGTATAGTGTATAGTGTAAATTGTATTGTGTGTATAGTGTGTATAGTGTATTGTGTGTATAATGTGTATAGTGTACAGTGTGTATAGTGTATAGTGTACAATGAATATAATGTGTATAGCAGTGGTGTCGTCGGGTGAGGTTATGTTTCTCTCTGGCGGGAGGTAAACTTGAGGTATGATTGGCTTAAATGGCTTATATACATAGTTTGGTCTTTGTCGATTAAAGCTTAAACTATGTATTTCGATTGTAGTTAGGTATTGTAGGTTGTTATCGTGGGTTGTAATTATTGTAGGTTAGTATTGTATTTGGCTGAGCCCGGTGAAGCACGAAGCTGGCTAACCCACTACCTGGACTAGCTAGCGGGTAGCTACTGGTAACTATTAGCAACTGTGGATAGTGTTTTCACGCCTGAGAGTACCTGTAATTACGCCAGCTAGCTGCCTACAATAATTACATACAATAATGCCTACCATTCAGCTGTTTTTCTAACCTCATTGTCTGAAGCGTTAACGTTAGGTAGTAAGTGGCTACTGTGCTTGAAATGTAGCTAGCTTGTTGCTACCTGGATAGCTACTAAACAATAGCTGGAACGACCTAGCGAACAGACGCGAACTGGCTGAGTCAATTCAGTGGCTAGCTTTGCACTTGGCTAGCTAACAGTAGCTGCTAGGGGAAGTTATAACCTACATTTGTGTTTTGTTTTTACATACTGGTAGCCAGAGTCGTTCAAGGGAATTCGGGACATGGGTGACTAGTTAACGTTAGCTTGGCTCTCTCTGTGTGTTCGTGCCGTGGGAGGAGGGGTTTCTTCGTTGGCAGAAAGCAATGGCTAGCTAGTATGCTAACTATTCTAGCTAACTAACTGGCTGAATAAGTTGACGACGGACTCGCTCAAGCTGTCGGGACTAACCCACAACGTTAGACACGGACACGAATGATCTGCTTGGAGTGTTGACACACTGGTGGTTTGTTGTGGCCGAGTATTGGTGCTAAACCGTGTTGTTGGAGTCCGGCATGCTAGTTGGCTGTGGCGTCATATGACTAGGTGCCCTGGACGGTTTTCACGGAAGAATACTGTACCAAGTTAGCTAGCTGAATAAACTAAGTTAGTCTATTCCTAGAAAACATTGAACCGCTGTAGTTTACAACAATTATAGTTTCTGAGGTGGAAGTTGGGAGAGTTATATTTGGGTGTTTCAGTGAAACGTAAGTGAGGGAGGCCCCGCTCTCTTGCTTTCCCAGATGTTTAGTTCATTTCATTCCGATCTCCTTTGCATTATTGTAGCCGTTTTCTGTAGCCTGTCAACTATGCCTCTGTCTATCCCTGTTCTCTCCTCTCCGCACAGGCTATACAAACGCCTCACACCGCGTGGCTGCTGCCTCTCTAACCTGGTGGTTCCTGCACGCACCACCCACGTGGAGTTCCAGGTCTCCGGCAGCTTCTGGAACTGCCGTTCTGCGGCCAACAAGGCAGAGTTCATCTCAGCCTATGCTACCCTCCAGTCCCTCGACTTCTTGGCGCTGACGGAAACATGGATTACCACTGAAAACACTGCTACTCCTACTGCTCTCTCCTCGTCTGACCATGTGTTCTCGCATACCCCGACTGCAACTGGTCAGCAGGGTGGTGGCACAGGAATCCTCATCTCTCCCAAGTGGACATTCTCTCTTTTTCCCCTGACCCATCTGTCTATCTCCTCATTTGAATTCCATGCTGTCACAGTCACTAGCCCATTCAAGCTTAACATCCTTGTCATTTATCGCCCTCCAGGTTCCCTTGGAGAGTTCATCAATGAGCTTAACGCCTTGATAAGTTCCTTTCCTGAGGATGGCTCACCCCTCACAGTTCTGGGTGACTTCAACCTCCCTACGTCTACCTTTGAATCATTTCTCTCTGCCTTCTTCTTTCCACTCCTCTCCTCTTTTGACCTCACCCTCTCACCGTCCCCCCCTACTCACAAGGCAGGCAATACGCTTGACCTCATCTTTACTAGATGCTGTTCTTCTACTAATCTCACTGCAACTCCCCTCCATGTCTCCGACCACTACTTTGTATCCTTTTCTCTCTCGCTCTCCTCCAACACTACTCACTCTGCCCCCTACTCAGATGGTAATGCGCCGTCGCAACCTTCGCTCTCTCTCTCCCGCTACTCTCTCCTCTTCCATCCTATCATCTCTTCCCTCTGCTCAATCCTTCTCCCTCCAATCTCCTGATTCTGCCTCCTCAACCCTCCTCTCCTCCCATTCTGCATCCTTTGACTCTCTATGTCCCCTATCCCCCGGCCGGCCTCGGTCCTCCCCTCCTGCTCCGTGGCTTGATGACTCATTGCGAGCTCACAGAACAGGGCTCCGGGCAGCCGAGCGGAAATGGAGGAAAACTAGACTCCCTGCGGACCTGGCATCTTTTCACTCCCTCCTCTCTACATTTTCTTCATCTGTTTCTGCTGCTAAAGCCACTTTCTACCACTCTAAATTCCAAGCATCTGCCTCTAACCCTAGGAAGCTCTTTGCCACCTTCTCCTCCCTGCTGAATCCTCCTCCCCCCTCCCCCCCTCCTCCCTCTCTGTGGATGACTTCGTCAACCATTTTGAAAAGAAGGTTGACGACATCTGATCCTCGTTTGTTAAGTCAAATTACACTGCTGGTCCTGCTCACACTGCCCTACCCTATGCTTTGACTTCTTTCTCCCCTCTCTCTCCAGATGAAATCTTGCGACTTGTGACGGCCGGCCGCCCAACAACCTGCCCGCTTGACCCTATCCCCTCCTCTCTTCTCCTGACCATCTCCGGTGACCTTCTCCCTTACCTCACCTCGCTCATCAACTCATCCTTGACCGCTGGCTATGTCCCTTCCGTCTTCAAGAGAGCGAGAGTTGCACCCCTTCTCAAAAAACCAACACTCGATCCCTCTGATGTCAACAACTACAGACCAGTATCCCTTCTTTCTTTTCTCTCCAAAACTCTTGAGCGTGCCGTCTTTAGCCAACTCTCTTGCTATATCTCTCAGAATGACCTTCTTGATCCAAACCAGTCAGGTTTCAAGAATGGTCATTCAACTGAGACTGCTCTTCTCTGTATCCCGGAGGCTCTCCACACTGTTAAAGCTAACTCTCTCTCCTCTGCTCTTGTCATTCTAGACCTGTCTGCTGCCTTTGATACTGTGAACCATCAGATCCTCCTCTCCACCCTCTCCGAGTTGGGCATCTCCGGCGCGGCTCACTCTTGGATTGCGTCCTACCTGACCGGTCGCTCCTACCAAGTGGCGTGGCGAGAATCTGTCTCCGCACCACGTGCTCTCACCACTGGTGTCCCCCAGGGCTCAGTTCTAGGCCCTCTCCTATTCTCTCTATACACCAAGTCACTTGGCTCTGTCATATCCTCACATGGCCTCTCCTATCATTGCTACGCAGACGACACACAATTAATCTTCTCCTTTCCCCCTTCTGATAACCAGGTGGCGAATCGCATCTCTGCATGTCTGGCAGACATATCAGTGTGGATGACGGATCATCACCTCAAGCTGAACCTCGGCAAGATGGAGCTGCTCTTCCTCCCGGGGAAGGACTGCCCGTTCCATGATCTTGCCATCACGGTTGAAAACTCTGTTGTGTCCTCCTCCCAGCGTGCGAAGAGCCTTGCCATGACCCTGGACAACACCCTGTCGTTCTCCGCTAACATCAAGGCGGTGACCCGATCCTGTAGGTTCATGCTCTACAACATTCGGAGAGTACGACCCTGCCTTACACAGGAAGCGGCACAGGTCCTAATCCAGGCACTTGTCATCTCCCGTCTGGATTACTGCAACTCGCTGTTGGCTGGGCTCCCTGCCTGTGCCATTAAACCCCTACAACTCATCCAGAATGCCGCAGCCCGTCTGGTGTTCAACCTTCCCAAGTTCTCTCACGTCACCCCGCTCCTCCGCACACTCCACTGGCTTCCAGTTGAAGCTTGCATCTGCTACAAGACCATGGTGCTTGCCTACAGAGCTGTGAGGGGAACGGCACCTCCGTACCTTCAGGCTCTGATCATTCCCTACACCCAAACGAGGGCATTGCGTTCATCCACCTCTGGCCTGCTGGCCCCCCTACCTCTGCGGAAGCACAGTTCCCGCTCAGCCCAGTCAAAACTGTTCGCTGCTCTGGCACCCCAATTGTGGAACAAGCTCCCTCACGACGCCAGGACAGCGGAGTCACTCACCACCTTCCGGAGACATTTGAAACCCCACCTCTTTAAGCAATACCTGGGATAGGATAAAGTAATCCTTCTACCCCCCCTTACCCCACCCCCAAAAAACAAAACAAAAAACATATTGTGAAGTGGTTATCCCACTGGCTATAAGGTGAATGCACCAATTTGTAAGTCGCTCTGGATAAGAGCGTCTGCTAAATGACGTAAATGTAAATGTAAATGTAGTGTATATTATGTACAGTGTATAGTGTGAATACTGTATAGTGTGTATAGTGTATAGTGTTTATAGTTTGTATAGTGTGTATAGTCTGTATAGTGTATATAGTGTATATAGTGTATAGTGTGTATAGTGTGCATAGTGTATAGTGTGTATATTGTATAGTATGTACTATGTATATTGTGTATAGTGTTTATAGTGTGTATAGTGTATACTGTATTGTGTATATAGTGTATATTGTATAGTGTGTATAGTGCATAGTGTGTATAGTGTGTATAGTGTGAATAGTGTATAATTTGTAGTGTATATAGTCTATATTGTATAGTGTGTATAGTGTATAGTGTGTACAGTGTATAGTGTGTATAGTGTATAGTGTGAATACTGTTTTAGTGTTTATAGTGTATAGTGTGTATAGTGTTTAGTGTTTATAGTTTGTATAGTGTATATAGTGTATATAGTGTATAGTGTGTATAGTGTGTATAGTGTGTACAGTGTGTATAGTGTATTGTGTGTATAGTGTATATAGTGTATAGTGTGTATAGTGTGTATAGTGTGTATAGTGTGTACAGTGTGTATAGTGTTTTGTGTGTATAGTGTGTATAGTGTATAGTGTGTATAGTGTAAATTGTATTGTGTGTATAGTGTGTATAGTGTATCGTGTGTATAATGTGTATAGTGTACAGTGTGTATAGTGTATAGTGTAAAATGCATATAATGTGTATAGCAGTGGTGTAAAGTACTTAAGTAAAAAGTACTGTACTGTACTGTATCTGTACTTTAGAGTGTGGAGTTTACAGTGTGTATAGTGTAGAGTGTATAGTGTGTATAGTGTACTATGTACAGTGTGTATAGTGTTTATAGTGTTTAGAGTGTATATTGTATAGTGTTTATAGTGTATAGTGTATAGTGTTTATAGTTTGTATAGTGTGTATAGTGTTTAGTGTATATAGTGTATATTGTATAGTGTGTATAATGTATATAGTGTGTATAGTGTATATAGCGTATAGTGTGTATAGTGTATAGTGTGTATAGATTATAGTGTGTATAGTGTGTATAGTGTATAGTGTATAGTGTGTATAGTGTATAGTGTATATTGTGTATAGTGTTTATAGTGTGTATAGTGTGTATAGTGTGTATAGTGTGTATAGTCTGTATAGTGTATAGTGTGTATAGTGTATAGTGTATAGTGTGTATAGTGTATAGTGTGTATAGTGTATAGTGTGTATAGTGTGTATAGTGTATAGTGTGTATAGTTTATAGTGTGTATAATGTATCTTGTGTATAGTGTATAGTGTGTAGAGTGTATAGTGTGTATAGTGTAGAGTGTATAGTGTGTATAGTGTACAGTGTATAGTGTGTATAGTGTATGTTGTGTATAGTGTATAGTGTATAGTGTATATAGTGTATATAGTGTATATTATATACTGTGTATAGTGTATGGTGTATAGTGTGTATAGTGTATTGTGTGAATACTGTATAGTGTGTATAGTGTATAGTGTTTATAGTGTGTATAGTTTGTATAGTGTGTATAGTCTGTATAGTGTGTATAGTGTATAGTGTGTATATTGTATAGTATGTACTGTGTATATCGTGTACATTGTTTATAGTGTGTATAGTGTATACTGTATTGTGTATATCGTGTATATTGTATAGTGTGTATAGTGCATAGTGTGTATAGTGTGAATATTGTATAATTTGTAGTGTATATAGGGTATATTGTATAGTGTGTATAGTGTATTGTGTGTACAGTGTATAGTGTGTATAGTGTGTATAATGTGTACAGTGTATAGTGTGTATAGTGTGTATAGTGTATAGTGTGTATAGTTTATAGTGTGTATAGTGTATCTTGTGTATAGTGTATAGTGTGTAGAGTGTATAATGTGTATAATGTATAGTGTGTATAGTGTTTATAGTTTGTATAGTGTATATAGTGTATAGTGTGTATAGTGTGTATGGTGTATAGTGTATAGTGTGTACAGTGTGTATAGTGTACTGTGTCTGTAGTGTGTATAGTGTATAGTGTGTATAGCGTAAATTGTATTGTGTGTATAGTGTGTATAGTGTATCATGTGTATAATGTGTATAGTGTACAGTGTGTATAGTGTATAGTGTAAAATGCATATAATGTGTATAGCAGTGGTGTAAAGTACTTAAGTAAAAATACTTTAAAGTACTGTACTGTATCTGTACATTAAAGTGTGGAGTTTATAGTGTTTATAGTGTTTAGAGTGTATATTGTATAGTGTTTATAGTGTATAGTGTATAGTGTTTATAGTTTGTATAGTGTGTATAGTGTTTAGTGTATATAGTGTATATTTTATAGTGTGTATAGTGTGTATAGTGTGTATAGTGTATAGTGTATATAGTGTGTATATGGTGTGTATAGTATATAGTGTGTATAGTGTATATAGTGTATAGTGTGTATAGTGTGTATCGTTTATAGTGTGTATAGTGTGTATAGTGTGTATAGTGTATAGTGTGTATAGTGTATAGTGTGTATAGTGTACCGTGTATAGTGTGTATAATGTATAGTGTGTAGAGTGATTAGTTTGTATAGTGTGGAGTGAATAGTGTGTATAGTGTATAGTGTATAGTGTGTATAGTGTATAGAATGTATATTGTATAGTGTGTATAGTGTATAGTTAGTTTATTGTGTATAGTGTGAATAGTGTATATAGTGTATATAGGCCCCGTGTAGCTCAGTTGGTAGAGCATGGCGCTTGCAACGCCAGGGTTGTGGGTTTGATTCCCTCGGGGGGCCAGTATGAAAAAAAAAAATGTGTGCACTCACTAACTATGAAGTCTTTCTACATTACAAAAAAAAAAAAACGTTTTACTCCATACATTTTTTTCCTGACTCCCAAAAGTTCTCGTTACATTTTCAATGCTTAGCAGGACAGGAAAAGGGTCCGATTCACATGCTTATCAAGACAACATCCCTGGTCATCCCTACTGCCTCTGATCTGGCGGACTCACTAAACACACATGCTTCGTTTGTAAATTATGAGTGTTGGAGTGTACCCCTTGCTTCCTGTAAATAAATCAAACAATAATATGGCACCATCTGGTTTGCTTAATATAATGATTTGTACTTTTACTTTTACTTTTGAAACTTAAGTATATTTTAACAATTACATTTACTATTTATACTTAGGTATATACTTTTAGACTTTAACTCAAGTAGTATTTTACTGGGTGACTTTCACTTTTACTTGAGTCATTTTCTATTAAGGTATCTTTACTTTTAATCAAGTATGACAACTGGGTACTTTTTCCACCACTGGTGTATAGTGTGTATAGTGTGTAGAGTGTATAGTGTATAGTGTGTGTAGTGTATAGTGTGTATAATGTATATAGTGTATATTGTATAGTTGATATAGTGTATAGCGTGGTGTGTTAATGCATGGTCAAAACTGAGCTTTAAAACACTGTACTTGTGTGTGTCTGTGTAAAGGTATAGGTACATGTATGAAAAGTAATTGGAGAAAATATGAAAGGAGGAGAGGGGTGGTGCTTAATATGTATGTACTGTATGTGCAGTCCATCATCTTTCAAGTAAGCCCCGGAGACACCCATGATTCTGCCAACATTTCAATATGAAGGGCAAATACATGTATATAATTTATAATATCAATATTAATTATATGAAATCTTATACAATTGTCACCTGGAGAGGAACTTTTACCCCCAATTTGTCCTTGGCTGGGGCTGCTCCACTCTATATTCTATTGGATGGGTTCTCCTGTCAGGTTGGCCATACCAAGTGTTTTAGAGTTTTCCTCCATAGGGCCGTGAGCCAACAGAGAAGAATGGTGTTGGTTCACATCAGCAGTCGCCACCATTGTTTCCTGTTGGCTGGCGCTATAACTCCTTTAAAGTGTTCAGAATGTTGGAGTGCAGGATGCACATGTGGTATGCGCTGGCTGTGAGAGAGAGAGAGCTGAACTTGTTGGACAGGTGCAGGCTCCTGTACGGCCAGCTCCCATGGTCAGGGGAGGTTGTGAAGTCAAGAGAGTGCTGGCTTGGTGTGAGTGCAGGAGGGCACAGTGTCTCTCTGATGGTGACTGACTCCTGTCAGGGGGGGCCTTCTGGGGCCCCGGGGCCACGATGCCTCGCTCCCTCTCTGATAGTATAATTACAGTGCAGCAGCCGCAGCAATCAGGTACAGCTACAGGTTCAGCCAGGTTGAGGCACAGACATGCCCCATGACCTGAGAGAGAGGAGCTGCTCCCTTCTGCTCTCCTGGCTGCTCCTCCTCAGTTTAAATAGCACTGCTGCAATTTTCCCCTCAGCCTAATCTCCCTGACATTTGCTCTCGGAACATATTTGTATGACAATGAAATGCATACATAAATATGATTTATTTAATTTAACTGTCATAGGAACTCACAACATTCGAGTAATAAGTGTAAGGATGCAATAAGAATGTTTGTGCTGACATTCAATGGGCTGTTTGGCACAGGACATAATCAGCACAGATATAATATTCCCTCCTCAAGTAATATGAGGAATTTGATTGGCTGGTATACTGTATGTGTGCACTTCTTGGCACCCTATCACTTGTCTTCTCATGCAACCCGTGTTGTTGGAGACTACCACCTAGATATCTCACCCACACACATCCTGTCCCTCTCTCCTGAAATATATATGATGTGTTAGTTGGCGTTTCAGAGAAATGGTTTTGTGTTACTGGGTTATTTTGGTAGAGTGGGTAATCTAGGAACTCTATGGCTGTAATGAATACTCAGGGCGAAAAAGGTGTAGATTCACGCGCAGTGCACGGCAGGTGTTTATTTAGCCTTCGCAGAAGGCAGGAATCGTGGTCACAGGCAGGCAATGGTCATACACAGGTAGGCAAACTGAGGAGCGATGGGGTGAGGTTGTGTTCCTCTAAGCGGGGAGGTAAGCAGAGAGGTAAGCTTGGCTTCTTCTTTATATGTGTCGAGTAAAGCTTAAACCATGCATTTAGATTGTAGGTAGGTATTGTAGGTAGTTTATCCAGGTAGTTATTGTAGGTAGTTATTGTAGGTAGGTATTGTAGTGTATTCGGCTGAGCCCGGTGAAGCACGAGGCTAGCTAGCTAACCCACTACCTGGACCATTAAAGCTAGCTAGCTAGCGGGTAGCAACACCGCAGCCACTGCTAGCTGGCCAACTATACCAGCTAGCAGTACTGTAGCAACTAAATACATTTCAACGGAATGATTTGATTAGTGTAACGTTAGCTAGCTACATAGTTGTCTTGGTATCAAAGACAAAGGTGTAGTATAGAGAAAATATCGAGGTTACCTAGCCAGCTACATTTTCAAACAGTCAACACCGCAGCCACTGCTAGCTAGCCAACATTACCAGCTAGCAGTACTGTATCATTTTAGTCAATGAGAATTTTGCAACGTAAGCTTCACTTTCTGAACATTAGAGATGTGTAGTCCACTTGTGTAGCTAGCATGACTGACTTTGTGCTATCTAGCCAACGTTTAATTACTTCCGCGTTATGAAAGGAACTAGACACGGACATGAATGATCCATTGGTAGTTTGTTGTAACCAAGTACTGGTGCTAAACCGTGTGTTATTGGATGCTAGCATGCTAGTTAGCTATGGCGTCATAGGATACGGTGCCCTGGGCGGTTTTCACAGAAGAATACTGTACCAAGTTAGCTAGCTGAATAAACTAAGTTAGTCTATTCCTGGAAACATTGAACTACTGTAGATTACAGCAATTATAATTTCTAAAGTGGAAGTTGGAAGAGTTGAATTTGAGTGTTTCAGTGAAAGGTTAGTGAGGGAGGCCTCGCTTCCCCAGATGTTTAGTTAATTTCATTCCGATCTCCTTTGAATTAGTGTAGCGTTTTCTGTAGCCTGTTAACTATAACTACGTGTCTGTCTATCCCTGTTCTCTCCTCTACGCACAGGCCATACAAACGCCTCACACCGCGTGGCTGCTGCCTCTCTAACCTGGTGGTCCCTGCACGCACGACCCACGTGGAGTTCCAGGTCTCCGGCAGCCTCTGGAACTGCCGTTCTGCGGCCAACAAGGCAGAGTTCATCTCAGCCTATACTACCCTCCAGTCCCCCGACTTCTTGGCGGTGACGGAAACATGGATTACCACAGAAAACACTGCTACTCCTACTGCTCTCTCCTCGTCTGACCATGTGTTCTCGCATACCCCGGGAGCATCTGGTCAGCGGGGCGGTGGCACAGGAATCCTCATCTCTCCCAAGTGGACATTCTCTCTTTCTCCCCTGACCTATCCGTCTATCTCCTCATTTGAATTCCATGCTGTCACAGTCACTAGCCCATTCAAGCTTAACATCCTTATCATTTATCGCCCTCCAGGTTCCCTTGGAGAGAGTTCCTTTCCTGAGGATGGCTCACCCCTCACAGTTCTGGGTGACTTTAACCTCCCTACGTCTACCTTTGACTAATTTCTCTCTGCCTCCTTCTTTCCACTCCTCTCCTCTTTTGACCTCACCCTCTCACCGTTTCCCCCTACTCACAAGGCAGGCAATACGCTTGACCTCATCTTTACTAGATGCTGTTCTTCTACTAATCTCACTGCAACTCCCCTCCAAGTCTCCGACCACTACTTTGTATCCTTTTCTCTCTCGCTCTCCTCCAACACTACTCACTCTGCCCCTACTCAGATGGTAATGTGCCGTCGCGACCTTCTCTCTCTCCCGCTACTCTCTCCTCTTCCATCCTATCATCTCTTCCCTCTGCTCAATCCTTCTCCCTCCAATCTCCTGATTCTGCCTCCTCAACCCTCCTCTCCTCCCTTTCTGCATCTTTTGACTCTCTATGTCCCCTATCCTCCCGGCCGGCTCGGTCCTCCTCTCCTGCTCCGTGGCTTGACGACTCATTGCGAGCTCACAGAACAGGGCTCCGGGCAGCCGAGCGGAAATGGAGGAAAACTAGACTCCCTGCCGACCTGCATATTTTCACTCCCTCCTCTCTACATTTTCTTCCTCTGTTTCTGCTGCTAAGCCACTTCCCACCACTCAAAATTTCAAGCCTCTGCCTCTAACCCTAGGAAGCTCTTTGCCACATTCTCCTCCCTGCTGAATCCTCCTCCTCCTCCCCCTCTCTCCTCCCTCTCTGTGAATGACTTCGTCAACCATTTTGAAAAGAAGGTTGACGACATCCGATCCTCATTTATTAAGTCAAATGACACCGCTGGTTCTGCTCACACTGCCCTACCCTATGCTTTGACTTCTTTCTCCCCTCTCTCTCAGATGAAATCTTGCGACTTGTGACGGCCGGCCGCCCAACAACCTGCCCGCTTGACCCTATCCCCTCCTCTCTTCTCCAGACCATTTCCGGAGACCTTCTCCCTTACCTCACCTCGCTCATCAACTCATCCTTGACCGCTGGCTATGTCCCTTCCCTCTTCAAGAGCGCGAGAGTTGCACCCCTTCTCAAAAAACCTACACTCGATCCCTCCGATGTCAACAACTACAGACCAGTATCCCTTCTTTCTTTTCTCTCCAAAACTCTTGAGCGTGCCGTCTTTAGCCAACTCTCTTGCTATCTCTCTCAGAATGACCTCTCATCCTTCTAGACCTATCTGCTGCCTTTGATACTGTGAACCATCAGATCCTCCTCTCCACCCTCTCCGAGTTGGGCATCTCCGGCGCGGCTCACTCTTGGATTGCGTCCTACCTCACAGGTCGCTCCTACCAAGTGACGTGGCGAGAATCTGTCTCTGCACCACGTGCTCTCACCACTGGTGTCCCCCAGGGCTCAGTTCTAGGCCCTCTCCTATTCTCTCTATACACCAAGTCCAAGCTCTGTCATATCCTCACATGGTCTCTCCTATCATTGCTACGCAGACGACACACACTTAATCTTCTCCTTTCCCCCTTCTGATAACCAGGTGGCGAATCGCATCTCTGCATGTCTGGCAGACATATCAGTTTGGATGACAGATCACCACCTCAAGCTGAACCTCGGCAAGACGGAGCTGCTCTTCCTCCCGGGGAAGGACTGCCCGCTCCATGATCTCGCCATCACGGTTGACAACTCCGTTGTGTCCTCCTCCCAGAGTGCAAAGAACCTTGGTGTGACCCTGGACAACACCCTGTCGTTCTCCGCTAACATCAAAGCGGTGACCCGATCCTGTAGGTTCATGCTCTACAACATTCGCAGAATACGACCCTACCTTACACAGGAAGCGGCACAGGTCCTAATCCAGGCACTTGTCATCTCCCGTCTGGATTACTGCAACTCGCTGTTGGCTGGGCTCCCTGCCTGTGCCATTAAACCCCTACAACGCTGCAGCCCGTCTGGTGTTCAACCTTCCCAAGTTCTCTCACGTCACCCTGCTCCTCCGCACACTCCACTGGCTTCCAGTTGAAGCCCGCATCTGCTACACGACCATGGTGCTTGCCTACGGAGCTGTGAGGGGAACGGCACCTCTGTACCTTCAGGCTCTGATCAGTCCCTACACCCAAACGAGGGCATTGCGTTCATCCACCTCTGGCCTGCTGGCCCCCCTACCTGCGGAAGCACAGTTCCCGCTCAGCCCAGTCAAAACTGTTCGCTGCTCTGGCACCCCAATGGTGGAACAAGCTCCCTCACGACGCCAGGACAGCGGAGTCACTCACCACCTTCCGGAGACACTTGAAACCCTAACTCTTTAAGGAATACCTGGGATAGGATAAAATTAATCCTTCTACCCTCCCCCTACCCCACCCCTAAAAAAATATATATTTTTAGATATATTGTAAAGTGGTTGTCCCACTGGCTATCATAAGGTGAATGCACCAATTTGTAAGTCGCTCTGGATAAGAGCGTCTGCTAAATGACGAAAATGTAAATGAAAATGCAAACAGGCAGGAGAATCAAAAACTAGGACTGAAGGCTATAACTGGTTCTCACAAACGAGCTAGGCTTAGTAGAGTCAAAACGAACAATACCTCACAAGGCACAAACAGAAAGAACTGAACTAAATAAGGAGCTGATGAGACCAGGTGAGTAACTAACACAGGTGAAATCAATGAACAAAAATGAAAGACAGGGCTACGTTCAAGAACACAAAGAAACAGGACTACGTACAAGAACACAAGGTTGACTAAGAAAATAAATACAGAACCTTACAACGGCCTGTGTGTCTGTATACATACGTGGATGTCTGTGACTCAGTAAGCATTGTCAGTGGACAGAAATCTCCCTTTTCCAGGGCCTTGGTGAGGCAGCAGGAAAGAATGACAGCGGGAAAAGGAAGAAAGAGAGGAAGAAAGGGAGAATGTACCGACGTGACTATGACAAAGACTTGGAGACCCCTCTGCTTTTTGGCATAGGCACAATAAGGAGAAGTAATGCTGTCTTACCCTTAGTGACATCCCTGTTGTCACCGGGTCAAATCCTTGAATATCCTCAAAAGTGTCCGGCTCTCATGGGAGCCCTTCAATATCCTCCCTGACCTCTGCTGACTTGCTCCAGCCACTTAGTTAATTCAGCTCCAAGGCCTATATTCTTAAGTAAAACAACACTTAATGAGAGCTCATCCATCTCTGCTTCCATCATTTCAATCCCCACCTTCAGATGAACAATTGAGAGGAGTTTGATTTAATTTCTCTGCACACTATTCTATCCTTTGAATAACTAAATCAGAGGCTGTTTGTCATGTTGTTTTGTGTCTAGCCTTGATTGAAAATGTTGCCCATGCCCTGATATAACGATCAAATGCTGAGAGCTATGTTTAGCACATCACTTCAATGTCGCTTGTATTTGTGAACCCACAAACACTAATATGCAAATGAAATATGTTGTAAACAAGTAGACATTGAGATTAAAGTTGAGCGTGCTGCATGCTTTCATGGAGCGTTTACAGTACACTGGGGTTCTAGAATGCAGTGGGCATGCCTGTGGGCCTCTCTCACTTAAGACAGCTGTCGCCCAGACAGACTTTAAGTGGGCCTGGATTTTCCACTAGGGGCAGATAAGTGGCTTCTGACCTCCTCACTCTGTAGATTACCCACTTGTCATCACTCTCATTACCACTATCAGGACCATGCAATCAGGGTCAACCTCAGTGTTTGGGAAACTGAGATCCCCTTCCCAGGCTTTAACTTGATTATTCAAAGGAACACATGTTCCTTTGAATGTATCTGGTATCAGATACAGTAAGAAACAAAACAATAAAGCCATTTATCAACTCCTTGGTCATTGTTCTGTGTTTGGCCTACATTTCTTCCAGTCCTGTCACTGCCTAGAGTAAACTACGGAACCACTGAGGGGTAACACATGTTATGTGTTGTACATGCCAGTTTAAATTAACTACTTTCCCCAGAAAAAAAGGAACACTCCAGGGATACAGGCAGGTTCTGATTGCACCACTTAATACAATCCTTGTGGACAGAAACACATATGTTGCATGTACCAGACCTGGAAGGTGAAAATGAGAACAGACCAATTACAGTAAACTATACATTTGTTGTCATGGAGTAAAAATATAGATACTTCACATAGCGGGAAACAGGATTTGGCACACTTATGGTTATATACAATGACAAGAACACATTTATTCCTATATGTGTTATATGCTGTACATAATGTTGTTTTGGAACTGATACAGAATCTAGTTTTGTAAAATGTTGTAGAATATCTGTATATGTTCTGGTAGTGAGGCCGAGATGTTTTCCACAAGTTTATGTGACAGTTGATTGTGTAGTTTCCATTCATATGCTCCCCCTCTGAGACATCTTTCTTTGTTAAGTTTGTTGAGAGTGTCTTTGAACAACAGGCATTCTCTCTCAGCGGTGTTCCTGAGCGCTGCCAGTTCCACCATCATCCCTCTCGCTCTGTTCTCTCCCTATATATCTTTCTCACACAAAAACACTCCCAAATGTACACACACATACAAACACAAACACACAAACACTCCCAAATGTACACAAACATACTGACAGTCTCCTGGTGTGCTTGCTCCCTCCACCCCTGCATCTTTTGCCATCAATCCTCTCACTGCCTTGCCAACATCACGCACGCACGCACGCGTGCACACACACACACACACACACACACACACACACACACACACACACACACACACACACACACACACACACACACACACACACACACACACACACACACACACACACACACACACACACACAGACATTCCTTGAAAGTTTGCATGGGGAAGGATTTGTTCAGTAATCACAATAGGCATCATACAGTGACTACATTCCAATGCACCAATGCACTAAAGACAAAGGGAAGAAAATAGCACTCCCATTACATTCAATATGACTGTATGTGCATATGTGTGTATTTGTGTGAGAGGGAATGCGTTCAGAGAGAGGGAACCCATCCCCTCCACCGGGCAATGCTGGAATTCTGATGGTTTTATTATCTGAGCACTTTGCTGTGAAGATTAGGAAGGTGGCAGATTAGAGCGTCACAATCTGGCGCTGCTAAATCACCATGGCAAACACCCTGCTTCCAGCTGACAGCAGACTAGCAACCTGGTCTCAGAGAATTTCATATTATTCTGTAAGTAAATCTGAGATGCTCCATTTAGTATGATATGTTACGTTCCGTATTCATTTGTGGATCTCCATTACAAACAAATGAGATGATCGTGGACTTCAGGAAACAGCAGAGGGAGTACCCCCCTATCCACATCGACGGGACAGCAGTGGAGAAGGTGGAAAGTTTTAAGATCCTCGGCGTACATATCATTGACAAACTGAAATGGTCCACCCACACAGACAGTGTGGTGAAGAAGGAGCAACAGCGTCTCTGCAACCTCAGGAGGCTGGAAAATTTGGCCTGTCACCTAAAACCCTCACAAACTTTTACAGATGCACAATTGAGAGCATCCTGTCTGTCACGACTCCCTCCGAAGCTGCCACCTCTCCTTGTTCGGGCAGGCTTCGGCGTTCGTCGTCACCGGCCTTCTAGCCACTGCCGCTCCTTATTTCATCATTCCATTGGTTTTGTCTTGTTCATTACACACACCCCTCATCAGTACCTGTATAAGTGTTCCCTCTGCCCCCTTGTCTTTGTGTGTGATTGTTTATTGTGAGGATAGTGAAGCTCGGTGGAGCTCCTTTTATTTTGTATCACCAGGTTATTTTCCCCGTGTACCTTGTTGGTTCCAGTGCGCCTGTTTTGCGCACTGGACTGTTTTGACGCATTACTGCGTAACTCTGTTTTCCGGAATAAATCCTGTTATTCTGTGATTTACCCTCCTGTGCCTGACTCCTTCAACTCACCCATCACACTGTCGGGCTGTATCACCACCAGGTACGGCAACTGCACCGCCCACAACCGCAGGGCTCTCCAGAGGGTGGTGCGGTCTGCACAATGCATCACCGGGGGCAAACTACCTGCCCTCCAGGACACCTACAGCACCCGATGTCACAGGAAGGCCAAAAAGATAATCAAGGACAACTACCACCCGAGCCACTGCCTGTTCACCCCGCTATCATCCAGAAGGTGAGGTAAGTACAGGTGCATGAAAGCTGGAACAGAGAGACTGAAAAACAGCTTATATCTCAAGGCCTTCAGACTGTTAAACAGCCATCACTAGCAAAGAGAGGATGCTGCCTACATACAGACTTGAAAATCACTGGCCACTTTAATAAAAGGAACACTAGTCACTTGAAGAATGCCACTTTAATAATGTTTACATATCTTACATTCCCATCGCATATGTATATACTGTATTCTGTACTATCTATTGCATCTTATTCCTATTCCATTCCTTTCCTTAGATTTGTGTGTATTAGGTTTTGTTATGGTACTGTTAGATATTACTTGCTAGATATTGCTGCACAGTAGGAACTAGAAGCACAAGCATTTCGCTACACTCGCAATAACATCTGCTAACCATGTGTATGTGACCAATACATTTTATTTGATTAGATTTATTTTATTTTAATTTGTGAAAAATTTACTATATGTTATACATTTGCTAAACGTATGATATGTTACAAAATCGAGCTAGGTGGCTAATGTTAGCTAGCTGGCTAATGTTAGCTAGGCTAGGGGTTAGAGGTTAGGATTAAGGTTAAGTTTAGGATTTGAGTGTCACATATTTACATGTACTATATTACGTCTAGTCTATGAGACCAGGCTGTCAACAGAGGTCTGTCTAAATTAACACTAATCTGCCTGATCTCTACCTCATTCGCTCCTAAACATGCAAATAAACATATTCAGCTCACTTTCTAACCAAAGCTACTATCAAACACATGTAATTACCCTCACCTTCAATAGTCAGGGGGAACATTGCCTCTCCTGCAGCCCAAATGCAAACGGAGGTATGTGTGTGTGTTTGCTATGGATGTGGAGAATGATAATAGGACTTTTTGCAAAAATATCCTTATCCTACTACCAGCCATTGTAGATATGTCTAGACCTTTATTAAGGTATTTTTTTATATATTTTTTTAACAAGATCACTTTTATTCTGTACACTGTTCCTTTTCTTTCCCACCAAAGCCAATGGAAGGGCAGCTCTACAAGTGGCAAATTATGTATATTTGTTGCTGTTGTTAAATGAGTGGGAGAAGTGCCAGGGTTCACTCCTCAAAGATAAAACAAACCTTTACATTTGTTTTAGTGCATCAGGAGCTTACATGTTGGGAGAGCTCCCCCCTAGCTAGAGACAAATTCCTTTGTGTGTGTGTGTGTAATGGGTGCAAGACAGAGATACAGAGATACAGAGAGACAGACAGAGAGAGAGAGAGAGAGAGAGAGAGAGAGAGAGAGAGAGAGAGAGAGAGAGAGAGAGAAGAGCTGAGTACTGCACTCCCACAGACAGGCCTGGACTGGTAAACAGGTGCTGCTTGGGCAGCTGAGGATGAGGACATGGGGCGTCCTCAGAAAGCCTGATAAAAGGGAAGCTGCCTCACCGCCAGTCAACCAGTCAACCAGACAGCCTGATTTATGTCACCGTGCCAGAGCACTTTATGACTACTAGCAGCAGCAGCAGCCAATGCACAGGTAGAGAGGCAGAATTCTGGTTCCACCTCACCTTCATATACAATGGGAGAAAAGCTACACAATATGCGTGGGGGCAAGGGAATAGGAATTTGGTCATCGTTTTTATAGGTGTATGACTATATCTTGACTTGATGTGCTGGTGTTAAGGGATCAGCTGAAGTGATGATGTTACCCTGCTGGTTTTCCCCTCCCTGAATGTGAGTCATTGATCGTCAGAGACTTGCTTCCAGAAGGCCTGTTATGTCACATTAACTGTATATTTACAGCACCCGGCCACACAAAGACGCTTAACATCATCTCAATTACACAATGTGAAAATACTACCATCTGCCATCCCAACTTGTGGAAAACCAGTCAGTTTCAATTAAATTAAGTTAGTATCAAAGGTTTGATACTTTCAAGTACCCACTGGGCACACCACGTCATTTCAATGTGGATAATTGGGTAATATTTGATTGAGATGTTGATCAATGAGATTACAACCTACCGTATATTCACCCACTCAAAAAGAAAGCCAAAAGTTAGTTGAATTTCCAATGTGTTATCACTATGCTTTCAACCATCTAAAAGCAAAACCAAATTTCAATGGAAAAACAATGTCTGATTTTTTGTTTAGTTGTCACACAAATGTCTATCGCTGCGCTTTCAACAATTTACAACAAACAGGAAAGTTAAAATGGGAATACAATGTCAGATGTTTTGTTTATTTATACAACAGATTAATGTATCACTGTGCTTCATCTAATAACAGCACCAAATGACCTGGATTGCAGTGGAGTTTAAATTAAAAGTCATGGTGCAAGTGATCAATGCCGCTCAAGATTCTGTGCAAATTATAACGCAGGTTAACGTTTTTCGTTATGAATCTTGTTCTAGAGGCAGCTCTGCAGAGTGGTCACTAGCTGACACAGCCACAAAATCATAAAATCTGTTTTTAAACCTAACCTAACCCTACCCTTTACTCTACCCTAGCCTATCTAAGTGGAATCCGCTCAGTTCTGCCCCCAGAACATGACTCCTAACAACAAATGTCAACCTGCGAATATAACAGCAATTGTGAAGATCTCCACATACCTGCGACGACCAAATACAGTGCCCTCCACAATTATTGCCACCCCTGTTTAAGATGTGGTCGAGGACTTCCAAAAATTCTCCTTTTTTTTAAACAACATAGAACCCAAATGCAAAAAAAGAGACAAATCCAACCTTTTATTTAAGTACATTACTTTGGTGTAAAAAAAAAATAATCACACATTTAGAAAATAAAAAACTTGAAATCATGTGTCCCACAATTATTGGCACCCCTGATGTTAATACTTTGTACAACCCCCTTTTGCCAACAAGACAGCACTTAATCTCCTCCTATAACATTTCACAAGATTGGAGAACACAGAGAGAGGGATCTTTGACCATTCTTCTTTGCACAATCTTTCTAGATCATCCAGTGTCCTGGGTCCTCTCTTATGCACTCTCCTCTTTAGCTCGCCCCACAGGTTTTCGATTGGGTTGAGGTCTGGGGACTGAGATGGCCATGGGAGGACCTTGAGTTTGTGACTGCTGAACCATTTTTGTGTAGATTTTGCCACATGTTTTGGATCATTATCCTGCTGAAAGACCCAATGACGACCCATCTTCAGCTTTCTGGCAGAGGCCATCAGGTTTTTATTTAAAATGTCCTGGTAGTTCAAAGCGTTCATAATGCCATGCACCCTAACAAGGTTCCCATGGCCTTTGGAAGAGAAACAGGCCCACAGCATCACAGATCCTCCACCATACTTCACGGTGGGCATGAGGTGCTTTCGGCATACTCATCTTTTGTTTTACGCCAGACCCACTTAGAGTGTTTGTTGCCAAAAAGCTCAATCTTAGTCTCATCTGACCAAAGCACACGATCCCAGTTGAAGTCCCAGTGCCGCTTAGCAAACTCCAGACGTTTACGTTTGTGAGTGTTAGTGAGAAAAGGCGTTTTCCTTGCATGCCTCCCAAACAGCTTGTTGGCATGTAGAGAGCGTCTGAGGGTTGTTTTGGAGACTTTGTGACCCCAAGATGCCACTCTTTGATGCAATTCTGTGACAGTGAGCTTAGGACTTTTTTTTACTTCTCTTACCATCCTCCTCACTGTGCGTTGTGGCAAGATAAACTTGGGACCTCTTCCAGCCTTGTTTGTCACTGTTCCAGTTGTTTTAAACTTCTTAATGATTCCTCTGACTGTAGATACGGGCAAGTTAAGGCGAGTGGCTATTTTCTTGTAGCCATTGCCTGACTTATGAAGGTCGACACAAATCTGCCTTACTTGAATGGTGTGTTCTCTTGTCTTTGCCATGTTGACAAATGGGTAAGAGAATTAGGCCTCTGTGTCACGTCATATTTATACCCCAGGGAAACAGGAAGTCATGAATTACTAATTAAAAGTTCCTAGATACCCTGACCAACTTTAGCAACTACAGAAAAATATATTTAAAAAAAAATCAATTACAATTTTCAGTGGAATTGTTAGGGGTGCCAATAATTGTGGGACACATGATTTCAAGTTTTTTTTTTTCTAAATGTGTGATTTTTTTTTTTACCACCAAAGTAATGTACTTAAATAAAAGGTTGGATTTTTCAATTTTTTTGCATTTGGGTCATGCATCATGTTGTTTAAAAAAAAAGGAGAATTTTTGGAAGTCCTCGACCACATCTTAAACAGGGGTGCCAATAATAGTGGAGGGCACTGTATATAAAAAAATTAGGAGCTGGATCTACTGCTAGGATAGTTCCATCTGAGCCACTGGTTTAATCCCATTTTGTAACTTTTATTTTTGGTTGAGTTGGATACGTGAATCCAACATACTTGTTCTTGTTTTTGTTTTGTTGTTATTTAGCAGACGCTCTTATCCAGAGCGACTTACAGGAGCAATTAGGGTTAAGTGCCTTGCTCAAGGGCACATCGACAGATTTTTCACCTAGTCTGCTCGGGGATTAGAACCAGCGACCTTTCGGTTACTGGCACAACGCTCTTAACCACTAAGCTACCTGCCGCCGCATACCATTTGTTAACTTGTCGGCAAGGCTATTTATTGTATTTCAAAAGTGATATTGAATTGTGTTTGGTTGTCAACGCAAACAAATATCAACATTTGAAGGATATTTATCTTCTGCTTGGATAGTTCCATCTGTGCCACTGACTTAGTCTAGCTTTAACTCCATTTTGTCAACAAATTTATAATTGATATGTTGAATTCACATCTCCATCTCAACTAAAAATCTAAGTTAAAGAATAGGATTTCAAATTTAACTTTACATGGACTTAATAAAGTTTGATTTAGTCCTATTCTTTAACGTTGATCTTTGTTTGAGATGGAGACGTGAATCAAACATATCAATTATTAATTTGTAGATAAATTGGAATTAAAGCCAGACTAAGTCAGTGGCACAGATGGAACTATCCAAGCAGAAGATGTTCTTCAAATGTTGATATTTGCTTGCAATGACAACCAAACACAATTCAATATCACTAAACATCATTACATTTCAAATCAACCAGAGCTTGAAACCCTAGGCCTGTTGTATTGTCTATTTATGTTGATTTTAAGAAAAAGCTGTTGATGACTGACTAAAGTATGGTAATATTTCATTTGCTCTGTTAAACCTACCTTTGGAATGACTTCAATAGCAACAGTGAATCAATTTAGTTTTTAAGTGGAGATCTCTCAACAATCATTCTCATGATAGCACATTGGTAATAGCAGCGCTTGGCTTGGTTAAAACCCTGGATGGGAGACCAAATGGTAGATTATCCAGTAGGAGGTGCTCTTTGAAGAGTATTCTTAAAGGAAAACTACCCCCAAACTATCTTTTGGTATTAGTCCATTGTTGACATAGTCCCAAAATGTTTTGAATGGCAGCAATCAACTTTTCAAGACATATAACTTTCAAAATACAGAAATACAGCCAGTATGATACATTTTGCATCATATGATGTTGCGTTTTGCATCATATGATACTTGATACGATTGTGATGTGTTGTCTCACCTAGCTATCTTAAGATGAATGCACTAATTGTAAGTTGCTAAATGACTTAAATGTAAAATGAATAAAGTTGAATATCTGAGGTTGTTTGTGGTCCTCTGTAGCTCAGCTGGTAGAGCACGGCGCTTGTAACGCCAAGGTAGTGGGTTCGATCCCCGGGACCACCCATACACAAAAATGTATGCACGCATGACTGTAAGTCGCTTTGGATAAAAGTGTCTGCTAAATGGCATATTATATTATAAAGGTACAAATTCAACATATTTTATAGAAGGTTTGTCTATGTTGAAATTTGGTTACCATGATGACATAATCCTGTGGTTGAAATTTCAACCACAAAACGACATTGATTACTTTTTTCAAATCCAATGTATTTTCCTGTAGATTTCAAGTCACAATACGTTGACATATTACGTTGAAACAACGTTGATTCAAACAGTTTGTGCCCAGTGGGTAAGCTGATCACAAGCAGAAACTCCAGTCTCTTTTGTCAAACACTTTTACACTTCCCCCAAAAGACTGCTGCTGTAGAGAACTACAGTATGTGAGTGTCATATTAGCAGGAGAGTTGTTGAGATGAAAAGTTGCGAGGAAGCAAAGGGTGAGAGAATGAGAGAGTGAGTGTGAGAGGGGCTGTGGGGGGTGAGTGAGGCCTTTCAGATTGGGGCCATGGTCTGCCTTTGAGATATGGTGATCTGAAGACCCTCAGCCACAGTCACATGCCGGCTGCCAGATTCCCCACTGGGACAAACAAAACATGCTGTCTACCAAACCATCACTAGGGACAACAACTGGGCTATGAGAGGGCCATGTGACACACACATTATCTAATGAGCCACTTGGCTGATTAAATCATAGCTCCAGACCCATAAAGCCTTTGCACTGCTAGGGGAAAACAATGGCAGCGATGAGGAATAGCAGGTCTAATAATCTGTGATATAGTGTCTTGAAAACAAGAAATCTACCTCAGAGAAACATGGTCTTCCATTTTCCTTTATCAAAATTCAGAAGCATGTGTAGTCTATTCCAAAACATTTTGGGCTGACACTACTGTGCCCTTGCTCACATACTTCAGAGTGTTTCTCTTTGAAAAGAAAAGAGTAACTTAGAAGCATACGCTCCAGAGGAAGAGGGTGGTAACTGTCATATTTACAGCTTTTCCAGACACCTTGGGGGCTGTTATCCAGGTGGCCTCCGTTGAAGCCCTCGAAAACACTCACTTTTTCCGTAACACAGAGTATCAATAGACACTGCTTTAATTTTGGGTTGGGCTGATGCTGGAACTTGAATGCCTTCAGGGGAGAGCACATATTTACACTCAACCTGCAACATTATTATACCTGGGTCTGGGAGTTCTTCTCATGCATATTAAAGCCACATAACCTTAAAGTTAAAATGAAGGTGCACAATGATCCTTGTTTTTTGGTGTTTTCTGAAATTGTCTATTATGGTATGACCTAATGGAATTGGGTAATTCAGTGCTGGTAGTTGAGTATTCAAGGCTAATAGGCTAAAACGTACCCTCACATTAGAATGACATTCTACCCATTTGGTAACCTCTCTAAATCCTAAAGACAAAACCCAGAGGGTAGCTGAGCTCATATTAGTGTGGCTTCCGCTCCAGAATGGATTTGTAGTTTGAAGGGGATGTGCCCTGAATGTTATTTAACCTTTATTTACCCAGGCAAGTCATTTAAGAACAAATTCTTATTTACAATGATGGTCTGTTTACATAATCGTTTACAGTGTGAGAGCATTTAACCCCCACCCAAATTAGTACGCTAACGGATATATTTGTTTCAGTCAATAGCCTACCATGCTATTGAAAACTGGTCTCAGTCAATACGATAGCCTGAAATCCAGGCCAGATGTTTCTTTAAAGAAATATCACTATGCCTGGGTGATAAGAGGAGGGTAGATGACAGACAGTTTATTTTGTTTACAGTTATCCTCTTCTCAAAGCCAGACCCTTCAAACTGCCTAATCCTGTCCTGAATGACTGTAGGATTATTGCATAACCCCCATCCCTAAAACACACATGCATGAAAACACGTGACTGAATCAGTGGCCTGACAAAAAAGCACAAAAACTAAATCATTGTCTTTGTGTTATCTCAACTTAACTGCATAGATGTTCATCTATAGGCCTACAGAAGTGTGAGCATAACTGTAATTAGAGAAATCCCATTAAAGCAGTGGACTGATCATCTCAATAACATAATCAAAGCCTGACTTGAGTGAGTTCTTTGAGTGAGAGGTTATTTGTGAGAGGATCATATCAGACCAAACAAACATAAAAGCCTTTGTTTCCTTATAGATTATGTATGAAACATGGAAGTTAATAGATACATTTTAATAGGAGTGGAATATGAAAGCCTCACTCTCAAAAATGACTCTACACTAATATAAAAGTGCTTTGTTCATAATCTCTTTGATGTCATCAAACATTTTTCTATTAGTCAACTCTAATAAATGCGCTATGAGGGAGTGGGCTCTGGATTACCCATGATGCTTTCCTTCTCAACAATTAAAACAGACATGTACAGATATCATTGTTTCTACATCCTGTATGTACTTCACTGAGAGCTCACTCCATTCTATCAGGTATCAACAGAAGTCTGAGTATTCATAAGGCTAACTTCAAACACCAATGTAATTAAAAGCATAAACCTCTCAAAAGAGAGAGATACTGTAAGTCAAGTGTGTGCACGGCTGCACGGACTATCACACACACAAGTACACGCTCAGACCACAGTGGATGATTGAAATATCCCATACCTTCACATCAATGGTAAGTGATGACTATCTTCAAATGTCCAATGTAATAATTTGTCATACAAATTGAGAAATGTGCTTTTCGTAAAAACCCATGGTGAACTCATTCACATGACAGATAAAATCCACACAGTTATAATATACAATTCCAGATTTCAGGACATTTAAAACTGGAATGTTTTATTAATTTTTTTTATAAAACATGAACTTTAAGAAATATATACAAATGCTCCCTTGTGCTATAAAACAGCAAAGATACAACAACAGGAAAACTGTCTGTACAAATATTAACTTTTGCGATGCCCAGTGCTTGTTGATTTATTTGTGGCATGAATTTGCTTTACAATAGGCAGTCCATGTAGTCCTGAGCCCCTTTCAACAGCTGCTTTCTCACTTCAGTCCAAACATGTATGACTGCCTTGATTTCCATTAAAAAGTCACACAACATAACACTAAAGGGTCTCGATCTCCCAGACCATTCACTCCCTTTGTCAGTGGAGTCTTTTCATTGTCTTTAATCTGTTTCTACAGTACTGTCTTTTTTGCCACTAAGGAAAACATTTATTGCACATTATTCAAGCAACTCCATGACACATCCAAATGGTTTATTCCACTTTCTTTGTCTTGGAAACAAATTTTTTTTTTCTATATCATGTTCTTAAATGGATAAGTGGTTCCAGGAGTAGCATATCTTTTAAACAAAGGCTGTCCTTGTAGCTTGAGATGGATCAAGATAAGAAAAAATATACTTAAAATAAATATGAACATTGTTGTCTCTTGTTGGCACTCTGATTATAATGTCTGTTGTAGGTAAGGGCTTTAGAAGGGTGTTGGTTTCGCAGACTGTCTGTGAGAGCGCCAGCTCATACGCATGTAGGAGGGGGCCTGGTAGGCTCATACTTCGTGCTGTGCCCTTTGAGTGCTGGGTGAGGCTTGACGTAAGGCCCACTGCTTGTGAACACACTGGCAGGCTTCCTCCTCGTCCTCTTCTTCAGCTTCCTGCTAAATACATTCTGCCACGACTGCAGTGTCTTTGAGGTCCAGATCCACATGCCACTTGTGATGCCCACCACTAACAGCATGAAGATCTTAACCATGAAGATCTCCACAGCCGGGATGGAGCTCTTCATACCACACTCCTCAGACTCTGCATTGTTCCTGCTGCTGTCAACACACTTCTGATCCACGGCCAGCCTCCTCCAGTAGTCCATGTTGAGCCTCTCATAGAAGTAGCAGGCGATAACGCAGGTGGCAGGTACAGTGTAGAGGACTGAGAACACTCCGATCCGCACCATCAGCTTCTCCAGTTTATCCGTGTTCTCCCCCTCCGTCTTCATGATCTTGCGGATGTGGAACAGGGCCACGAAGCCCGACAGCAGGAAGGAGGTGCCGATGATGAGGTAGCAGGAGAGTGGGATGAGCACGAAGCCTGTGAGAGCTTTCACGTCCATGCTGCCCACGTAGCACACCCCCGTCAGCTCGTCCCCCGCCACCTTCCTCATCACCAGGATCATGATGGTCTTGATGGCCGGGATGGCCCAGGCCGCCAGGTGGAAGTAGCTGCTGTTGGCCTCGATGGCCTCGTGGCCCCACTTCTTCCCTGCAGCCAGGAACCAGGTGAGTGTGAGGATGACCCACCAGAGAGAGCTGGCCATGCCGAAGTAGTAGAGGATGAGGAAGACAATGGTGCAGCCCGTGCTTTCCAGTCCCTCCTGGATGATGTACTGGACCCCACTGTCCCGGTCACAGGCGATACTGTCTGCCCCCACAAACAG
Organism: Coregonus clupeaformis; assembly: GCF_020615455.1. Classification (NCBI taxonomy): domain Eukaryota; kingdom Metazoa; phylum Chordata; class Actinopteri; order Salmoniformes; family Salmonidae; genus Coregonus; species Coregonus clupeaformis. The sequence continues at coordinate 38,526,969 of NC_059207.1, read as the reverse complement.
ACGGATCAGGTAGCCCACAGAGTAGACACAGTAGGACATGGAGAGGAAAATGATGGGCCTCTCTGGGTATTTGAAGCGCTGGGGGTCGATAAGGAAGGTGAGGACAGTGAATGAGCTGGAGATGAAGCAAAGGATGGACCAGATAGCCACCCACACCAGAGAGAACTGCTTATCTCCCTGACTCCAGTACACATCCACTTTGGGGTAGCACTTGGGGGCGCAGGACTCACTCTTCTGTACATAGTGGAACTTGCCTGGGTTACTGCAGGCCTCCTTGCTCTCCGTCTCCTTCATGGGCCGATGAAGCCTGAAGTCAGGACGCTGGGTGTGGGAGCCTTTGGGGGGCTCGTCTGAACCGTTGTTGGGGGCCTCCATGCAGAGGTTGTTGGGGTCATTTTTGGTAGGTAGTCTGGAGCAGTCCAGGGAGTCAGGCCAGCGGAAGTTGAACTGCTCCATGATAGGGGAGCACTTTTGCCTGGCCTGCTCACACATCACTCTGCAGGCAGGGATGGGGGTGGATACCTGCTCCGTGCACATAGGTGCATACAGCGAACAGAGAAAAAACTTGAGGTGAGTGTGGCATCCAAACCCTATGAGCGGGGCAAACTCATGTAGCTTGATGGCTGCCTCATTCTGGTCCTCATGGCCCATCAGATTGGGCATCCTTGTCATGTTGTAGCCAATGTCCTTACAAAGGGGGATGACAATCTGTTGACATCTCCCCTCACCTGGCCGATCTGGGTCTATGGAGCTAATGGCTGAGCAGCCACCACTCAGACAGACCAGCAGCACATTGATAAGGCTCCTTTTAGCAGTGGAATGCATAGTCTGTCCTCTTGTAACCTTTTAGTGGCAAACAATTGAAGATAAAATGTCACTTCTTAGGATAAAGCAGAAGTTGTGTCTCCTACAGGAAAGGTCTACTAAAAAGCTTTCTGTAGCTTATGTTTTATGAATGTGCCAAACTGTGGATGAAAACTCACAATTGTCTATGAAAAGACCATCGTTTCACCTTTTAACGTGTAGGCTAATTCCTTTGATTAGAATTTAACTCCAGAGACAATTCCAAAAAAAGTGAGAATAATTTTCCCTCAAAATAATGGTCGCTTACCATAATGTCCATGCTTTGAAGTGTATTAATTTGTTCCAGAATAATCCAACATATTAAGAGATTAAATGCATTTGTGGTAGTTGTGTCTAGTCCGTCGCACCATTTATTTTTCTGTCTGCCTTGGTTCTTTCTCTGATTGGATAAAAGTGTTCCGATCCTGACAAACGTTCCAGCGCTTCTCAAAGTGCGTTTAGGGACAGTCCTCCTCAGTTTCAACAACGTCAGGACGGAATCCTCCTGCTTCTGTCCTGCACATAGACATTAAAATCAGGTCCTGCAGCACGAGTGGAACCAGTCTGTCATAACTTCAATATTTACCAACTCAACTAAATTGTTCTTCCTCTTGCACTGCGTTTGGGTAGGCTAAGTGCGTACGATAAATCCACGCAAACGGTGTAGTAACCTTATAAACTAAAACAGAGTTGTGGTCTATTCCTAACGAAGCACTCTGGAGACAGACCTAATCAGTTTGGAGTGGTTGGTGGCATTTCTCGTTTGAGCTGATCGTCGCCACCGCCCTGGACTAACCTGCCAAAAGATCCGCCTTCAAAGACAGCTACTTTGCATAAGAAAGATGAAACTGACACGGTGATTATTTTCAAATCGTGCGGAACAGCCAGTAGAATAGACCAACCATCACAGCATTTTAGAGCTTGTTCGCAGCAAACTACTCATTGGCCATTTGCTCTATTTCCGACTAAAACTTTAGATACAAAAGTGTCAGAATTTAGCACGTTCCAGCGCAGGTATATGCAGACACCAAACGTAGCTAAAGACAACCCAACTGTCTTTCTGGCTCCTTCCAATCGAGATAGACATATGTTCTTTTCTTTGCCACAACTGACAATTTTCACGGTCCGTGCATTGTGGTAAAATAGAATGAGGTTGAGATAACACGAGTTTTTATCTCCCAATTCCCCTTATATATTTTGTGAGTCGGGTAGTGCGTTAACGTGTTGACAAAAAGCAACAATTTAAAAACCACTAGAGCAACCACTAGCCTATACAATGTGAATAATGTTTTCCTTCCATTTCGAACATAATTATAGGCTATGACCTGATGTAGGCTATGGAGATCCCCATTTCATCACAGAATAGCCGATTCATAATTGTTTCAGGAATAGGTTACATTGTTTTGTGTGAAATTTGAACTACAGTAAAATCCATATTCAGTATATAAGGGAGTTATGCTCAGGAGGTACAGTGAAGGGAAAAAGTATTTGATCCCCTGCTGATTTTGTACGTTTGCCCACTGACAAATAAATTATCAGTCTATAATTTTAATGGTAGGTTTATTTGAACAGTGAGAGACAGAATAACAACAAAAAAATCCAGAAAAACGCATGTCAAAAATGTTATAAATTGATTTGGATTTTAATGAGGGAAATAAGTATTTGACCCCTCTGCAAAACATGACTTAGTACTTGGCAGCAAAACCCTTGTTGGCAATCATAGAGGTCAGACGTTTCTTGTAGTTGGCCACCAGGTTTGCACACATCTCAGGAGGGATTTTGTCCCACTCCTCTTTGCAGATCTTCTCCAAGTCATTGAGGTTTCGAGGCTGACATTTGGCAACTCGAACCTTCAACTCCCTCCACAGATTTTCTATGGGATTAAGGTCTGGAGACTGGCTAGGCCACTCCAGGACCTTAATGTGCTTCTTCTTGAGCCACTCCTTTGTTGCCTTGGCCGTGTGTTTTGGATCATTGTCATGCTGGAATACCCATCCACGACCCATTTTCAATGCCCTGGCTGAGGGAAGGAGGTTCTCACCCAAGATTTTATGGTGCATGGCCCCGTCCATCGTCCCTTTGATGCGGTGAAGTTGTCCTGTCCCCTTAGCAGAAAAACACCCCCAAAGCATAATGTTTCCACCTCCATGTTTGACGGTGGGGATGGTGTTCTTGGGGTCATAGGCAGCATTCCTCCTCCTCCAAACACGTCGAGTTGAGTTGATGCCAAAGAGCTTGATTTTGTTCTCATCTGACCACAACACTTTCACCCAGTTCTCCTCTGAATCATTCAGATGTTCATTGGCAAACTTCAGACGGGCATGTTAATGTGCTTTCTTGAGCAGGGGGACCTTGTGGGCGCTGCAGGATTTCAGTCCTTCACGGCATAGTGTGTTACCAATTGTTTTCTTGGTGACTATGGTCCCTGCTGCCTTGAGATCATTGACAAGATCCTCCCGTGTAGTTCTGGGCTGATTCCTCACCGTTCTCATGATCATTGCAACTCCACGAGGTGAGATCTTGCATGGAGCCCCAGGCCGAGGGAGATTGACAGTTCTTTTGTGTTTCTTCCATTTGCGAATAATCGCACCAACTGTTGTCACCTTCTCACCAAGCTGCTTGGTGATGGTCTTGTAGCCCATTCCAGCCTTGTGTAGGTCTACAATCTTGTCCCTGACATCCTTGGAGAGCTCTTTGGTCTTGGCCATGGTGGAGAGTTTGGAATCTGATTGATTGATTGCTTCTGTGGACAGGTGTCTTTTATACAGGTAACAAGCTGAGATTAGGAGCACTCCCTTTAAGAGTGTGCTCCTAATCTCAGCTCGTTACCTGTATAAAAGACACCTGGGAGCCAGAAATCTCTCTGATTGAGAGGGGGTCAAATACTTATTTCCCTCATTAAAATGCAAATCAATTTATAACATTCTTGACATGCGTTTTTCTGGATTTTTTTGTTGTTATTCTGTCTCTCACTGTTCAAATAAACGTACCATTAAAATTATAGACTGATCATTTCTTTGTCAGTGGGCAAACGTACAAAATCAGCAGGGGATCAAATATTTTTTCCCTATCATGTTTAGCATAAAGTAGGTTTTTAGTGACTCAGACATCTATTTATAATTTCTCCATATAGCCACCATCAGGCATACATGTAAATATTCACAGTAGTCCTCAGGGATCTTTGCTGCCTTTAATGTCTGCACATGTATGTCCATCTAAAGAGGCAGACACACACAGTGGGGTAATATTTCCGCTTGACCAATCTAATCAAAAAGCTGCTCACTACCTTTCATTGAACACACCTGTTCCCTCCTAACCAAATAGGAACATTTTCACAATCTACCATTCAATCATTTACAACACTTAATTTCCAGCCCTCATACATTTTACCAGACACTTTTCACAATCCACCATAAAACATTTTATAAGATACTTCCAAACCCATTATCCTACAGTTGGACCTAGAGTGTTTCAAGCTTTTCTCCCGTGTTTATAATCAACATATATAGGCCTAGAGCTTTTACATCATGATTGATTTTAAATCAGTCTTCTTTCCGTAAGAACATACTAGCATAACAAATCTGATTGTTTGCACATTTATTTCACAAAATGATACTGTTTATTCTTTAAATAAAATAGGATGTCTGAAAATCGGTTATAACCATTCTATAATGACTTATGAGAACATCTTAGTTCTCAATTGTAAATGGGCAGATTATGACGAAAGGAAAGTGCCTGAAGGAGAAACACTGAGACAAATCCATTTCAGTCTTGTTGGAGTTGATTCATCATCTGCGTCTGATCTTGGCACTGAGGAGTGGCCTGGGTTACCACTAGGAGCTGTCAGTGCATACCACAGTTCAGGCCTAACCCCAGCAGTCATCCTCTGGTAGTGTCATAGTGCCAATGAGTAGTGTAGGGTGGCTGTTATTAGTCTCTTTGTCTGTTTTAGTTTCAGACAGGCAGTGATGGGAAGAGTCTGTCTGGTGAGGCTTTAATGATGGCTCCCGTTAAAGTTATCTCAGAAGAGATTTGGTGGGGTTCAGTTCAGTGTGGATATGTCTCTTTTTTTAATTAACTGATTATGAAGTCAATGTAGGCTACTCATCTCTGTCTGTGGTAATAAAGAGGTGGTACCGGGGACGGGGGGATTGGACGAGGGGGACTATTATGAGCCTTGATGGAACAGTATTAGCTTTGTATTATCTCAGCACCTGTTCTCACACCCACTACAATCACTACATGCATTCCCTTATGGCATGTAACTGTACATGACAGAGAAACCATGTCTGTTGGATATACCCTTGAAGACATTTTAGATGTCCTTAGTGTCTCTCACTGTTTATGACTATTCTACTATGACAGTGCTGCTAGTTTGGGAGAGTGGTTACTACTGCAGTGATATGGACCTCAAAGTGAACCACATGTAGTCTAGCGGCATGGCTCCATGGTTGAGGTGAGGGCCTCTGCAGCAGGGTGGCATGGCAGGGAGAGAAGGATATGGAGGACCCCTCCAGAGTGTCTGTGACACCAGATCCCTCACAGCTCAACTCACATTACCTTGTGAAAGTCTTTAGTTTGGAGATTTATACCCTCATCTGCCCATGGTTTCCACCTAGGGTGAAATCCAGATCACAAGTAAACAGTGCTTTATTTCAGAAATGTGTTCGGGCAAGATGAGAAACATGGCACCAGCGTGCCTAAATGGTTTAGCACTGCATATCTCACAGGTGGCATTTCAGCTGTTGGTGCACAATGTCTGGACGGAGCAGGAACATAAATACAGGTTATGAATACACTTCATTATGGACACATAATACCCTCTTTCTTATGTGCCACCTGCAGGTTAGCTGTTTCTACTCGTCTAACTACAGTTACTACATTTGCCTGTGTCTCAGATCTGGACACTTCCTCCTCTTCTTAACACATGTGAATCTATAATACTTTGATTGAATACCTCCTCAGTCACAATAACTCCTACAAG